>NC_142338.1:45093750-45405000 GCF_054954075.1 Amborella trichopoda | reverse complement strand
CGTTCTCTTTGTAGCTATTTTGTGATTAGTGTTCTATCACCCATTGATAATTTAGTCTTTGCATAATTCTTGATTAATTTTGTCATGAAAAACATCCCTTACATATAAAATGAAAACGCGTCATATGTGTTATGTTAATTTTTATCTATCTTATTGTCCCTGTGTCTGTCATATGGCACACTAACCACTTACCGATTATTCTCATTATCTGCCTAGAAGTAATCATAAAAGAATAATGAAGCATATGTTGGTTTGAAAGGTTAAAGAACTACAAGAATTTTTGTTGGATGATATGTTTGGTTGATATGCTCTCTCCCTCTCTCTCTCTCTCTCTCTCTCTCCTCCGCCTCCGCCTTCGCCTCTTTTCTTCTTCTGCTCTTCTTGGGTTCATTTTATTTTCTATCTACCCTGTCTTTATCTGTCTTTACTTCATGGTGGAGGTTAAGATCCATCTTTTGTAACCAAATGGATATGTGTTGGTGGTCAACCTGCCATCATTTGCCCTAAAGTTTTATGAACAGGCAGCTAATGAAAATATTTCTCCTAGGCCTTGTTTTATAATAAAATGAACTGACCTCGTGAGGTATTTTCATTTCTCTTGTACTATTTACAGGAGCACTGGTTGAATATTACACCATTGGCAAACAAAGCATTAAGTTCCACTTTTTGGTTTTTCGTTTCTTGTTTATTTTTTGCTTTCATATAATTTATGTTTTTTCCAAGCTCTTCTAGCTTTATTTTTCTCAAAATTTTGTCCCTTAATTTTTGTCAGATTTTTTCCTTATTTAGTTTTCTAGTGTCCATGCTATGCATTGTTTTGCCTATGCTTAGTTTGATGATTACATGTAACATGAACTGACCCGGCAGATCACTGCAGGTGTGGATCTCAGGTCATCCAAGGTTTGTGAGCTTGGTCCACTCAATTACAGAAACAAGAATGTGTTGTATCCTAAAGAAAGGCCAAGACATAAGTGTCACTACGATTATTACTGGGCTTCAGTTTTTCAGGTATTCCCTTCTTTTCCTTTGAGGGGTACCCATAAGCATATTTGTTATCTGGAAATATGCCGGAAATTTTATATCATAAATAATGATATTATTCAACTGATATTTGCTGTGACAATCCATTAAGACTGCTGAGCTTCTGGGAACAAGCTCCAGAGCTCCATGGAAGAACTTAATACTCCAAGGTTTGCCAAGCAAATCATGTTAGCATCTCATTGAACATAGTGGAAACACATAATACAGAAATTACAGCAATATTAGTGTCAAAATTTGCTTGTAGTTAATGTTATAATTAATTTTGAGAAATATGATTCTCCATGCCTTTGTCATGTTGAAGATTACAATAAGGTAAGACAGAGTTGTTTGGGAACAGTATTACGCATTGAGAATCTTTGGTGAAAGGTTGAGAACCATAACATTCTATCATAGCAGTGTTTAAAACCTGCCCAAGTCACTCAAAACCAGCCCCATGTGGGTTCTGGATGAAACTGACAAATTATCCGAGACTATACTGAGCCTTAAAAAGTCCATTCAGGTTCTTAAAAGAACCAGTGATTCTGGTCCAAGCCTTGACTGATAATACTCAGGACTAGACATGCCAACTAGGACCTTCCCCCACCATCTTTTCGAATACTGTGTCAGACCATTGGATTTGGCCTTGATGTCATAATTGGGTAGCTTTCAATGCAACCTACTATGGTTGATCAAGATGCTGCCCTAGAATCAGCGGGGGGCTGTCACACCATTCACCTGTTAAAGCCAAGCAGTTTCTTGTTCTCTTACTATTCTACTTCAACTTTCTTCACTCTTACACTGTCTTGGTAATCCGTCTGGTAATCATTTGGCCTCAGCTCACCTCAATCTTCTTACTTGATGTCAAATATTTCCCTCCATTTAGAAGCAAATTACTATTGGAACCTTAGTTCTACATGAGGTCACTTCGATGCTGAGCAATCCCATCTTCCTCTCCGCCAAAAAAAAGGGTAGCCCTGTGGTTCATATGGAATTTGGTTGCATGATCTTTCATGTGTCCAAGGCTTGTCTTCTCTTGGTGATTCCTAGTCAATTCCTGGTAGGAAATTGTTTCTTCATTCGTTCCTGCTCTTGTTTCAAATATACCATGAGCATTTCCCAGACTCAAGCATGGACTTGCCATGGCCCTCAGTCCGACTCGGAGGCTGAGCGGAGGTCTGATTCTGTGAGTCTTTTATGAAACATAAAATAAAAATCTGTGAGTCAGGTCAGACTCTCCAAATCATAGGTTGATTCATCCACTACGTGGTCTGAGTAATTTGGGCGAGTCCTAGCCCCAGTCAGCAATTCATTAAACACTAGGCATTTCCATCAACTGTAGATTATACTAGATTTTTTTTATTTTTTTATTTTTTTAAATGTAGATATCTATTTGTTTACCTGTCCTCCTACTGGCTGGCACAGGACCATCTTCTACTTGGCTTATTCAATTCCATTTGACCAAATCGTGAAAGAAGTTAAGTATGTCTTGTATTCCATCTCCTAGGAGCTGAAGCTTGGTTGCTTCATTTTTGGTCTTTGAATGTCAAAAAATGCAAGCGTTATAAGATGTAGATCTCTGAGATTATTTTACCAATTTTAAAGGTCAAAATGATACAAGATGACAGGAAAAAAAACTGAAGATGCAAATGATATTGGTCAGTCTAAGACAGAGTATATGGAATGCAAATTTAATAATAGTAGGAGTAGAGACAAAGAAGTAGTTAACATTGACGGACACGAAGTACAAAAAAGACTGCACTTTCGATATCTTGGGTAGATAATTCAGGAAAATGAAGAGATTGAGGAAGATGTCGCACACAGAATTAGAGCTGGGTTGGCGAAGTGGAGATGTGCAACTGGAATTTATGTGATCACTGCATACCAATGAGGCTGAAGGGCGAGTTCTATAGGACAGCGGTGAGACCAACTTTGCTCTATAGGGCAGAATGTTGGGCGTACAGAAAACAATATACCCATAGAATGAATGTAGCGGAGATGAGGATGTTGAGATGGATGAGGGGCAAGACAAGAAGAGATAGAATTCGAAATGAATCTATTCGAGAGAATTTAGGCGTGGCACCAATAGACAATAAAATGAGAGAGAGTAGACTTAGTTGGGCTGGCCATGTGTGGCGCCGACCAAATACAACACCTGTTATGAGGTGCGAATTTGTTCAAGTAGAGGGACTGAAAAGGGCAAGGGGTAGGCCCAAAAAGACGTGGTTGGAAGTATTCCGAAAAAATATGGGGATATGGCATTTAATAGAGCAGAATGAAGAACCATGATTCATATAGGTAACCCCAATTAATTGGGAAAAGGCTAAAATGTTGATGATAAAATGATATAAGTTGATCACACCTTTCATCTGTAACCAAATTTCATGAACCATTTCTGCAATAATTGGCTTTCAAGAATAATAATTCATTCAAAAATTCAACACTAGTACTTTTGCAAACATTTTACCGGACTTTCTCAGAGGCCCTTCTAGTCCATGTGATGACATAAAACTGCTTGTTGAGGTCATTAATTCAGCCAACTGTCTGTTCGTCAAAGTCCACACTGCTGTGTCTACCTCTACAACCTTCAAGGCTGTCCTGTTTACACTGTTACAAATCGAGAGTTAATATAATGAATTATGCGACCAATGGTACAATATGTGTTTATGTTTTTCTATTCCTCTAAAAAATTTATTTCATTATATATATACATGGTAGTATATTATGTAGGTTATATGGGCATTTTCTACTTATTGCTTGTACATATTTGTCTCTTGTTTATTGTTATCAAAACATCGACTTGAGTCCACCTAACTCTTTTCTGATGGTTTTCTTAATTGGGCTTTGGGTCTATAACAGGAGCGTGTACGTCATGCTTCCATGGGAGCATATTGTACAACAACCCCCTCAGCCAAAATTGGTACTTTGGAGGATTTTTTAGATCCAAAATTCAGGGATCCATCTAGTTATCACTAGATGATTATTTTTTTAAAAAAAAATTGGGATTTCATTTTGGAAAATCTAGATCTTTCGCTCCAAAATTTAGATGGTTCCTGTTCAATCTTGGGATGTCATTTTTTATATTTGGCATATTGAGAGAATTCTTCTTCTTTCAGGTTGGTCACTGGGTCCTAGAGATCACATCACCAGAATTTGGGATCCAAAAACGTTTCCTAACTTGAGTTTTGCCTGAGGAAACAAATGGACATTATGCTCCTGTGGGAGCACAAAATCTTTTCATTATAATAATGAGGTGTTTGTAGGTTTGGTTTTTGGTCTCTTGATGCATTGTCCTTTCAAGAATTCATGCCTTAAATGTACAAATTTTGCAGGTTGAATATAGACCATATCAATCAGGAAGAACACTCCAAGCATTGGCAGAGGCCCCTAAGGAAGCTCTTCCTCTTAACTGCAGACCCAATTTTAGCAGTGCATGGCTGACGAAGAATCAGTTCAAGGTAGTATCTGATGGACGGAATTGACCTTTCTTGCCATTTTTGTTCTCCTTTCTCATAGAAATGCTTGTGTTTGAATAGTAACTGACATTCTTATAGATGGAAAGATGTGAAATCTTACTTGGATGTTTCATTAAATTAAAAAGGTTCTATTAAATGCACTAATACATACACACATATGTACATCAGTAGTGCTCTTTCATGCTCTTTGATTTAGTCATTTTCTGCATATGGATCTTCATATTTTTAACACATTCTTTTGATGGTTTTACTCTCTTGCACAGGTGAATGAAACCTATGCTTGCAAGTACACTCCCGGTGCTTCTAAAGTTGACATATATGGCGATGGTTTGTTTAATTGTCACAGGGAAGATCCATCTGCCTTCGAGCTGATGAGGAGATTCTACAATCTGTGAGTAAAGCCTGCATGCTCATTATGTCATTTTATTATTTCTAGACCCCAGGTTAATTTTTTTTTCAAATGACACGATTTGTCAAGTTGAGAGAGAGAGAGAGAGAGAGAGAGAGAGAGAGGTTATAATGGGCAGAATTCAGAATTCTGGTATATTCACTTCCTCATTTGATAAGAGTCTCAACATAAATTATTCACATTGATTAATATAGATTTGTGCTATTATGCAGCTTAACACAATTTGTGACCATGGCTCCAGAAAAGATGGTTCTAAGACTCATGCTTTGGGAGATGATTTTGGCAATTATCCCTGGAATGGTCTCTGCTGTATTGTTAACTGGTTTATTTAGGTTCTTTCGATTGCTGATCAGAGATGCAGGTAACTTTTGTACTTGCATTCTTTCAGGCAGGTTTCGTAAAGTTTGCCTCATCTTTGCATGCTTCTCTGCAATGGGTTGGTTAAGCCTTCAATATATAAAGTTATATGGTCTCCAAACCCTTATTAGACCGCATCTTGGAGTACCCACCATGAGACGGTAGCTCTCTCCCACCCCCCCGGGGATCCCCCAACCCCAAAACACACACACACAAACACATGCATGCCCGAGGAGGATGATTCTTCATTCTACTTACATTGTAAACCTTAAGACCTTGCCAATGTTGTAACTTAATAGATGTTCATGATGTTTTATCGACGTCCCTTAATACGTGTTGTTTCTTACATTTTAATTGAATAAAATGGGGAACATCAGATATGAGAATCTCTCTCTCTATCTATCTATCTATGAACCGTATTGGACATGAGAATCTCTCTCTCTCTCCTCTCGTGCAATGACTTAAAACTTCTTCTGCATGCTAATATTTTCCAGGCTATGTTCTTTGCTTCTGTTAAGTCTGTGGCCTGTCTTTTTTATCTTTGTTAAGGTAGAGAAAATACTGAACATGAATGCCATGGCTTTCTATGGTAAACCGCAGTGTTTTAAAAAACTGCGAGTCGAACCGGACTCGCCCGGTTCGACTCGGAAACACGCGTGCCCGTGCCGGTTCCAACCAAAAATCGGGAACCGCCCCGGTTCTAGAGTGGAACCGTCGGTTCCCATCCGATTCAGCCCGGTTCTAGAGTGGAACCGCTGGTTCCCATCCAGTTCAGCCCTGTTCACACACGTAACGCATGACACGCACGAGCGAGCGTGCCCCACACACATGTGTGTTCGAGCATACGTGAGAGCGTGCCCCACGCACACTCACACGTGTACACGTGTGTCCGAGCGCATGTGCAAGTGTGCCCCACGCACATTCACACGTGCACACGTGTGTCCGAGTGCACGTGGAAGCGTGCCCCACGTACACTCACATGCGCACACGTGTGTCCGAGCGCACATGCGAGGTTGCCCTAATATTCTTATACACATTTTATAGTTCATATTGCATAGGTATTTTTATACTAAAGTTGAATACACATCTTTCGATGTGGGATAATTTCCGAACATCATTAAATGAAAACGAAATGTAAATATAGTCAATTAAATTGCAATTTATAATCACATGTAGTTAGATGGTTTGATGGTTCTGACTTTGATTTTTTTGCTTGAGGTCCCAAAGTCGAATCCCCTTGGACATCCCTTTGGGCATGTATTGCATTCGAATCCCTTTGGGCATATGTTGCATTTTTGTTGTGTATATAGTGGTTGGTATAAATATAAATATTTTTGTTGTATTCGAATCCCATTGGGCATGTGTTGCATTTTTGTTGTATATATAGTGGTCGGTATAAATATAAATATTTTTGTTGTATTCGAATCCCCTTGGGCATGTGTTGCATTTTTGTTGTATATATAGTGGTTGGTATAAATATAAATATTTTTGTTGTGTATATAGTGGTCGGTATAAATATAAATATTTTTGTAAATAATATAAAGACAAAAAAATGAAAAATAAAAAAATTAATTTTTTATATAATAGTTAATTTTTGTTGTATATAGTGGTATAATTTTTTTTGTAAATAATATGAAAGGTATAAAAAAGATAAAAATAAAAAGTTTATTCTATTTGAAATCTCCCTCTTTCTACTAACAATCTCTTTTACTAAATTTATTATAGAAACCTAAAAAAATAAATTTTTGAAAAATTGAAGTGTTATCTCCAAAATTTGTACGCATTTTATTAATTTTTACATTGATAACCAAATCTTTTATTTTATTTATGAATTTTTACATTATAAATCATGTAATGTACTATTTTTTTTACAGTTGTCAATAATACATTTTAAATTAGATAATATTATAAAATATTTTTAATTTGTTATTATTTGTCTAATAAAATAATTATAAAATGTAAATTAATAATTATAATTTCAGTATATAATATTATAATTAGTGAGGTTGTAATAATTTTGGATTATAGTTAGTTAGGCTGTAATAGTTTGAGTTTTTTTAGCGGGTTAGGGTTTTTCGCGAAAACGAGATTTTAATGGCCATTCTTTCATTGATTAGTCTACTCTTTATAATAGTCCATATATAATTATATATTTTATCCATGATAATTCTATAATTTTTCTTTTATGTGATGCAAATTTAATAGTTAAAATAAATTTATACAGGGAAAGAACACTCAATATTCACAAATTGATAAAAAAAAATGAAAGTTAATAATGTAGTACCCTCATTTTTTATTGGATTCTTAAAAAACAACATTTATAATGAATTTTAATAATTTTTTCGGATTTTTTTGAAGCTTTAATCCGACCGATTCAGCCGATTCCCGATTCGGATCGCTGATTCGCCAATCCGAATCGGTTTTTGAGGTGCCCGATCCGGGTCACCGATCCGTTTTTTAAATCATTGGTAAACCGTAATTAGTCATTTGATTGTCCTAAGCATGGCATTTGATGCGAACAATGTTTTTATATGGTTGAATATCAATGTAGAAGAAACCATGAAGGATTGAGATTGTACTGTCAAAAGATATGGTCGACATGTTTTATGTTTTCGTGTGCTTGATGCAGTTCAGGCATTGGAAATATTATAATGCCTGTTCAATTTCAAGCAGTATATTACTTGTAGCTCCTCAATCAACTGATGTTGACAGTGGACAATTGGGGAGTGATCAATTTTGATGGCATTTGAGCAGAGGAACATACTTGTTGACTGCTAAGTCTCCGGGTAGTAGCGGAGCTGGTAATATATTGTTTGAAACCAAACATGTACTGTAATATACATTCTTTAATCATTAAGGTCTTCCCTTTTTTCATGACTGTTACCATCTTTACTTTATACCATGAACATGAAAAAAGTGGTAAGTGAATTCCATTCATGTGGTATTATATTAAAGATTGACATGAGGGGGGGCCATCATCAGTGGCATATAGCATATGAATAGGTGTCTTCATTTGGATAAATAATGTAATAGTATTAGGGGGAAGATTTTGGTGCTGATGTGCTTTTTTTGGTGCATCTGCATACTTATTTAAAATTTAACAAGTTGAGAGGGAAAAAGAAGACCCCTTGAGATGGTATTTTGACCTTTCTTTTGAACAGTTCATTTTAATCCGTTGCACATTGTTGAACAGTTCATTTTAATCCTTTGCACATTGTTCGCATGTATTTGTGGAGATTCAAGGTGTCTTTCAACTTATAAATGTATGGATATCATGGTGCATCCATGTGTCACACACTGTACTCTCCTAGCCATTATATAAGTCGTGTATTTGGTGGTTTGACCGGCCAGCTACAACATTAGTGGGTTTTTTTAATGATCTTTAGTCACTTGAGATTAACTCCATAACTTAAAAAAGATTTTCACCTTATAAGGTCGTTGTCATCATCATCATAGCCTTATATTAACTATTTGGGATCGGCTATTTGTATTTCATAAAGTACAGTTGATCGGGATTTCTTTGAATTGTTTACTTGAAGCAAGATCATGTCCAGGCTTCTAAGAGCTCAAAATTATTATTATTTTTGGAATTATTTATTGTGTGAATGAAGGATATAGGGAAATCTTTCATATTTTATTATTTGAAGGCCCAAAGGTGCGTTGATGATTTTTGGCCAGATTGTGAAATCGTTGAGTGTTTGTATGAAATCTATGGTCCTGAAGGGTCATGCCTGTCCAACAAGCAAGGGCGATGACTACCCACAATCCAAGAAACTTGGTGACTAACGGCATTTGATGGAAAAACTATGCAAAACCCACTTTTGCTACTATTATTTGTAACATTTAAATTACCACATTAATTTATAGTACTTCCACTTTGCCAATGACGATTTCTAAGCATTTAATCCTTAAGATTTCTCCAAAAAAGGCCACTTCTCTACCCAAACCTATTGTTGGGTTTAGGTAAAATGCAGAGTAAAATAAAGAGGAGAGATTATATCTTGTCTTAGGATTTGCAAGGGAGTCTTAACCGAAAAAATATCTTTGCAAGATCCACAATGAACTCATATGTTCTTTATTCCTTTTTTTCCAGATCTAATAATTTACATATTTATAAAACAAAAAAAATTAAACCTAACTTGTTTTCTAAGAATCCTAACCCTTCATCTTTAAAAATTAAAAATAAAAAACAAACTTCTAATTCTTCCCCCACGTTGTACAATTAAAAAGGCATAAACACCCCTAAAGAAAATTAAAAATTCAATGACTCCAAACCTTAATTTGATCTCCTAAAAAATAATAAAAATAAAAACTTAAAACCCTAATTATATTAGGAATACACCCCATAGACCTCACCCTATCAAGTATTTTTAGCTACACTTTTATAATTATGAGAACTTCGGGAACTATGAAACCTAATGCCGACACAAGAATTTCTTCTCTTCTTTCAAAAAATCAACAACTTAAAAACAATTTTTATGCACTAGGAAGCACAAACTTACAAAGAATTGACAAATGTCCAATCTCAAGAGCCTGAATCTAATACGTGATGGAAAATAATAAATATGTGGAGGCTTTTGTTGTAAATGGGATAATATCGTGCAGACATACTCCAGGGGACTGGAGAGAAAAATACTAAATTTGGGACACAAAACCCAAAATTTCTATCAACAAACTCATCCACAATAGGCTTCTATTAACTTTCCACTGCTCATCTTTTAACATGTTTTGATAATAAGTAATTACGCAAAAGAGTTGAAATGCAAAAGATCTACAGAAAAGAATTCTATATTTTTACAAATACTGCAGACTTAAATCCAAAGCGATCTTTGGCAGCAAGAGCAAAATATAACATGAAAAACTCAAAACAAAGAATATGTTTAAAATTGCTGAAATACTTATCACGGCAAGATAGGCAACTCTACTTTCTCAAATTCAAAGAAACTCAGTCGACCTGACTCGGATTGAAAAAACTTGAGGGGAATTTCTCCACATGCCTCACTTAGCCTTTTGACTGCAGCTTTAATTGGAGGTTCTTCCCTGTAAAAATTTAGATAGAGCCAAGTAAGAGAGAGTGAGTGAGAGAGACGCTAAATTTTCAAAAAGAATTGTGCCATCTGTGATCATGTATATACATAAGAATGCTCATGCATGCAAGTCCAAATCCAAATGTGCATTGAGAGGAGGCGGGGGGCAGGGGGGGGGGGGGGGGCTATAATTTAAAAAAGAAATATGATGCTTGTTGCCTGAATTTAAGTGTATCTAAGTTGCTGTTGTGCATATGAGACAGAGAGAGAGTACCCTCCGGCGCAGAGCACAAAACTGGGATTGACCGGAGCAGATTTTCGGAACCGCCTGTCTGGGAGATACACATCAAATATCGGCTCCGATTTTGCACAGATTATCTTGTCTTCAATCATTTTAGAGAGTGAAACACCCTTACCCAATTCATTGTTTGATTGCTCACAGTTCTCTGCAACTCCAACATGCTCGGAAGAGCAACATTTCTCACTCATCACAATGCAAGAGAAATTATGGGGTTTCTCACGGTCAGAGAAATTCATGGCTTCAATCTTTTTAGAGAGAGAAACACCCTCTTTTAATCTATCCTTTGGTTCCTCTCTGAAAGACTCAGGAGTGGAAATCTTCTCACTTTTCAATGTCCAAGGAAGATTATGACGGCCCACTACATAGCCAAGTGACTTCAGATGCCTGTAAGCCTCAAAACACTCCCATGAAGAGCCATAAGTTCTCTCTTGAACCAAACCGTATATCTCTTTCAACCCTAAAGCAGTATCAGTATCACCATTTAAGAGAATTAAAGCCCCTCTTTCTACCAAGAATCTGAAAGCATAAGCATTAGGATCACATATGACCTGAGAGATTCGTCTAGTATGCACATGAGTACACAAATACCATATACTATAGAGAGAGAGAGAGAGAGAGAGAGAGAGAGATGAACTAGCCTCTTCAATGCAAAACTTAATGGGTGTAGTTTCTATAAGGTTGCAACTTTAAACAATCCAATTAAGGCGCACTTCCAAATTTTATCATAACATGTAATTTTGGTGTAATTTTTTTTTAGGATTATCTGAAAATCTATTTTCATATCTAATTATTAAATTTAAAACTCTAAAAATGGCTAAAATCAGGTAAATCTATAAATATATGAACATCTTGAAAATGGACGGCCTAGATAATGTGTTGTGAGATGCACTATTTCTGGGACTCAAATTTTTACTTTTTTTTGTTCATATTCATACATCTCAATGTCGAGATGATCAATTGGAGGGTTTCTCAACTTAAAACAACCTTTTCCGATGGATTTTTGACGTGCATCTGTAATTCTACATTTTAAGGTTGCAACCTTATATAAACTTTTTCCAAACTTAATTTGCCCATTTGAATGAATGAAAAGTCACTTACAAGGCCTCTTCGATTAAACAATAGAGTTTGCCTTGACGAACTATCCCTGTTGTCGTCCACATCCCACCTTTTCTTTCAATCACTTCTGCCATACCCATCTTTTGAACCCATCGAGCAATGGATGCCTCTTTTCTGAGATCAATGAAAACAAAATTAGAAATTCTAAACTCTCTCTCTCTCTCTCTCTCTCTCTCTCTCTCTCTCTCTCTCTCTCTCTCTCTTTCTCTCTCTCTCTCTCTCTCTCTCTCTCTCTCGCACAAATCTAACAGATCAAGGCCTTAAATCTGTGGCCACAATTACAGAATACCTAAATTGCAACCTTGGGATGGAACCAGACATGTATAGATTCTCCTCATCGTTTAATTCCTTGATGCAGAAGTTTGAATCAATTGTTTCATCAGAATCTGCCCAATTGATCACTTCCATAGCAGGAGAAAGCCAACCACGATGTTAAGTTTATCACCGTTACAAAAATGAAATATACAGCTTCTCTGCATGTAAAAGCATAAAAACCATTAGAACACTGATTGCTTGTGGTGTCATCTGTCAAGGCTTGCAACTTTTATCTTTTGATAGAGATTATTCTCTTTTTTTCTTCTTTTTTTTTGTTCGAAAAAAGAGAAAAAGAACGGAAACTTATTCTGTTGATAGGTAAGGACACAATCACAGAGAGAGTTGAGGAGAGTTCCATTTAAGCTTCTGAAAGATAATAGACGGTGTCATGATGGTCACTCATCCCAGAGAATTGTCAACAAAAACATATTTTTCCATTGAGTGGTTGAAAATAGAGATATTTCCCTCTCCCCTCATTTGGGCAGGTCTCTCTCTCTCTCTCTCTCTCTCTCTCACTCTCTCTCTGTAGGATTTTCAATGCATTTTTCTATATGATACATCTGTTCTTGATTAATAGCACTTTGTTAGTTATTACAAAGATAGCATCAGCATAGGCAGTTAGTATAAATTGCGAAATGGCAAAGATAACAAGACTAAGAGAAAACAGGTAATGATCCAATAAAACATAGTGATATGAGATATCTTGGAGCTACAAGCTGCATGGAAGGTGATTGTATATAAGAAGCTTTTCCTTGTCAACTTATGGAAGCTACAAGAGGTGCTCCATAATCCAATGCATGTGTAACAAAAACACTAGTTGTTGGATATAAGGAAAACCTTAAATGAAAGCAAATAGGCATGCATGACCCAAGTGAACTAAAAAATATCAACAACATAACGAAGTGCCCCAAGTCTTTCATCCCACTGGAGGATGATTAGATTAACTGCAGTGAGGCCTGCAAAAGGATTGAAACCCCAATGTACCTTCATAGTCACGAAGCAGCACCTGAGCCAGACTCAAGGACTTGTTTGCTGTAAGTGGGATGACCCCATGAATGCTATTAGGTGATTAAGAAAGGAAACATCTGATTCCATCAACTCTTATCGGAGAAAAAAAAACATCTTAATATGTCGAGCTAGTAATTAGATGGAAAGGTTATGCTCCCTATGACACAATTAATTATAGACAACAATTGGACTAATATCCTCCACACTAATGTCAACCATGTTATAAAAGCCCCAGAAATTTAAGGCATGAGCAATAGGCGCAAACTAAAAAATCTCAAGAGGTAGAAGTATGGTGCGAGTATCCTTTGATCCTTCTCTAATAGGGCAATACTTGCAAGAAAATTCCCCTTCAGGCATGTCAGGTTGTGTGAAAATTTTCTTGAAGAGCTACGTAGCATTCACAAAGATCCAATGATCTAAGAAACAGCCATTATACCTAAATATCATGTCTGAGATATACAAGTCTCGTTCCTATGAAGAATGCATAGGGTATGTGATACATGCACATAATTAATTTAGATCTGTATTCCATCCTCGTTGAAACCTCAACCCAAGGAAATAAACCATAATCACATGGAAGTTTTTCTTTTGCGATGGATATCTTTTTAAAGTTGAAGCATGAAAATCCCACCAAGCCAGAAATAAGATTGCCACTAGAAAATTATTACATCAGCACATTCCAGCACTCATTCTTTTAATTTTCTGCCCACAGCTTGTTATTCTGCCACCCAAAACATGGGTGGCAATATATACAGCAGGCAAGATTTATATGGCCACCCACAGTGTAGATCTGAAAATATAAAAATGAGTGGTGGTGCTTCTGAAAAGATGGTACATGATGTTTATAACCTTCGTGCAATAAGTAGCATGTGTAACTTAACGATCCAAAAAACAAAAGTAGCCCGTGTAACCTAAACATGTTAAAACCAGGGGTAGGCATTACCACCATCACTCAAACTTTCGAGTTGAGAAAGAGGGGACCAGTACCACTGGTTTCTCCTATGCAAGCTACTTATTGTAAACAATCAACTGCATTGTCCAGGACAATATAAGCCCATTAAGCATAGAAAGAAAAAATTTTCATTGTTCTTATTTATTGCATAAATGAATTCATGCAGCTAATCAGAGAGACAAAGGAGGAAAAGAAAAAGAAGAAAAAGGGGGGGGGGGGGTGTTACTCGCTCTAGTGTTCCTGGTTTCCTCTGTCATTTATCAGGAAGAAGAGGTGAAGATGGAACACCTGTAGTGGCAGCTGCCACAGCCATGGCAAACCCAATATACCGGGTCCATCCAGCCTTCCGCAATTCAAAAAAGAGACTTTAATTGAACTTGAAACTTGAAAATCCTCAGGCTCAAAGGATTTAAAGGATCAAAAGCTTGGACGAAAATCTTGGGTTTTGAGGCTCTACTTCTAGGATTTAGAGCTACACTAAGGGCTTTGGGGACATTTAGGGTATTGGAGATCTATATAAGGGTTATGGTAAGACTTTGGGCATGCTCGGGGGTTTTCAGGTATACGAAAAAAGGAATAGGAATCTAGGAGAGGCTCTAAATTGGTTCTTCTTGTCTCTCTCCTGAACTTGCCCCCACAGGTACTTAGTGTGTAGCGAATGGATCAGTGCAGGCCATTCACCTGCAAATACTTGCCTAATATGCACCACATGCATCTATGGAAGAGTCTAGAATGTTCTGGGGCCAAATTACCCTTCACGGCACAGTCCATGTTGTGTGCAGCTCAGTATACACCACAAATGGCACATACTATGCTGTGTTTGTACAGACAAGGACAGATTTGACAATCTCTAGTTTGTTTACTAGTGTGACCATATCTTTTGAATAGAGAGTCGAATCGATGAGGTTCTTGAGTCATTAGAGAACTCATGAAATTTGTTCAATTTGATGGGTACTTTGCCAAAAGATGAATATTGAAGGAATTGCGGCAGTTTAATCCTAAAGATGCCAATTCTAGATCTTGATTGCAGCTTAGCAAGTCAAAACCGGTTTCTATCACATTGGCGTACGTTACATCTCTAGAAGACTTACTGGCACCCATGGCACACAATGTACCATGCATATCACACCCAGTGCTGCATGCAGCATGATATGTACCACGAATGCACATGCAGTGGTAATTTTGAAATTCTGTACTTTGTTCATTGGTTCAACTATAACTTTACACCAGAGCATCAGATTGAAGTCATTCTTTTTTCATCAGAAAGCTCATGGAATCCCCTTGGATTTGATATGCAATATTAACCTTTTGAAAATAAATTGAGGGGGTTCTAGTGTTTTGAACACTAGGGTACCAACTTAGAGTTCCAAATTTGGGTTTCTTGGACTGGGGAAAGCGTAAATCAGACCAAATCAATTCCAAATCTCATATAATTGGTTTAAATGGTTTTAGGGACAAAAAGGCTACCAATACACGCCATGTTTCACACACGTGACACATGTTGCACAATATGTGCCATGAGGAGGACTAACTGGAAGTCAACATATTGTCATATTGTCTAGTGTTTCACACATATCTTTAAAAGGACAAATCAAAATGAGTTGGTCCTTGAACTGTTTGAAAGCTTATAAATTTTCTATATTTGGGAACAAAATTTGCTGAATGTTTTCTTGTTAAAATATTTATAATCTATAGGGTCATTTCCAGGGTTTCTGAGGCATCGATGTTACTTTGGGTATCAGGGCACAATGGGACAAGGATGCTAACGTATGCTATATCTTAGGTTTTGGTTGAACATCTTGAAATTTAATTAGCCACAATGGGCTACAAGAAGCAATAAAGGATTTCCAACTGATTAGCGTAAATAGCAGCGCATAACACATCCTGGAAATGGGCCCCCAGCTACATGACTTCCAAAAGTTTCGGGAAATGTTAATTTTTCTTTCTCAAGGAGCCTTTTGTAAAAGGTTACCAAATACTTGATGGGGCGCTAATCACTCATGAATGTATGGATACAAGGTATCGAGCTACCAAATCTAACATTGTTTCCAAGCTGGACCATGAGAAGGCCTACAACCAGTGCTTGACCTAACTCCGAGCAAATGGAATTGCAGGGTAAACGGCGCTCATGGATAGCAGCCTGTGAATCTACAGCTATGTTCTTAATCCTCCTATACGCTGTCCCCTTTGGTTGTTTTCCCCTGCTCAAGAGGATTACGATCACTTTCTCCAATTTCATTTGCCTTTGTAGCAGATATTTTCAGCATGATATTATTTCATGTACATTTATTGCCTTCCTCCGTGGTTTAAAAGTAGGCAATGGTGGTCTGCAAGTCTGGAATTTTCAATATGTGGATGATATTCTCATCTTTTGTGATCCATTCTCCAATCAAATCCACCGGCTTGGATGGTCTGAGGTTTCTTCAATATGGCTTTAGGGTTGTGAGACAACACAAACGAGACCAAAGTGCACGGTATCAGTATGAGCCCATTAGAGCTCCAAAAACTAGCTGCTATGGTATGGAACTGAATTGGGGCTACCTTTGTGCATACATGATCCAATGTAACCACAATGGACAGTGTCATTCAGAGATCAGAAAGAAGACTTGCTTCCCGGAAAGCAAAATATAACTCAGTCCATCGATGAACCTTAATTAAAGCCACCTCTCCACCCTCTCGGTATAAATTATGCCTAGCATCAGTATCATAGAGAATTGATAGGCTTCAGAGGGATTTTCTTTGGAAGAGCTGAAAGGAACAAACAAATGTCCTTCAGTTGAATGGGACACAGTATGCCAATCAAAGTAGGAGAGGGGTCTCAGTATCAGGTGCATAAAACAGGCAAATGACGCTCTGCTAGGCAAATGGTATTGAAGTTTTGGTGAGTCACAGAGACATGTGACTTGGCGCAGTATAATTTCTGCTAGAAACCAATTCTTTGGTCAGATTAGATTAAAACTTGATTCTGCTCGATGAGTGAGATTTAGGAAAGATTTGCGGTTGGGTTCTCAGACACTCGCAGGGAACTATCCTCACAAGCAAGTTTGACATCCAATAGTGATTGCTTGTTTCAGAGGCCTTTGAAAGAATCAATGGAAGCTTAGAACAGAGCCCTTTCTTCATGCAAAACCTCAAGGATGTAGAAATTATGATTACAAATCTGATTTTGGGGCTTATCAGACATTCATCTCACAAACAGCTGTGACAAGATGATAACTAATTCTAAGATTCAAAAGATGATTACTAAGTCTATCAATATGAACTCTCTCTCTCTCTCTCTCTCT
The DNA here is from genome assembly GCF_054954075.1 of Amborella trichopoda. Classification (NCBI taxonomy): domain Eukaryota; kingdom Viridiplantae; phylum Streptophyta; class Magnoliopsida; order Amborellales; family Amborellaceae; genus Amborella; species Amborella trichopoda. Next base: position 45,387,738 of record NC_142338.1, on the reverse strand, counting down.
CTCTCTCTCTCTCTCTATCTCTCTCTCTCTCTCTCTCTCTCTACTGCTTGTCTATCTAGTACCTCTCTTCTGTATATCTGTCCATTTTCCCTCTATCAACTCTATACTTCACCAAAAAAAAGTCTACCAATCTGAATTTTAGGCTTTAATCTCACAAATAGTTGTGACATGATGATGAATAACCCAAACATCAAGGATAAATTCTCATTGAAGTCTTTTTGCAACCCGCACACAATCCTCTCTTCCTCCAGCTGTGGCAAATAATTTGGACCAATCCTATTCCCCCAAAAGTCTAAACCTATAGGTAGCCTGGCAAAAAGTCTGTGACCTTAGGTTCTGGTTTTGCTACCGGCTTCAAGGTCAACCTCGCCAAGTCTAAGATGAACGGGGTTTGCATGGAATCCCATCTATCGGCGGCTCTATGGAGCAGCCTATATATGCAGCTGCTCCATAGAGCCGCTACCTTCTTCTTACCTCGGCTTGCCTATGTGCATTGGCGAGCCTCGCCTATCCTTATGGAGCCACATTATCGATAAATTCGACTGCAGATTAGAGGGATGAAAAGGGAGATTTCTTTCACTGACTGCCAGGCTCACCATCATCAAGGCGACTCTAGCAAACACCCCGGTGTATCAAATAGCTCTTTTCCAAATCCCCGCGTCGGTCGCAGAAGTATTAAACAAACTGATGCGAGGCTTTTTTTGGTCGGGAGATGGAGGCCACAAATATCACCTCATCTCCTTGGTAGTTCTTTGCTCCTCGAAATCTCACGGGGGCTTGGGGATTCATGACCTCAGATTCCACAATTTCACCCTTCTAGGCAAATGGTGGCATTATACCACTCAACCTAATCATCTGTGGAGGGAAGTTGTTTGCTTCAAATATCGTCATGGAGTTGATTATTGGATCATGTTGCTCGACCAGTGACCTCTCTAGCATTTGGAGATGCCTCTGGAAAACCTCCTTTAAAACATTTGTTTCCTGCCCAAATAGGGAAACAAGGTGTTGTTTTGGAATGATGTGTGGCTATGCTACACACCTCTTAGGGGCCAATTCCCCAATATGTCCCTTTTGGCTCGTGACCCCTACTCTTCAGTGGCCGACAATTTCAGCCTCTCTATCGAGTCTAGAATGTCGTCCCCAAATTTCAGAAGACACATTGCTGAGGGAGAGCTCAATGAGCTCCTTGCCTTGACCGAGACCTTACACCAGGTCTTCCTCCTATACTATGGTGATGATAAACTTGTTTGGTCCCCAGAGGCCTCAGGACTTTATTCAGTCTCGCCCTTCACTCGAATTCTCTACATCCAATCTTCCAGACCCTTGCCCCCTCTATTCCTAGCCTCCAAAGCTTGGAACACCTTTGTGGCCCCAAAGATCCAAATTTTCTGTTGAACTGCCATTTACAGTGGAATTTTAACCATAGAACAAATCCAAAGGAGAGGGCTTCCACTCCCAAATTGTCGCGCCATCTGTAGGGAAGCTGAAAAGACCAATGAGCATCCATTCATCCATTACCAGATAGCTTGTGCAATTTGGAACTACCTCTTCTTATTGTTCAAATGGTCCTAGGCCACACCCCACTCAGTTGCGCAGCTATTCCAAATATCCATCTTCCGACTGTGGCCAAAAGCAAGAAAAATCCTTCAGAAGGTTTCCATGGCTGCATCACTCTAAATCCTCTTGTTGGAGCGTAACAATATAATCTTCCGAGGAGAGGAAACCATTGTGCCTTCCCGTATTGACAAAATCAAATCCCTTGTATCTTTTGGGCAAAAAATCACAATTTTTAGGGGTTACTCCTATCTTGACCACTTTCGTAATTGGCACTCGCTACTTAACACTAGAATTTCAAAGATACCTCGGGCATCTCTTTGGCAACCACCTGAACTTGGTGTTTCCAAACTCAATTTGATGGTTGCTCCCTCGGCAACCTGGGCCCTTGTGGCATAGGAGCAATTTCAAATCTCACGATGGCTCAAATCTTTTTTCAGTATCTCGTCCTATTGGTAGCTTATTCCTCTATGTTGAGGCTTTGGTCTTGCTGGAAGGCCTTTGTCACTACAACCCCTCTTGGTGTAATCTGTTGATTGTCGAAGGAGACTCGCAGAATGTCATTACTTGGAGGCTTCAACGCATTTTCGATAAACTTTCTCACCTTCGTGCGCGCTATCAGGTCGCCTAACATCACATTTTTAGGTAGGCTAACACTATAGCTATCAGTTTGGCCAAAAAGGGAGCTTCATCCAACTCAAATTTTGTTGTCCCACACTTCTATTAATTTTGTACATTCCACAAGCCGCATTATCACGGCTTGAGGTTTTCTTTTTCTTTTGCTGTATAGCATTTTTGAGCCCTTAATTGTAAAGATCAACCACTCAAGTGGTTGCTTACTATTGTACTCCTTTTCTATCAATATACTATCAACTTCAAAAAAAATAAAAACTTCGGGTTTTGTTTTTGCGAATCTTTTTAAGTTTCGATTTTGATTACTTACTTTATTCAAAATTGGGTATTAATTTTAATTTTTTTGATGAAGTTGACTGTATAGTAATAATTATAAGTAGAAAACAAGTAAGCAACCACTTGAGTGGTTGTTCTTTACAAAAACCCTTACAGGCACAAAAAGGCTATATAGTTAAGGAAGAAATAAAAGCCTTAAGCCAACACTTTGGCTTGAGGAATATACAAAATTACAAGGAAGGTAAGGCTGCCAAGTTTGAGTTGGATAAAGCACCCTCCTTGGCCAATCCATGAGCCACAGAATTTGCCTCCCTAAAACTATGATTCCAAGAGACTTGAAGGCCCATGCACAGATGGGAAATTTCATTGAAAAGGCATTGAAATCTCCAGAGGCAGGAGACGTTACCAGAGGCCCAAGCTATGACATTCTAAGAGTCTCCTTCAACTATCAGTTGATTGCACCATGAAGGGTTGAATTGGCGAAGTCCTTCCAGCGGACCAGCACCTCAACCATAGTGGAATCAGCAAAACCAATAAACAAAGAAACTGAAAGGAGGGTGGAAGCATCATGAGCTCTAAAATTGCCCCAATGCCCGAAGGTTAACGAGGGAGCAGCCATCAAAATTGAGTTTGGAAACACCTTACTCAGGTGAGCGCCAAAGAGATGCTCGCTGAATCTTCATAGTTCTTGTTTTCAGCAGCGATTGCCAGTTACTATAGAGGTCAAAAGAGGAGAAACCCCTGAACAGATTGTGATTCTTTGCCGAGAAAGAAACAAGGAATATATATTTTTTTCAATTAGGAAGGCACTGAGGATTTCTCTCCTCTGAACATTCTATTGTTATGTTCCAACCATATGACCCAGAGAGATGGCGCCATAGAAGCCTTCCAAAGAACTATCCCAGTCTTTGGCTAAGAGAGAAAGAGGGATATTTGGAATAGCTGCGCGACTGAGCAGGGCGTGGCCCAGAACCAGTTGAACAAAAAGAGAAATGGTTCCACATCATGGAGGCTATTTGGCAATGGATGAGCAAGTGTTCATTAGATTCCTTAGCCTCCATACACATGATGCATCGATTTGGGAGTGGAACCCCTTTCCTTTGTATGTAGTCTAAGGTTAAAATTCTACCGTAACTTGCAATCCAATAGAAAATTTAGATTTTCAAGGGAACAAAAGGGATCCAAGCTTTGGAGGCCAAGGGTAGAGAGGGTAGGGGTCTACAAGATTGTCCAGAAAGGACTGGAGAAAAATACGGACTGGAAGTTTACAGGATTCTCTCGTCGCTCAACTGAGCCTATTGGAGGCAAAACGGTCTTTCGTCACCATCAACCACCTCACCGTCCACCTTACAATCTGGGGAAAACTTCCAGAGGAAAGGGAGTGCTCCATGAAAACCAGCCTCACACTCCCTCGGAATGGCGTGCTCCAACTCATCACCACCAACCACCTTTGCACCATAGTTATAACCATCAATACCAACCTCATAAACCGAGCTCATCTAGATACCCCCCCCTAAATACCCTAAGTCGCAAAATCACCCACCGTTATTTACCCCTGTTACTTTCAATAACTCCCCCATCCTCCCAACTCCTACCACCACCAACCCCCACTATCTCAAGCAACAACCCCCACTTAAGTATCCTGAGAACCCTCACCATTTTCAACCGCCCATTAAGCCACCTGAGAATCCTCACCACATCCAACCACCTTTGCTACATAGGGACCCCCACCACAGTCAGCCTTCCCAAGCCTCTAGGAAAAACTACCCTTAAGTTTATAACCCCAAACCCAAGTCTCAACCACCTCTAAACTAGCCAACTCGACCTTGTCCTAGAGAGTCGTCTCCCATTAACTTTCATCCCCCCATCAGCACCCTCAGAAGTTACGCACAGGTGACTGCCACCAAGACACCTTCTCCTTCCCAAAACCCTCATTCCCCCAACCCACCACCAAACTCAACTCACCACCATGTTTCTTTCTACCAAGGTCTACCTCATATTTGGCTTTATAAAACTCCTGAAATCTCTGATCATGTTTCTGCTTTGGATAACTCTTTTGTAGGGACTTTTCAACCCTAATGCAATTATACTAGAGGTATCAACTTATGGCTCCAGAGAACTTTTAAGAATCCCCACATTTTTTCAACATTGCTTCATAACGGAAAGTATTTAGTTGCTTTCCCAGAGCACTTCAAACCGTTGTTTCCCCCCCCCTATAGGGAGTCTTAGATTCAGAGGAGCTCTTCTATCTTTAAAAAAGTGGAATCTACATATTAAAGCCCAAAAAACTAGTAAACACCGGATCACTCTTGAAGGAATACCTCTCCACCTTTGGACTCTTAGTGTCTTCAAAGCTTTAGGACATAGTTGTGGAAAGTTTATTTCTGTCAATGGGAAATTAGTTAGTTCTCTTTCGTTAGGGAAAGTTGTTCTTCTTATTGAAGCTGCTTCTGAGAAGTTGATCCCTGAGTCCCTGGTTGTGCACTATTTAGGTCACTCTTTATCTTATCGTCGTCTCTGTGCAGAGCAGCAATCGCCATCATCGACCCCCCTGACCACGATGGTTGGACGCTGGTTCATCATCGGAAGGGTGCTTTGCACCATACTCAGGGTACCACTAATTTCACTATCTATCCATGCTCCCAGGACCAGAGTCTAGCATCCCCAATGGCTCACTCCCACCCCCACTCCTCCATCTCGAGATTCCAACCAACATAATGGCCACGTCTATCTCGAGATCTCGCCCTCGCGAACCTTCCGACTATTTTGATATTTGTGCCCCTCTGCCCCTTCCATTAATGTTGGAGGTACCTCTCAGCCACCTGTCTCGTCGCATGATCCATTGAAGCCACCCCCTGATTCACCTTCTGTCCTCCCCATTAATTGTTCTCCTCAACAAAGACCATCAACCAGCCTCCACGTGTCCCAGTTGTGAACCAGGGGAAATATCCCAAGCACTTGGCATCCATTCTCTGTCCTCTAGGGCGGTCTAGTCCTCGTCGCTGCCACGTGTTGCCCCTATACAAGTCTCGGGGGTGGCTGTAGTTAATTCTCAGCCACCTAATGTCATCCCACCACCCCTACTTGCTCTCTCACCTGTCATATCTCCCCCGCCCTCTGAGGTCCTAAACTCAAGCCCCGTACTGCCTCTCTTCCTTCGCCCTCCCCCTCTTTCTTCTTCTGCCCCAGAACATCCGGCAGTGATATCCTCCTTTGAAATCTCGTCCGCCATAAAAGATGGCAAAAACTCAATCTCCTCCTCTATCCCTCCTACCATAACCACTTCTCTTATCCCGTTCCCTTTCTCCCCTTTGCCGGAGTTCTTTGACAGTTGCTTTTCATCCCCCCCTCAAAACCTTCTTACCTTTAACCCTTCCCCCGAGTACCCTCCGGAACCTCACAAGCCCCTCTCATCTCCCCAAATGCCTCGCCAAAAACAGAAACCAACCTACCTGGCTGGTACCAAATCCAATTGGATTCTGCTAAACTAGCCTCTCCTAGCTCCACCCCACCGATGGACTTTAGCCCCTCCATAACCCGAACCCCCTTACCTTACCCCTTGAACACCATCTACTCAGGGAACCCCTTTCTTCCCCTAACCAATACCATCTCATGTCCGCAGAATCAACTCCACTAAATTTGTCTTCTTCTAATCTACGCTACCCCCCTCCACAACCCTCCAACCTCTGGCCAGATATTCTCAGACAATGATTGCCAGTTCCCTAACCCATTGGAGTCTCCTTTCTCTTTCAATAAAGTTAACCCCCCCCCATTCCCCTCCCTTAACTACCTATTCCCCTCTTCAAATCTATCCTCCACACCCTCAATCGAACCTCCTCTCTCCCTTGTTCCCCTACAGTCTATTCCCCCTTGTGTTGAGATACCTCAGGTCCCACACAATTCCTCTCAAGACCCTGAATTTTTTTCTGATATCCAGTCCTCAGTCTCCACGGATTCTAGGGAGATTGAGAGCATCGATAGGCATGAGGGTCTTATGGAGGTAACGATCGAAGATAGTGGCCTCCACTTTGAAGGCGAAATCTCATCGATTTCTGAACACCTTAGAGCACAAGCAGGAGAGCCTAAGGTAACCTCTTCTCCCTCACCTTCTAGAATGTCTAGGGAACTTTCCCAGCTCCACTCTGGTAATAATTATGATGCCCATAGGAGTTCGGTCCAACTCATTTCCCTTTCTTCCATCCTTCCAGTTAGTCCCAAAAAGCAGATATCTGCCAGAAGATCCGCTCGCCACCCTAACTCTCCTAGATGAAGATCTTATGTTGGAACATAAGGGGTCTTGACTGCCATGCCAAGCGATCAGCAATTCGATCATTAGTTAGGTCCAATTCCCCCACCATCTTAGCAATCTTTGAAACTAAGCTGTCCTACGCTTAGAGAGAACCTGTTGCAAGAACTTTCAGCTTTGACTGCTCCCTCTGATACCCTTTGGCTTCTAGGGGGTGATTTTAACTCGGTTAGATGGCCCCATGAGAAATCCACTAGGGGCAGCTTGACCTCTTTGATGAGGTCCTTTAATGGGTTCATTGAGAGCATTCCTCTCATCCACATTACTTTATCTGGGGCTTCCTTTACTTGGTCCAACCATGCCATTGATCCTATTTTGACCAAAATAGATCGATTTCTCGTTAACCAAGCCTGGGAATCCAATTTCCCTGGCACTTGCTCCAAGGTCCTCCCAAATTCCACATCAAATCACATGTCGATTCTCTTAGATATCTATTCTACTCCTTGTCTCAACAAACCCTTTAGATTTGAGCTTTTTTGGTTGGATGAACCCTCCTTTACTGTTTTTTATTTGGTCTTCCTCTTTTGTCCTTGGGTGGGCTGGGTCGCAAACTTCAAATCCTCAAGTCATCCCAGAAAGCTTGGAGCAAAGGTAACTTTAAGGAACCTATGAGACCCTGGTCTGCATCTATTGACGCTTTGGATTCAATTGAAGAATCCCATCCTCTCACCCCTCAGGAAAGAGATTCTAGTTTACAGGCCAAACTCAATCTCTCACACACCCTTAAGCAAGAGGAAACCCATTGGTTTCAACGGTCTAGAATTAAGTGGCTCAAAGAAGGGAGCAGAAACACAGGTTTTTTTCATAAGACTGCTAGTTCCAGAAAAAGAGACAATGCCACCACTCAAATCTCGGTATGGTCTCATTGCTTCTTCCAACCCAATCATATCAGGAGGTTGTTTATTAGGTACTTTAAAAATCTCTTCTCTAAACCTACCTATCAACGCCCTACACTAGGAAACTTAACCTTCCTTAGCTTGACCCCAGCAGTGTCAGCTAGTCTTCAAAGGCCTTTCTACTTAGAAGAAATACAAAAGGCAGTATTTGATCTTCACAGAGATAAGGCACCGGGTCCTGATGGATTCCCAATTGCAATTTTCCAGAATATTTGGAAAGCTACTTCCCTTGATCTTTTGGCTCTCTTTAAATAATTTTTTCAAAGAGGTCGTCTTCATGCAGCATTAAACTATACCTTCATATCTTTGGTGCCCAAACTGGAAGGAGCTAATAGGATGAGAGATTTTCGCCCCCCATAAGCCTGCTCAACTCCTCTTACAAAATCCTTTCAAAGGTCATAGCTACCCGTCTTTAGGTAGTACTCAACTTCATCATTTCTACTACCCAATCTGCATTTGCGGCTAATAGGCAAATTCGAGACAGGGCTCTTACAGCGCATGAGGCCATCCACTCCTGGTCCCTATCGGTCCAAAAAGGGTTGATAATAAAACTAGATTGGGAGAAAGCTTACAATACGGTAGACTGGAACCATAGTTATCGGGATCTCCTCCCTTGCTTGGCGATCACTTGCAGAACCTCGTTTCTCTCGATCCCGGAGCGGATCTTGTCTGAAACTCAATTTAATGTTTTCGAGATCTCGCTCCATCTTATATGGGAATGAGTTCCTTACAATTTAATTTCGTGTTCCTGAACATTACAAGATCTAGTTCCCTAGTCTTATGGTTCGTGCTCCATAGTGCATTGGGATCTAGACTCCAAAATAGCTGAACATAAGCATCGCTATATATGGCATCTAGATGCCACCAATATGGGATCGCGTTAGAGTTCCTTATTTATTTCATAAAAGGACTAAGCCTACATGTTATTGGTTAACAACGCCGGAAGCTACATTTTAAAGCCACGGATCCTTATTACCTACACGAGGAACTCGTGTTCTTAGACAATGGAGTTTGCTCTTATAAAAGTTATTCCTCGCTCCATAATATTTTGGATTACTTTTAATAATGCGCTTCTTGAGTTAAGAAACTCAAAAAAAAATGCCCTTGGGAACTTCGCTTCTTATGTATAGGATCTCACACCTTTATATAATAATTCTCGATCCTATGTAATAAAGAACTCGATCCCCAACACACATGGACCTCGATCCCGACCTTTGAGGCTATACGGGCATCAATCCCTAACACAAGGATCTTTAGTATAGCTTCGATCTGCAGATCCTGGAACTGTTCCCATTCCCATACCCAACAACTATGACTGGAACCTCCTGGACTTAATCCAAGCTAGAATGGGTTTTGGGCCGCTCTGGAGGAAATGGATCCTAACTTGCATATCCAATCCTTCCTTTTCTATTCTTATCAATGGTACCCCAAAAGGTTTCTTCCAAGCTAGCAGAGGGCTTAGGCAAGGAGACCCCCTTTCGCCTTTCCTCTTCACCCTAATTGGAGAATTGTTCTCAAGATCTATCTCCAGGCTTTATGAGGTTTTAGATTCTCCTCTCTTGGTCCCATCATTTCACACCTTCTTTACACAGACGATACTTTAATCTTCTGTGATGCAAATCCTGACCAAGTGGATTGCCACAGGGATGAAAGTCAATCTTACCAAAACTAAAATGATAGGCATACTGGTTCAAAATGCAAAATTGGAGAGTTTAGCCCAACGATTAGGCTACGTTGTTGAAACCCTTCCATCCTCCTACTTAGGCCTTCCTCTATGTTTAGGAAAACCTAAAAAGAACCTTTAGGATCACCTGATAGAGAAATTCAATAGGAAGTTTGCCTCATGGAAAGGGAGATACTTGTCATTTGGGGGTAGAATCACACTAATTAGAGACACACTTGCTTGCATTCCAATTTATTATATCTCGCTCTTTCAAATCCCTAGCTCGGTCATTCAAAAACTGGAAATCACTAATAAGGGATTTCTTATGGCCAGAAACAGATGGCCCCAAAAAGTTTCATTTAATTGCTTGCGACAAGGTCTGTGTTCCAAAAAATTTTGGGGGATTGGGGATTAAAAACCTTAGAACTTTGAACCTTGTGCTTTTAGGGAAGTGGTGGTGGAAATTCTCCTTTCCCCACCCTCTTTTATGGAAACAAGTCATTAAGGACAAGTATAGTATAGGTACCCATGATTGCCTAGAACTCCACCACATAGGTCATCAGGTGTTTGGAAAAGCATTGCACTCACTAAGAATGCTTTCAGGAGTCGTACTAGATTCAAATTAGGCAACGGTCACCATATTAAGTTTTGGACTGACCTCTGGATAGACCACACCCCTCTGAACATCTATTTTCCCTCTCTTTATTCTTTGGCCTGCAATCAATAAGCTTTTATAGCTGAATATGTAGAATTTGATTTGTCAAGTCTAGTTTGGACACCCATTTTTTGCAGAAATCTCTCAGAGCAGGAAACTACCTTCCTGACCTCCTTACTCCAACTTTTACACCCTGTATTCAGAGTTCTTAACTGTCAAGATGCCCTTATTTGGTAAGAATCCCCTTCAGAAATTTTCTCTGTGTCCTCTTTCTACAACTCGTTGCTCCAGAACCCCACTTTCCAACCCTTGATCAACAAGTCTTGGTCCCTTCCTATACCCCATAAAGTCCAAGCTTTCATTTGGGTGCTTCTTCACGGAAAGACCCTAACCCTAGATCGATTGCAACGGCGTGTAGTCTCCTTCCCCAATAGATGTATTCTTTGCCACTTAGAAGAAGAGACTATTCCACACCTCTTCATTCTCCGCAATTTTGCTTTTGGGCTTTGGTCATCCTTCCTTAACCTTTTTGGTCTTCTTTGGGTCACTCCTCCATCTGTGGATATCCTTTTTGAGTCTCTTTACTCCCCCCTTGGAAAACAATTGTGACGTATTTCAATAGTGGCCCTACTTTGGAGTGTATGGATAGAGAGGAACTCTAGAACCTTTAGAGGTGTTCTTAAACCCCAAAAGTCTATCTTTGATATTATTTCTTCCTTATCTCCTTCTGGACCAAAAACATATCTATCTTTGCAAACCTCCCTATTTCCCACTTTCTGAATAATTGGACCAGCGTACTTAAACTTTCACCCCCCTCGCATAGACTTCAGCCTGCTTGGTCACCTCCACCCTCAGGCTTCCTAAACACAGATGGCTCTTCCTTAGGAAACCCTGGTCCCTCTGGCATCGGTGGGACCCTCTCAAACTCAGACTTAACCCTTTGGACCCTCTCGGAGTACATAGGGATTCGAGATTCCACGGAAGCAAAGGCCCTTACTTTACTTGAAGGATTAAAAAAGGTGGCTCGGTGGGTTGATAATAATCTGACTCTAAGAATACTATTCTCTAGGACTCTGACCTTAAGGAGCCCCCATGGAGACTTAGCTCGGCTTTTGAGCTAATTCGAAGCATCTGCAAAAACCTCTCCCAAGTTCGACTCACACTCATTACCGAGAGGCCAATGCAGTGGCAGACAGTTTGGCCAAGGAAGGTGCAGCCTTGGGTGCAGGTACTCTGCCAACTCCTTGAAATTTTAAGGCATGCTCCTTCTCTTTTCCTCTAATCCTCTTTCTCCACCTTCCTGGTTTTTCCTCCCATACAACCTTTGTTCGAAGAAAAAAAAAAAAGAGGAGAAAAATAAAAAAGGAAAAAAAGGAAAAAAAAAGATAGTACAAATTATATTATAGGCATATAAATATATAATTTTTACTTCTTATCTATTTTTTAAGGTGATGGAAAAGAAGAAAATTTCTCGCCGCCTTCTTTTTCACTCTCTCAAAGTCTGATTTTCACTTTCTTCCCTCTCCCTTCTTTGTTTGTAGCCAAATCTCCTCACCTCATTCTCTACCTTATGTTTTTGTACAATCATCTCACTTTCCTCCCCCTTTCTTTCACCTCTCAATCTCGGGTCTGTCATCTCATCAACATTCTCTCTTGTGTTTCTCACTTCCTTCCGTCTTGTTACCCCTCTCTATTTTCTCAGACTTTTGAGCTTTATCCCATCCCTTTTCTGATTTCTCTCTATCTCTCTCTCTTAGACCTCCCCTCCTTATCCTACCTCTTCTTTCTTCTTCTCTAACTCTCGATCAGGAGAATTTCTTGGGGAGCACTCGGCTCCCTTCCATCATCCTTTTAGTTCTATTCTACCTTCACGGTGGTCACTACAGCCCATAGCCTTGGGGTTACACAAGTAGCATTAGCTTACAGTGCAAGGGTCCCTAGCAGAAGCAGAAAAACTTTAACAAGTTTACAGTGCAACGGCCCTCAGCAGAACTAGAAAGCGATTAGCAGGGCAGGCCAACTCTTCATCTTCACAACTTCTTTCGCATCAAAGGTGGTGCGCCTCATCATCGGGAAGGTTGGGGGGGAAACGAGTAGACTGATAAGGAGATATAGCACTTCGCATCAGCTCTAATATAGATGACACTTCCTACTTTGCATGGGCCGCTACTAACTTCACCGACCATCAGAATCCTGAAGTATCACCCTCTCACCTCCTGGTGAATTCCTGTTTGCTCAAAGCCGTGATTTCTAGGTCTTCAGCAGTTTCTATGTCCTTTATGGCTTTATACTTTCTTTTTGTATTCTCCGTTTCTTTTCTTTTGTTTGATTGTAAGAGCACCCAACTTGTGGGATGCCTTTTATTTGATAGAATTAGCATTTGTAATTGATTACCTTATTTATATTACATGTCAACATATTCCTCAAAAAAGAAAAAGACAAGACTATATAATGTCCCAAGGCCTTAAGGGACCAAACCAGCCTGCCTTCGTTAGAGATAGGGCGGAAGAATTGGTGCAAAATCTCGGTCAAGGCAAGGAAAACATTGTACTCACCTTCAATAATATGTCTTCTGAATTTTGGGGACCAGGTTAGAGGATAGACTGAAGTTATCGGCCACTGAAGAATTAGGGTTACGATCCAGAAGGTACAAATAAGGAACTAGTCCCTAAGAGGTGTGTGTGGTCTAGCCATACATCAATCCAAAACAGCACCTTACTACCTTCCCTAGGCAGGAAGCGAATGTTTTGGAGAAAATATTCCCGACAATGAAGAGGGGATCTCCAAATTCCAAAGAGATTACCGGTAGAGCGACAAGGCAAGGTCCAAGGGTCCACACCATGACAAGACTTGAATAGAACCACTTCCCTCCATAGATGAGAAGATTGGGTGGCATAACGCCACCACCATTTGGCCAAGAGGGCAAGATTATGAATTCTGATTCTGAGGTCATGAATCCCCCCCCCCCCTAGCCCCCGCCGCCGCCCCCGCCCCCCGCCCCCGCTCCAGCCCCCGCCCCCACCCCTTGAGATTTCGGGGAGCAAAGGACTGCCCAGGAGATGAGATGAAATTTATAACCTCCATCTCATGATCAAAGAAATCTCTCATCAATTTATTTAACCTGGCTGCTACTACGGCGGGGAGGTAGAAAAGAGACATTTGATACACCGGAGTATTTGCTAGAGTCGCTTTGAGAAGGGTAAGCCTGGCAGCCAGTGAAAGAAATCTCTCCTTCCACCCCGCTAGTCTACGATCGAATGTATCGATGATGTGAGGCTTGCCAATATACAGAGGCAAACCAAGATAAGTAAAAGGTAGAGGCTCTATGGAGCAGCCCCATCTATCAGCTAAAGCATGGATTTGGTGTGGTTCCATGCAAACCCCAGTCATCTTGGATTTGGCGAGGTTGACCTTGAAACCGGTAGCCATCTCGAAACATTTTAATAAGATGAGCAAGAAGTCCACCTGTTGGGTAGATGGATCACAGAAAAGGAGGGTGTCGTCCACGTATTGGAGGTGAGAGATGTGCAGACCGAGGGGCCGAGATTTGAATCCCTTAATGAGGCCTGCTTGGTACAATCTAGAAATAGAAGAACTGAAAATTTCAGCCACAATGGCGAATAAGAAGGGCGATAGGGGATCTCCTTGGCGGAGCCCCCATGAAGAAGGGAAGTAGTCTTTTGGGCTTCCATTGATGGGGATTGAGAAGATAGGGGATGGGATACAAGCACGGATCCATTTTCTTCAAAGATGGCCAAACTCCATACGCCGCATAGCTTCATCTAAAATTGACCAATCGAAGTGGTCATAAGCTTTCTCCCAATTGAGCTTAATGACGAGACCAGAAGTCTTTGAGGAATGCCGGGAATGGATGCATTCGTGGGCTATGAAGGCCCCATCTAAGATTTTCAGGTCTTTAACGAATGCCCCCTGTGTGGGGGAGATTAAATTGCTAAGGACCTCTTTAAGTCTTGAGGCCAAAACCTTGGACAGCAATTTAAAGGAGCTGTTAATAAGGCTGATCAGCCTAAGGCCTTTGGTTAATCCACTCCCTCAAGCTTAGGGATAAGGGCAATGAAGGTGGCATTCAAGGTGGCATTCATTGCTTTGTTAATTTCTTATATTTATTCAAGATTTGCTTTTGGTTTTGTGAGTTTTTAGCCTCTGGTGGCGGCACCATTTATGGTTAAAGTAAACAAAATGACATTGGATCAAAATACGCCTCTATGCCAATGCAAAAGCTAAAATTAAATTCAAGGTGATTTTTATAGTAGTATTACAAATCTGGAATACATCAAATTAAGAAAAATGGCTAGTATTAGAGGTGATGTAGCCCCAATGCAAGGCAGCACCGACTGATCTTAGGAGAGAAATGCTCACCCATTTGGAGTCAGTACAAAAGAAGAAGAAGATAAAAAGAAGGAACATGAGGAGAATGTTATGTAAGTCAATGCCTTTGGGGAGAAGAAGTAGATTCTTATTATGTTAAAGAACGGAAGCTCGAGGTGCACTCAATTAAAGTTAGTAGGCAGGGGGTGCTAGCTAGACACAAGAAGGCCAATGGATTTTTATGTAACACTTAATCCCAAGGCCATGCTCAGGCACAGGAAGCAAACACCATAGAGAATTGCTTCAAGGAGTATAAGGGCAGGGTATGCCCATACATAACCCGATGGACAGACCAAGTAGACATTTCTTTCAAAGTTGATAGCTTTAAAAGCTTTCAAGCTATTATGGAAGGAGCGAGGCAATATGGACCCAAGTTGAAGGCCCATACACCTTATAAGCTCAGGGGGCCTTAATAGAGAAGGAGGTGGATCTACAAGTATCAAAAGACCCATAAAGATGCAGGGGGGAAAGCATGAGGTCACCATCATGACCTCCATGGACCGATGAGAGGGGGAGAAATATAATGAATTTTATGGTGGACTGTCTAATGAGGACAATATTTTTGAGGTCCCATGATGCATCTAAGGAAACACATAATGAAATTTTCATTTTCAGAATAATTGGCAGTTGTATAAGTGAAGTCGGCAAGTAGCACAGCTGCAACTAACTGATATTCACCACACTATTGAGGTGAAGAGACTAAATATTTTTTGTACTCCATGAGTGGCACACTGCGTTGACGGACCTTATGCTTGAGGCAATTGGTAAGTTAAATTGTTGACCGGACAAAACAGAAAGCAAAAACCATAACTAGTATTATGCATAACATGCATAACCACACACAAGTCCTTGCCATGATGGGGAAGTTCACTAAGAAGTTGGGTGAGGCCAAAGTGACAAAAACGACGAGCCAAGGGTCTCTCAACAATGGATTAAAAGCAAGGGGACCAAGCATGAAAAGGAGAAGAAGGTGCAATACTGGTTTTGAGATTCAATTTTGAAATGGGATGGATTATTCCCTCTAGGCATTCAATCCTTTTGTGGAGGTATTGTGCTTAGTGTATGGTTAAAAGGAACTAATCATGGGTTGAGGAAATAATGAGGAAGAGAAAAATAAACTTAGGACATTATACATGAAAAGTGGGATAGGCAGCTAGGTAGCTACATCGGTCCTTGCATGCAGAAGAGTATTTTCTCAGCCCACCAAATTTTTACAGAATATTATATCAATTCAAGGAGTTGGATCATGGATGGATTTCATATGTGCAAACATGACACTCAATCCCAATGTGAACCTTCAAGATCTCATAACATGGAGCTGAATATGTAAAGTTCTTAATGAAGTCACTTGGCATAGATACGACAAGAAGGCAGGGGATTAAACTCCATCTAAGTAATCGCTTTGCTTATACATTCATTTGTGAGTTGAGTACTTTAATTATATAATACTACTACAATCTATGAATTTGCTTTTTAAGAAATGGTATTGCTATGTAATGTGGCTTTATGGTGTTGCACACTTGGGGAAAGAGCCTCACACTTGTAGAGGATAGCCCTTCATGTATTGAACCTCACCTGTAGATCATGAGGCTGCTTCCACAACTTTTAGCACATTGAGTTGATAATTTCTTAACTCTCATTGTGCCTTCCACCCCTAAATTGCTTTTTTTTTTTTTTCAGAATCATGTATTCATGCATTATCCAAGAGGCCCATATGAAAAACAGAAACAGGTTCAAGCGCAAGAGACTTAACGAACTAATATCTCTTCAATATAATCAAGGGTTGAATGAGCACTAGCAAGACGGCATTCATATTGACCACATTGGTGTGAGACAGTGTTTCAAAAAGCGCTAGGCGGCACCTAGGTGGTCGGGAGGTCCAAGCCGCCTAGTGCCTAGGTGGGCGCCCAAAACCTGGGCGGCCCAATAGAAAAATTTTGGTTTTTGGGTTTCCTCTCTCTAAAATAGCCACTAATGGGTTTTAGGTTTCAACTGAACCTACAACCCACAATTTTGGTCTTTTAATATTAAAAAAATGACTCATAAAAACCCTCAAGGAACCGCATTTCTACTCCTGGGTAGGTCGCGGCCCTGGGCAGCCGCCTAGGTGGGTTTAGGCAGGCGCCCAGTGATATCTGCCTAGGCGGCTGCCCAGGCGCTGGGCAGTCCGCTTTTTGAAACACTGGTGTGAGAGACATGGATGATTTTGGTGAGTGATTGGTCAATGCTAGAGAGAATCAGGTCTACCTCATAGAAGGTTTAAATAGGGGCAAATTTTGTGAGGTTGCAAGAACAACATTGGACTTATGCTGGCCACTACATCTTCATACAGGAGGTTGAGGCAATAAAGGAGGAGTGAGTACCATGTCAAGAGGGAGACAACTCAAATGACGATGGCTCGCATCAGATGCAAGGAATGGTGGTGATGGAGTTGGCGATATGCTCACGATGAGATTTTGGACCTTGAAGATAAAACTCAATTTGCAATTTGTTTTGTTGTTTTTTGGACTTGGGAGAGGACTAATAGGGTCTTACAAGACATGTCATTGTTTATAGGTCTACTTAATCTGTAGGGCCTAATCTATCTAGCCTATGGTCCATATCTTCAATGTTGCATGACCAATTGTTATTATCAAAAATTCAAGTTTGTGCAAGTATAGTCTTCTCTATTGCTAATTATGCAAATTTCAAACTCAAGAGCCATGAAATGCACAATACACAAAAGTTGTTTTCTATTTTTTCTTTTAAAAAGAAAACCATAAGCCAGGAGGTTTGACATCAAACCTGAACCCCTTGAAACCTCCAACTCCTCCATCATCCTGTATGGGGCGGCTCATACATGAGGCACCCACCAAGGTGTCCATGGCACTACCTAGGCATCCAGGGCTCTGATGCCTTCCTGAAACACTGATTCAACCACCTGCAAAACCTTGGCTCTCCTCTCCTACCAGATGTATTACGTTGTGAAGAAGAAAGAGTAGAACATCTCTTTCTCCATTGCAAGAGCCTAGCCACCCTGGTCCACTTTTTAAATTTATTCAGTTTAAACATGGGTTGGACCACAATCAATATAATGCCTCTTTCAATACTAGGCATCCCCACCGATTCCACACTTTGGCTGTGGTGCCTTGGCAAGGGATAAGAGAATTTTCCAGAAAAATATCAAGCATTGTCAATTTGGATCCAACCACAACCAAAACCATCAAACTAAACTTTGGTGGGACTTCTAAGAAAAAGTCAAAACACCCAAGCACTGCCATGAACAGAAGTTTTCCAAAATCACCGTTGTAAAATGCTCACGTATTCGTGGCCAGTGGAAACATGTGCTACATATATATATGTATGTATGTATGTATGTATGTATGAATTTATGTAGGTATATATGTATGCAATATACCATCCATATCTTCAAAATCCAACTTTCTCACTTTCAATGTTGGAAAGACACAGAGTGGGAGGTCGCAGAAGCAAGCTACGTTCAAAACAGAGACCTGTAATGGAAATTATTTGCTTATAGATGCTTCAATTGCCTGTGTTCTAAGAGTATCTAAAATGACTGAGCAACTATAGATATATAACTCATAAGGTTCAGTGTTGTTGCCTCAATAGATAAACAGGATTTGCAAATAAAAAGCAGTTAGAATGTTTACTAAGCAAACTTAGACGAAGATAAGCACTTGATATATACTTTCAATGAAATGTTAAGATAAAGCCTAGAATAGGACATGACATACTGGAAAGGTCTTAGTGAAGAAGAACAGATTCTCCAATGATATGAAGTCACCTCCCCTACAAAATGGGAGCAAGCAAACAAATAGAAAAAGAGCATATGATCCACTCATAAAGTGACATACAAATGTCCCTACCTCTCTTCAAAACAACAGAGACATACACATGCCCATAAAAGAATCAGAACCTCGACTATTAAGTTCTTGAATCCAGTTCAATGCTATTACTGCTGTTTCAAAGCTGTTGTTATGGACTGTTCTAAGTTGAAGATGCTATATGAGTGTATATTGATGAAGGGCCCCATCAATTTCAATTTACATGGACTCTCTTTGATAGCAGTGGAAGATTATCACCTTAGATATAAAAATTACGTTGCTAGAAGATTATCTCAATGGCATTGATATTTTTCCCTTTTCCATTGAGACTTGGATACCCCTTCAACATTATGCATCTAGTGACCGACTTTAGTGGATTTTTGCATATGATGCATAATCCTTTCCTTACTATCCAGACCTAAACTTGGGATTTTTTTGCTGAGAATTACCATGCCTCAATAAATCTTTTTGATGACCATATAAATAGAAACCTATTTCCTTTTTCTTGGCACCAGCTAGGAATTGCATACCGCCATTAGCTTGGGTTTGATCATCTATGTTCTCTTTTATTTTAGATATTTTCTTTCTTGAACATTATGTTCTCTTATCACATTTTTCTGTTCAAGGTGTTTATATATGGAATGAACCAATGGAATATGTGACTACCTTCTTTGTAAGTTCGTTATGAAATTAAGCCCATTAAGGCCTTGTTTGGTAACTGAGACAACAAGAGAAAATAACCTATTTTCTCAGTTACCATATTTTCCCTTCTTGGCAATGCGGAAAAGCGTGGAAACGGGGAGGCCCCGCATTTCTCTGTGTTTCCACACTTTTCCCCATTTTTGGGGAAAACTGCAGCGCAAGATGGGCTGCCGATTTCTCAAGAAAATGGAGAAACAAAATGGCCTTTTATTTCTCTAATCTCTCAATATCTCCCCCCTCTCAATCTCTCTTTGCCCAAGCTCTAGCCCGAGCTTTCTCCAGCTTTCACAGATAGGTTACCAAACAAGGGTTCTCAGCTTTCAACCAAAGTTTTCTACTTCTATCTTTTTTCTCAGGCTTCCAGTTTCTTTGAGATTCTCCAAGAAAACAGCTTTTTCAGTTACCAAACATACCTTAAGTTTGTTTTCATTTCCTCAATACTGGTCAATCGTATATACTCACATGTGCTTCCTTTAATTTCGCATGTCAGATTTGTTGGTTAACATAACTGAACATGATTTGATGCCAAAACATGAAATACAAACTCCAAAAGAGAGGAGCATTTGAAGAAATACAGTGTGACAAACAAACAGGTCTCTCTTTTTCACTCTTTGTACCTTTTCTTTTTGCTTATATTGAAGTTTGTCATTCATGTGATTAACATCTTGGCTTCCTAACTTGGGTTTCATGAACAAATCTACACTGGCTAGTAAGTAAATTTAGGAAGATGAGTTTTTCTTTTGCCATTTTTACACTGATCATAGAACTGCATTCAATATATCATTCATACCTTCAAAATCCAACTTTCTCACCTTCAATCTTGGCAAGCAAAGAGTGGGAGGTCGCAGAAGCCAGTTACGTTCAAAAGGAGACCTGCAACGGCAATTATTGCTTTTAAGAGCTCCAATTGCCTGCGTTCTAAGTGTCTATAAAATGACTGAGAAACTATAGATATATAACTCATCAGGTTCAGTGCTGTTGTCTCGTTAGATAAACAGGCTTCGCAAGTTTTTTGCTTCAATTTACACATACAAACAATAAACAGCTCTGAATTATTGAAAAAAAAAAGAAAAAAGATGATCAAAATATATTAAGTTGTTCACAACTCCATTGACCAAAGATAACCTTTTCTTTTAAGCATATCTGCAAAAAAAATCCAAGCAAATATGATTTAAACCAAAAGCACAGCCGTAGAAGTAGAAGAAATACAATTATGTCAAATTGCCCATGATTGAGGGCTTCATTTGTTACTCTTAAAGTAATGAATCAATGTCAGAATAAAACAGTACTGGAGCAGCACGTAAGAATTAAGGATTCTCTCGATACAAGAAGTTTAACACAAGGACACAGGGACTTGTATAGTGATTGATGCAACACAAAACATAGGAAGAACGCAAACTTTCTGTATTATTTGAGTGTACATATCAGTATTGTTTCAGACACTGATTCAATACAAACTGGTTAGCATGGACAGAATACCAACATTAAAATATCTTTGGATTTCAAGTTTCAAAGAGAATTCCAATATGAATTGGATAATTTGGTAATGAACCTATATCTGTCATATGAACTGAAAGAATTCCCAACGCACTATTTATATCTTTCCATTGTGGGTGATTTCCATCTCCAACAACAAACATATGGACCTTATTCTCCAGTTGAATCCAGCTGCACCCAGCAACTTTCTTAATACCCTTCTCTGCCATTAACTTCCTCATAAAACCCACATCCTGCCACCGACCAGCTGCAGCATAAATATTTGCTAGGCATATATATGCTACTGGGTTCTCTGGCATAAGCTCCATTAGTTCATTTACTGCCTTTTCAGCAACCCTAATGTTCCCATGAATTCTACAAGCCCCGAGTAAAGCACCCCAAACTGAATCACCTGGCTTCACACCCATCTCTCTAATGAACCTCAAAGCTTCACCTATTAACCCAGCTCTACCGTAAAGGTCTACCATGCAACCAGAATGCTCTTCTGTGGGAGTTATCTTATATTTCTGTGTCATCATTCTAAAGTAAGCTGAGCCTTCCTCCACTAGGCCACCATGGCTGCAACCAGAGAGAACCCCCACAAAGGTAATTGCATCAGGGTCCACTCCTAGCCTTTTCATTCTCTCAAAAAACTCAATTGCTTCTTTCCCATGACCATGCTGGGCAAATCCGCATATCATAGCATTCCATGACGCTAAGTCTGGTTCTTTTTCCTCTAAAAATACATCATGGGCACTAAGAATATCACCACACTTCCCATACATGTCGATGAGTGCATTAGTCACTGATACATCCAATTCTAGCCCTCTTTTGATAATATAACAATGTGCTTGCTTCCCTTGCTCTAGAGCCACTGCCATAGCACAAGCTCTGAGAATAGCTGATGCAGTATACTCATCCCCCTCCATTCCCATTTGCCTCATCTTAAGAAAGAGATCCAATGCATCCATCGAATGCCCATGACAAACGTACCCCACAATCATGGTAGTCCACGAGATCACACTTTTCTGAGGCATCAGAGAAAATAATCTTTTGGCTTCATTTAGACTAGAGCATTTCAAATAGAGGTCAACAATGGCACATCCCACTATCAAATCGGCTTCAAACCCAGTTTTCAGAGCAAACCCATGAAGTTGGATCCCCGGTTTCAAATCATGGACTGAAGTACCCCTTAAAACACTGGCAAAAGCCGATTGATCAGGTCGATGACCCTCTCGAACCATCCTTGTAAAAACCTCAAACCCCTCTAGACAATCACTGTCCCTTGTGTAGCCAGCAATAACACTAGTCCAAGAAACAACACTCCTCTCAGGCATTTCATCCAAGAATTTATTAGCATCTTCCAAGCAAAAACACTTAACATACATATCAATAACTATATTGCCCAGAAAAACAGAAAATCCAGTTCCAAATTTGATCAAAAGAGCATGAATTTGCCGACCCAAGATCAGAGACATGGTCGCTACGCAAGCACGCAGCATGACTGACAATGCATATTGATCAATAGCAAAACACAACTTCCTCATTTCATTAAACAACCTAAGAGACTCGAAGAAATACCCATTTTGAACATAACCAGAGATCGTAACAGTCCACGTAACACTATTTCTTTCAAGCATTCTATCAAACACTTTTCGGGCATGGTTTAGATCACCACATTTACAGTAAAAAAGTATCAAATTATTATTCAAAACAACATAGTTTTCAATGCCAGATGAAATACATATGCCATGGACTTGCTTTCCACATTTTATATTTCTGAAATGTAGGCATTTTCTTATCAATTGGGATAAAAGTTGGGGGCTTGAAGAGGCCTCTCTAAGGCTTATGGTGGGATGTATGCAAAAAGTATTCTCAATATATTTCTTCTCATTTTCGATTGTTCGAAGGGGAATTTCATCTAGGACTTCAATGGCTGCCTTGGAAAACCAATTGGAAAAAGATCGAACCTTTCTTTGTGGGTTTTTAGAAAGACTAGGAATGGTTTTCCTCAAACAATTAATGGTGAGAAATAGGAGCCTTTTTTTGTAGGTTTTTTAGAGAGAGATAGTAAAGGCTGAAACTTTTTTGGGGTTTAGAAAGAGTTTGAATTGTTTAGACCTGCTCAATCCTTGACTGCGGTTCTGCGGTTTCAAATTCCCGATCTTCTTGATCAATCAGAGTTAAACTGTTTATTATTCCCCCTTCGCCAATCCTTTTGCAGCAAAATCATCCTAAAAGCCACCTTAGGGTTTTTCACTTTGGATTTAGGAGATCTAAGCGCTTCGAATTTTTATTTGAATAGTGAATCCACAAATTATAATGTTAGAAGTCCATGTTTTCGGGTTAAATAGGCTATTATTTAAGGGTGTGGTTTCTTTAAGGCCGAGGCTCTAAAGTCTAAACCATCACGGTAGGGCGTACTTCCACATGGGAAATTTTTATGACTGGTTTGAAATTTTATTTCCATATCTAATTTTAAAGGGAAAAATTTATATAGAGCTTATCAAATTTGAGCCTATCTCAAAAATCTCACTGGAAGAGGTTGTTTTGATGTTCAAATACCTTCAAATTGATCATCTCGACATCAAGAAGCATGGACATGAGAAAAAAATAGATTTCAAGTTTTGGAACTAGTGTATTTTGTAACACATTTTTTTATTATGAATTTTCAAGATTTCCAAGTTTTCATATATATGTCGATCTACACTATTTTTTAAGCTTTAAACTTTATAAATAAATATAAAAATATATTTTAAGGCTATCACAAACATTTCCAATATTGAAACTACATTCTATTTGAAGGTAGGCTCTAATTTGATTGTTTAGAGCCTATGCTCTATACAAACCGCACCCAATTCTAAATTTTAAACTTCAAAAAATAATGTAGATGGAGCATATCTATGAACACTTGGAAATCTTAAAAATTAACGGTCAAAAAATACATTACAATATTCACTATTTCCAATACTTGAAATCTATTTTTTGGTTATGTTCGTACATCTTGAGGTTGAGATGATCAATTTGAATACGTACCAAAAAAAAAATGATCAATTTAAATAATTTATGGCATTGAAACAACTTATTCTAATAAATTTTTGAGGTGCACCTTAATTTGATTGTTTAGATCCTCACACTTATATAAACTTTTTCCAAAATGAGAACCTAAAAATAAGATTCAATGTCGAATTTCATTTAAGATTAACCCTTTTTGCTTCTTTTTCGTGTTGCCATAACGAATTTCATTGAAGATTGACCTTCTTTTTCTTTTTCACGTTGCCATAACGAAACTTACCTTAGCAGGACCCTCTTCTTTTTTTTTTGGGGGGGGGGGGGGGGGGGGGGGTTAAGTGGGAAGACGGCCCTACCCTTTTTTTTTTTTTGTAATTTAATGGGAAATAGCGCTATTCATTTTTTCAAAAGTTTAAGGGCATGTTTGATAACATGAAGTTAGAAAAAGAATAAGGAACTTTACTTATTACTGTTCAGGTTATGTGTTTGATAAAAAACATAAGATAATTTGAGAACTCCCTTTTACTGTTGAAGTTCTCACCTTTTAGGCTTGAGTAAAGTTCTATGGTAAACCATGAAATTCAAAAAGGGAACTTTTTTATTTTGTCCATGAAATATATATATATTATAACATAATATATTATATATTGTATATATTTTTATTATATAATATTATAAATATTTATTATATAAATAATATATATATATATATTAAAAATATATATTTTATACAGTAATATCATATATTATAGTATGTTATAAACATTATATATTTCTATTTAAATTATTATCTATGTAAATATAAATATAAGATATTTACCATATATCTCAAGAGTTATCAAATACAAAAACTATGGACTTCTTAACTTCCCATGGAGGTTATCAAACAATTAACTTCTTAAGTAACTTTTAATTTATAGTTCTTCGGTAACTTCCAATTTCCAATTCTTGCTTCCAGTTATCAAATACGCAAATAGTTACTTTTTTTTAAGGTATTAGTGAGGTGGTGTAACCCCATTTCTTCAGTGGGGAAGACAGTCTCCTATTCATTTTTTTCAAATAGTTTAAGAGTTGTTTTTTTTTAAGATGTTAATGGGGTTATGTCGATGAGAATAGAAACCATAACATGGTGATTATGGTGTGGGGGTGCTACACCACGGCCCCAGTCCCTTTCTTACAAGCCCCACTCTACAAACTTAGACATTTGTTTTCTTTAATAACCTTGTAAATTATTAATCAAAATCTTTATTACTATTGTGAATGAATTATTGGTTCACTCATTAAAGGAATTAAGCAAAATACCTATTATTAATTTTTGTGTATAAAGCATATATATATATATAGGTTTAGTAATTTGTAAAACGAAAGGACAAATTTTTTAAAAGAATAAAGGAAAACACAAGGGGTTGTATACAATGAGACCATTTATCTTTCATATAGTGGAGACCACAATTACTTACAACCATATGATGTGAAATTTGATAGCTTGGATGTGTCACAAAGTTTGAGAAACTTTTTTTTGGACTTTGAGCTTAGTTAATAAAATAATTGTAGTAATTCAATATCACATCTAGTGGCCAAGATTAATTGTGATCACCTTGTACCAAAGGTAAATGGTCTCATTATATACTTTCTCAAAACATAATTGGGGGTTTAATTGTCCCAAATTTTTAAAACAGTCGTGAAAATTGCAGAGAAAGGGTTACAAGTCGTTTTACCAATTTTTTTTTTAATTGGGATGTTTTGACATCCTCAATGATATTGTGAAGGATTGGGAAAAATGTATTGCAATTTTTCTTTTCACGATTGTATACAATGACACTAATTACTTTTGGTATACAGAGGTCATAATTAGTTGCAAGTTACAACTATCCGAAGTGAAATTTGATAGTTTAGGTGTGCCATAAAGTTATCAAAAAATTGCTTTTGAACTTTAAGTTTGGTCAACAAAAAAAATACAGCCACCCAATTTTACATTTAATTGTAAATATTAATTGTGACCCCATTATACCAAAAGGTAAATAATGGTGATATATTAAGGTTAGGCTCTTAATTTGTAGGCCGATGAATGCCCCTCAACTTCCCTAACACACAACATGTGGGTTCCAGGACTCTTACGTGGCCTTCCCGTGCGAATTCCATCCATATTTAGTCCGGATGCCAAATCCTATCAAATTGGATTTCGAAAAGTTTTTGGCGGGTCACGAATTTAAGGTCTTTTCGAATTCCCTCTTCTCCGAAACCTCCTCGCTTTCTTACCGTTCTCTCTCAGTACAGTCTCGGTCCGCCATTTATAGGGTTAGGTTTTCGCTCCAATTTCTCGCTCTCCTTTTGCAAGTTACACTGGGAGGGTGCCCTTTGGAGTTTCCTCTCTTTAATCGCAGAGTTTTTTCTCCTTACTCTAATCTTTTTTTCCGCTGTGTCGAGAAGAACGATCGTCGCCCAGTTTCTCTCTCTAGGGTTTCATCAACTGCCATCCAGTTGTTTAGAAGGACAGGCATTCGAGTTCTCTCTCCATGCCTTCATCCTGTAGCGATTCTCTCTTTATTTTCCATTGCTATTCATTGCTTACTTCCCTGCTCCTAGGGTTTTTTTTTTTTTTTTACTAGCATTGTTACCCTAACCCAAATCACCACTATTGCATGCTCGCACTTCTGTTTGCTGTTTCATCTCCAGGTTTCTCTCGGTACCATATATTTTCTGTACATTTGTTCCGTTTTCAATTTTCTCTAGGTTTGATCTTCCTATAAATTTTAAATAAAATGGCTGTTAATCTTACTGTGAATTCCATACCCCAAATCTGCGATGGTCATGATGAGGGGTTCAAGCCAGTTGTTCAGATTGTGGACCTAAGATCAGTTGGCTCTGATAAAACAACTGCTGATCGATTTCGCATGGTGGTCTCTGATGGCGTTCATGGACAACAAGCTATGCTTGCTACCCAAATGAATGATTTTGTGAAGAATGGGACGTTGCAGAAGGGTTCGATCATTCAATTAAATGAATTTATCTGCAATACTATTCAGAATCGCAAGTGAGTACTTGATCGTTTGTTTTACATTTTGGGGGTTTCTTTGTTGTTTAATGGATTGATTTTGAGGAGGTTTCATGTTTTTTGCATGTCTCCTTAGTGAGGTTTAGTGGATGGATGTCCTCAGTTCTAGTTGGTTAGATTTGGTTATTCTTAATTTGGAAGTGACTATCCAAGTATTTATCTATTTTCCATTTGGGCATTTCTTTGCTTAATGGTTTTGGTTTTGACCAGATTGTATGTATCCCATGTTTAATTATTAGTTAGATCTTCCTAGTTTAATTTGTTACACTCGGTGGCTCTAAATCTCAAAGTGGGTATATATCTTATTTTTATGACGATCGTTAATTAATTTTGTTCATGAGAAAAACATAATTAATTGAGTTATTCATAGAAATTTGTATCCCATTGAGTGCATAATCAGATTAGGAAAGTATTGTTTTGCTCCCAGTGCTCTGTGTAAGAAGTTTCCGACCCCAATTAGTTGGGAAAAAGCTTTGATGATGATGATGATGACGACGATGATGATGATGATGATGATGATGATGATGATGATGATGATGATAATGATCTGTGTAAGAAGCTTGTTTATGAAAATATGCACCTTACATTAATGTTAGCCTAAAGACTCTTCAATTACTAACATGTGATCGCTTAATATAGATGTGATGGAAGGCTTCGTAGAGGGGTTGAGGCACATGGCACTTTACACTGTTGCCATCAAATTACCCTGTACAATTTTTTGTGGGACCTATACGCATAGTTTTTGTTTATCTTGGTTTCTTTGTCAGTCTATTATCATATTGCAGTCAGGGATTCTCTTGAAGTCTCCAAAATAAGATTTTTTTTGTGTTGCACCTAAAACATTGCAACCTTTTATTGACATGCTTGAAAAAGGTACAATATTTGCATACTACTGTGAAAATTTCATAAGATTAGCCATGTTTCTTTGACTAGTTCAATTCTGGTTGGGCAACTGATTTCTTTGGGAACTCATCCTCGTTGGCACCGGCCAATGTCTGCATCTCTTGTGCATCAGAGCATTTGTCAAAATTTTTCCCCAATAGAGCATTGGCTTTGTCATGCACACAAGCAAACTGTCCTCGACGAACATATAACCTCCTATATACCATGCCCTTTGTGCTTCTTAACTTTGTAATTTTATCAAGTTCAGGGATTCCTGTCAATGGCTTTTATTTATTACATGGCAGTGAAGCGCTTTTGCTATTCCTTCCCAATGGAGATCATTTTCACTAGTCTTCGTATATGTTGAAGAAGTATTACTTTTTCAGATTGTCTTTGTTTACTTTTAGTTGTTAGTTTCAGGCACCTGTGTAAAAGCAAACAGTCCACTGGTTGTTCTTCTCCTTAATGCCAACTTCAAAGTGATTGTATAACATGCTATTGGTCTTGCTATTCTTGGACCATGAACCTTACTTTGAGATCATCACATCTTTCTCTGTCAATCTTTCTTTATTTGTCATTGACTTGCAGTCATATGTTCTTCTAGGTCAATAATGATAGGATTTTTCATGAAGTGACAATCTTTTCTTGCTTTACCATTAGGAAATAAATTCTGGTGCGGTAGTTATGAGCTCACACTCGATCATATGAAGATCGAGAGCTTTTTTATATTGGACTGGGGTGGAGGAGTTCCAAAGGAACCTCAGTCACCTTGTTTATTTCACAGCCATTATTGTTTCGTACAAAAGTGGAAAACCTTTGATCAAAGGCCTAGGTAAAGAAATACATAGAGACAAAGAAAGCAACATGAATGAAGCAACCATGCAACTAAGTAAACAAACACAAATAGAGCTACTTCTTTGTTAAGTTATCTGAATTGGAATAAACTTAATGCAACACAACCTCAATCTCTCTCTTGCTTTGTGCAAATTTTGTTATGGCAAGGCTTTGAGATGATTTGGAAGAGTCTCGGGCCTTTTCTCTCTCTCTCTCTCTTCATTGTTCAGATTGGCGTGAAGTGTGGCATTAATACCTATTTGGTGTTTTCTGTACTAGATAATCATGTGTTAACAGCATCGAAAATCTTCAACCGCACAGTCCTTGATTCAATGGTGTTTCCCTTTTGGAGAAGCATTGAAGGATAATTTATTGGCTTGGGCTTATCCAATATCAACTAACTGGATTTTAGAATTCAAATTTGAAATTTGAAATGTCACAGTGGTTAGGTGGCTCCTCTCTACTTTCAATCAAAACATTGGTATCTAGACTACAGCAATTCTGAGTGCTGAATCACCATAAACTCTTCACGTGATCATAAACATCTTATGTGGATTCTTATGCATGATTTCCTTAGTTGCTTGGTGCTGAAAATCATGATAGTTAGACCTGCTCAATCCTTGACTGCGGTTTTACCATTTCAGTCACTTCATATTCGTGATCTCCTTGATCTTGTTCCTTGACCTCATTTATGTGCTTTAGGCAAGACTTGCACTGGCTTGAATGGGCTTAAAGTTACTCTCCTGTTTAAACGTCTATGGGTTGGTTCAATCAAAGTTGAACTGTTCATTACTCCGACATTCGTCAATCCTTTTGCAACCTGGATAATCACACCTCAAAGTCATCATTGATCATCCTAGGATCTTTCAAAGTACTTTTGAGCTGCTTTGACTAGGTCTTGAGTTTGAAGCCCGGTTGTTTAAGCCTGATTCTGACTAAATTGCAGCAAACCCAACGACTTATTTAAGATTTTGATTCAAAATACATCCAAACAAAAATGACACCTCCAATTCTTGTCATAACTTCCTCAGATGACCCCGATCAAAAACCTGAAACCACTTTTGGGTTTTCACTTTGGATTTAGGATATCTAAGCTCTTAAAAGTCGTAGATGAGTAGTGAATCTAAAATTGTAATATTAAAATCCACGTTTTGGGTGAAATAAGCCTATTATTGGTTGAAGAAGTTAGAAAGAAGCTTCGTTATTGAATTTCATTTAAGATCAACCACCTGTTATGAAGAAATTGCAAGTTTATGAAATTGATTGGAGTCTAGGTCGTAGTCTTCAATCTCCTATTCGTCAAATTTTATTTTATTTTCTCAAATCTGATCTATCTAGTGGATAGATCACCGCAAAAATCAGTAAGCGGATGATATTTGAGCTCAAATTGGGTGCTTTGTAGGCTATATGCTGCACAATGGTGAAAGAAAGGGGGGAAAAAGCTCTCTAGAGGCTATAGGGTCAAGCAAGTCTCCAAAATTATTTGCTTGAGTTCTGTATGTTTGTCCAAGTAACTCGGGCGAGTTTGAGTCAGACTCACCAAGTTGGAAAATGTTGCTTTATATAGTATGTTGTTTCATTTGATCTCGGAAAATCATTGAAGAATTTGATGTGGGGCTAGCCAAGAAAAAGAAGGTAGAATTTGATGCGAGGTGTGCTGTATTCGTATTAAGGATTGCTTTATTATATTACTCTCAAAAGGGATTTCTTATACAATATTGTGATTTTTAATTTTCTGAAAATAAACTTTACTATTCATTTTCATGCCTTTTTTGTTTAAAGTATCAAACTTGGTATAGTGGCTGTTTGGCCATCTATAATGGCTGTTGTATTGAATAAGATGGTTGCTGGTTGGTTGTCCATTAAACCCACCTGATACCATCAGAGATCATAATGGGTGGGTTCTGTCACTGAGATACTGATCATTACCTGAACAGAAAATTTGGCTTCCCAGACATTTTCGAAATTTACTCTGCATGGGATTGCCTCAAAAGACATCGCAGGACCTGTTGATTGGGTGGTTTGAAAAGCTCTCAGATCCTTGTGAAGTTAATATCTCTTTATGGGGTCATGTCATGATAAGCATCATCATTGCCCAGCAGCATGGTTTATTTGATTCACCCTTCTGGAACGGATCTCACTTATGGGGAATTTGCATAGACTGCTTAGTGCGCATATCTAGAGATAGGGTTGGGATGACTATTGGTTTCAGTTAGTCTTTAGGCCATAAATCTCAAGTGGTTTGGATTTTGAGTTTTAGAAAGTTAAGTGGACTTAATAAGAATCCTTTTGCAAACCTGTGATGTGGCATTGGAGATTTGTGGATAACTTGGGAAGTTCACGGTGTTGGTTTGTTGTAGGAGGACATATTGTTGATACTTAGGGCCATCAGATTGAGAGGAGTAATTATTGATTTGGTGCATGAACGGTAACCAATCAGATAAGTGATAGAGAGTGGATAGTCAGAAGGTTGCTGGATATAGGGAAGTGTAGTAAATTTAGATTCCAAGGTCAAAGCTCATTCCTATTAATGTTAGCGGTATGCAGCAATGTTCAAGCTGTTGATTGTTTTGTCTCTGAGAAAGCCATTGGGCAGATGTAGGTTGTCTTGGGTATAGTGAGGATTTGAAAGTGATGCAGTTAAAGATGAAAAAGTGAGCTGCCTGGCCGCCTTGGTGGCCTGGCTGACAATCCGCCTAGGCATACCCTAGGCTGTGTATTTTTTTTTTCTTGGGGTGGGTGGTTGGGGTGTTCTTGACGGGCATGCCCAAGGAACCCATGTAAGGCGGCACCTTGACAACCCTTGGCTGAGGGTAGAAATAGCCCTTGGCCGAGGGTTATTTTTTTTTTTTTGTTATTTCCCAAGATCGAATTTTTTTGTAACTGTTTCAATATCTCTTGAAATTGAAAGATATTGTCCCTGATTATTTTTGGAGCTTGGAGTGGTTGCAAAAGAGGACTTTTGGCAACCAAGAGTCAGATTTCAGCCGATATTGATTTCATTTTGAGGTTAGTGTATGACAATATTTTAATTAGGGTTTTCTTTTTAATAAACTGTATTATGATCTGTTGTTTCTTTTTGTTTTTTTTACATTGGGAGGTCCAATTAGATTGAAAAGAGACATTAATCTTATGGTAAATTGATACTACTTGTGACTTTTAGTTTGGGTAAGCAATTCAATAGAAAAAGTCCATTGCCCCCAAACCAAATATTTGTCATCCAGTAAACTACTTTTGTTAGTTTATGCAATTTGAGTTGTGAGTTTTTGACCTTTGTTTTTTTTGTTAGTTGTCTGTTGTGAGATGTATAAGTGTAGTGGAAAATTAATATTTGCTAGTTAGGCCTAGTAATTTTCATACTTTTAATGTTACTTTTAGCTATTCCATTCATAGTTCAAAGCAATTTTGTCAGATTCGTTTCGGAGTCTTCTTTGGTTATGTGAGACAAATGAAGCAATTCGGTGCTTCGGCCGATTCAGGGGAAAACTTTTATATATGAAATGTATACAAATAAAACAATACTTTTGTATGGCTATTTCTTTGCTGCTCGAAGCATACCCGAAGCAAACCCAAAGCGGTCCAAATCTGATCGAAGCGGCAGCACTAGGCTTCGCTTTTCTTCGGTTTATACCTAAAATCCGAAGGCTTCGCCCTCTTTGGCCAAAGCGATGCGAATTTGATCTGTAATTCTGTACAATATTATATACAAAAACTATAAAACAATCTTTATAACACAAAAAAAAGATATCTGATACACAAAAACATGGGGGTTCCACTAACCCGCAAGGTCTATGCAGGCTGCCCAGGTATCTGGGCACCTGCTTAGGCAGCCGCCTCTGCCTTTTTGAACGTCGGATGTGGTGGATTTATCGCTGAGGCTTATAGGGTTGTCAGAGTGGTTATTTACCCCCATGCTGGGGATGTATGGATAAGGACCTGGTTTGTTAATTCAATTTGAAATCTTTGCATTTGTCAGCACACACAGGTAATGCTGCTATTCAGATAGGCAATAGTGAGATAGTCATAGCCACAAGCTTATGTTAGTGGCATTCAGCTGTGTGGTAATTAGAGATTGGTTCTCACTGGCAGTTATTTCCACAATTGTGGTTGCATTAAAGTTGTCACTTACGGTTTTCAGATAGGTAATAGTGAGATACTCATGTCCCCAAGCCTATGTTACTGGTGTTCAGCTGTTTGGTAATTAGAGATTGGTTTTCACTGGCAGTTATTTCCACAATGGTGGTTGCATTAAAGTTGTCACTTACAGTAATATTGGAACACTGTTTTTTGCTCTATGATTTTGTTACAGTTTTTGGAATTATTTCCAATGTATTATGGTGATCATTTTGCTGTAGTTTGAGATCCTGGATGTAGTACCTGAGGGTGGTTAGCAGGCCCACTTCTCAATGGGGAGATGCCATATTATATTGAGGTGACTTCAATCTCTTTTCTACTAATAACCATGTTCCTGCTGTTGTCAGACTCTCTGATGGCTGCTAAAAGATGGTTTTGATTAGGTGAAGGTTTTTGTGGGTTGGGCTAGCATGGTGGACCGCGTGGAGTTGGAGACCAGGGTGCTCCTTAGTTGTCTTAGAGTTTTGGCGCCCCTTTGCTGGACTTTGGCTGTAGTGGAGGTGTCCGAGCATGATCAAATGGTTTAGCGGGTTACACCATTCGCATGATGGATTATTTATTTACTAGAGGCTGATTTAGAAATTTCTTTCTTTCTATCTTTGTTTTTAGTTTAGGTGTCCATTGGCGGGGAAGGAAACCCTTATATGTGGCTGATAATGGGGTTGTCTTTACATGTGAAGCCTGTGTCCCACACTTTTTTATTTTACTGTTTCTTACAAATCGATCTTTGTATATATTTTATAGTGACAATTGTTACAAGAAAAATGTCATTGAGAATATTTTCCTTTTATTGGCTTTTTACGATGGTTCCATTATGAATAAGGAAAAGTATTTGGAATTTTATTTTATTTTTCTTTGTTCTGATGCTACATTCCCAAAAGAAAAGGTTGATGCAATTTTCACCAGTGCTGAGTCATATCCAGATTGATAGTTGATGTTTGCATCAGGATTATCTGGAATCTGGATTGCAATCTTGGTTGCTCACACTAATGTGATCCATGTAAATTGCAGTCGTTTTCACTGGTTGGTTTATCACATTGTCTGCTTAATGACCTTTTGCCTCATTGTCTTTGGCAAGGAGTACTAAACTGGTTTGATTATTAAGTACTAAACTGCTTTGATTATTAATATTATTATTTTCTTGTGCATGGTTTTCCATTTATTGGACACCTTTGTAATTTCTTGGTAAATGATGTTGTTTTGGGTGGTTATATTTACTCTATTCTTTTCATAATATATACATATCCTCCTTGCCCTTTTCAGGATCATCATCATATTGAACATGGAAGTCGTCCTTACAGACTGCGAAGTAGTTGGGAATCCAAGACCTTATGTATCCACAAACCCTTCTGCTCCTGAGCAGGGAAGTGGTCCTTCAACGCCTGGAAGTGGTCCTCCCATGTCTGTTCAGTCATCTTCCATGCCTCAGCAGAGACCCCTAATGATGGAAAACCCTCAAGTTGGAGCTGGTTCATATAATAATCCTCGACCTCCATCAGGGCCAAACATCAATAGAGGACCTCCCATGAATGTAACACCAGAACCAGGTTTTAGGCAGTCTGGGTCAGAGTCATTAGCTAGAGGCTACAATAATTCACCATCACCCAACATGGTCGGTTACAACCAAAACTCTATGCGTCCTCAAACGAACACATTCCGGCCTCCTATGGGCCAGCAAAGTTATAATCAACCTCCCCCAATGTATGTGAACAGAGGGCCCATAGCCAAGAATGAAGCCCCGACAAGGATAATCCCCATTGCAGCTCTGAATCCTTACCAAGGGAGATGGACTATTAAGGCTAGGGTTACGGCCAAAGGTGATCTTAGGCGTTATAACAACCCTAGGGGGGAGGGGAAGGTCTTTTCCTTTGATCTCCTTGATTCAGAAGGTGGAGAAATTCGCATAACTTGCTTTAATGCAGTAGCTGACCAGTTCTATGACAGGCTTGAGGTCGGAAAGGTGTACTTGGTATCGAAAGGGAGCTTGAAGCCAGCTCAAAGGAACTTCAATCACCTCAATAACGAGTGGGAAATCTTCCTTGAGTCCACCTCTACAATAGAACCTTGCATGGAGGAGGACCCCTCTATTCCGAGGCAGCAATTCAACTTCAGGCCCATCAATGAGATAGAGCACATGGAGAGCAACTCTATGGTCGATCTGATAGGAATTGTATCATCCATTAATCCTTCAGCCACTATAATGAGAAAGAATGGTACTGAGACTCAAAAAAGGACACTTCAACTCAAAGACATGTCAGGTCGAGGGGTCGAGGTGACCTTATGGGGAAACTTCTGCAATAATGAAGGCCAACATCTCCAAGATATGTGTGATTCTGGGGTCTTTCCTGTATTGGCAGTGAAGGCTGGTAGGGTGAATGATTTTAGTGGGAAATCGGTGGGCACGATCTCTACAAGCCAGTTGTTTATAAACCCTGATTTCCCTGAGGCACAACAGTTAAGAGAATGGTTTGATAGAGATGGAAAGAGCATGCCTTTCCCCTCTATATCCCGAGATTCATATAATACATCTAGGGCTGATAGTCGAAAAACTGTGGCCCAAATCAAGGATGAGGGGCTTGGAAGGTCGGAAAAGCCAGATTGGATCACTGTAAAGGCCATTATCTCCTTCATCAAGGTGGATAACTTCTGCTATACTGCTTGCCCCCTTATGGTTGGGGATAGGCAATGCAACAAGAAGGTGAACAACAATGGCGATGGCACTTGGCACTGTGATAGGTGTGAGCAAACCTTCCCTGAATGTGACTACAGGTACCTCCTTCAGGCCCAAATACAGGACCACACTGGGTTAACTTGGGTAACTGCATTCCAAGAGTCCGGAGAAGAACTCATGGGTATTTCCGCAAAGGATTTATACTTTCTAAAATATGAAGAACAAGATGATGTGAAATTTGCAGATATACTCAGGAATGTGGTGTTTAATGAGTATATGTTCAAGCTGAAAGTCAAGGAGGAGATTTACAGTGATGAGCAGCGTGTTAAATCCACCATAGTTAAGGTTGAAAAGTTGAATTTTTCATCGGAGTGCAAGTATCTGGTTGAGATGTTAGAGAAGGAGAAGCTCTCAGCTGGGGGCCCTCCTGGTGTGTCAGGGGTGGGAACCAGCATGGGCAGCATTCATTCTGGTGGAAGTGGGTATAGCCTTGGAACTAATATAGCCGGTCAGAATGTTAAAATTGAGAATGGCAATGGGGTTCAGTATGTTAAAAGGGAAAGTAGCAGTGGGGGTCAGTTGGCTAACATGGGATATAACAGTGGGAGTAATTCTATGAACTCTAACAACATGGGTTTCAACAGTGGGGCTGCTTCGATGAACTCTAACATGGGTTTCAACAGTGGAACTGCTTCGATGAACTCTAACATGGGTTTCAACAATGGGAATGCTTCTATGAGCTCAAACAACATGGGTTTCAACGGTGGGAATGCTTCATTGAATTGTTACAAGTGTGGAGGTGTTGGGCATAACTCCGTGAATTGCCCTAGGAATAGGCTTTCAAATTCTGAACAAAGTTTTGGGGGCTCTTCTGACCAATGCTTCAAGTGTAAGCAAAGTGGCCACTGGGCAAAAGACTGTCCGGGAGTTGGTGGGGGTTCCTATGGGAACACGGGCTCAATGGGTGGTTATGGAATGAGGGTTAACAGTTATGGTGGTGGTCATTGAATAAGCCCTGAAACAGGAGACGGTGGTGTCCATCTGAAGCCTGGTTCTGAAGAAGAGCATTTAGTTTCTAGAGCTTTGCTTTCTTTTGCTGTCAGGTCATCCCTTTAGACTTATTGTACAGAAACGCTCTTGAGTTACTTGGCGCATGGTAAGTTCCATAGGTGACCATTTTGTTTGTCTTTTGTTTTTTTGTAATATATATTTTGTTTTGATAAATGGTGGGAAGTTGTGCATTCTTTTCTCAAAAAGTATTGGTGAGTCGGCTGACTCACCTATTCTTGTGCGATCTCCCTTCGAAATATATATCAAAGATGTATCTTCAATCCAAAAATTTAAGGTTCAATAATGTCAACTATGACAATGATCTAAATTTGAAATTTTTTTTTTTGAAAAATATAAATATTATTTTTTGAATTCTTTTTTCCAGCGTCTATTTTGATTTTTGGTGGATGGAACATTTTTTTGACATCCATGTTATAGATGGACATTTGATAGACAAGGTATAGCACTGTAATAATTGAGTCGGCTGAGTCACCAAAACCATGTCCATGTGTAAAACATATACATATCATGAGAAAGGAAAGCCTTATGCAACACCCATTGGCCGGCCAAAATGAACAATGTTTTTGCATATGGGCTTGTCGCTGTTACATTTTTTTGGATGACGGGGAAAAATCGACCGCCACAAACATATTATGTCCGTTACCATTGAACTTTCATGTTAAAATCAAGAGCCGTTACAGGCTGAAATCACTTTACATTTTTGCCAGTGTTTTTTAAGAGTTTTCAAGAAATATATTTAGATATGTAATTTGCAGTGTTTTTTTATTATGAGTTAAAAGAGGAAAATGAGAAGAAATCACAAAAGATGAAAAATGAGAAGAAATTTTGTTTGTTTTATTACCCTTCTAGTTGTCTTACATTTAACCAAACAATGAGAGAAGTCAGAAATAAATCTTGAAATTGGTCATATATTATTTCTAGATATCATATTTGTCTCTCTTTATACGTCGTACCATTTCATGATCTCATACTTATATGTTTGTCTTTCTTTATCCGTTTAATTGGTCGTATATTATTTCGTGATCTTATATTCATTTCTTTATCGTCTTTTCTTTATGAATTGATTCGTTTCATTTTGGAGAACTATCCTGAGGGCATCTCAATATAAGAGATTCTGAAAGAGCTATTTGGGTTGGTTTTTTGGATGAGTTAGATAAAGAGGAAAATTCGTAGAAAAAGGTTTTTTGGATCAGAACTGATGAAGCGAAAACATTATAAAAATATTAAATTTATGAAAAATGAGACATTATTGTCTTAGATCATCAAAAGCTGGGGAAATTTTTTTGCTGATTTTGGATCCGGGAACTGATAGGTAGGGGTGGTAATGGACCTAGACCTGGACCTGACCCAGGACCCGAGGGGTGGACCTGATCAGGGTCCGGGTATGGGTCCAAAAATTGGACCCAATGGGTGTCGGGTCTAAATTATGAAATATATTAAAATATAATTAAATACATAGAGATTTTAATTTTTAGGTTGGGTTTGAACAGATCCTATTGGGTCTGGGTTGGCCCGGACCCGGACTCCTTCCCAGTGGTAGGGCTTGACTTGATTTGTAGTTGGAACAAAGAACTGGTCCAATTCCCATTGACTTGTCCATTTGTCAAGGAACCTTGCCCTTGCTATTTTATTTAGTTTTATTATATTTTAATTTTTTTGTTTTAAATTTGAATTATTGCTTCAATTATTTTTGGGATTGATCCCACACGAGAATCTGTCTGGTTTGTCGATCTGGACCAGATTTTCAAAAGGCGAGTGTACCTTCAGGCAATCTGGTTGAACATAGTGAAATTTGAACCAAGAAAAGGGTAAAAAAAAAAAAAAAAGATTTTAGTTTGATTTAAATTGTACGGTCTTTCAAAATCAAATAATTTGTCCAAATTTTTGATTTAATATATAAGATAACACTTTTTTCTTTGTGAAAAAGATCCTTTATTTCTGCGATCTTTTGTTATATTTATGGAATCATTTGATAAACATTAAAATATAGAGATTTTCCAACCCTTAAAAAGTGGCGATTCAATTTAATAAAAAAACTGAGAAAGGTTGTTTTAATGTGAAAAACCGTCGAATTGATCATCTCGACATGGAGATGTTTATGAAAAAAAGAAAAAAAAAAATTTGAGTCCCAAAAATAATGTATCTTGCAACACATTATATGGACAGTCCATTTTCGAGATTTTCGTATGTTTATAGATCTACTTGATGTGAACTATTTTTGAAGTTTAAAATTCTATAATCAACGATGAAAACAATATTCAGGCATTTTTGACACTAAAACTACATGTTAAGATAAACTTTTGAGGTGCGTCTTAATTTGATCATTTAAAGTTGCAACCTCGTGGAAACCGCAACGAAAGGAGGAAAACTCCATTCCAGAGCTATTTGGTTCAAACTAAGGAAGAAAAGGAGAGAAAAGCGGGTTGGGCCTTTTTCTATAATGTCAAAAAAACAGAAAATGCTACAGCTGATTTTTGGGAATGGTCCATTCACGGACACGGTTTCTAAGAGTTTATGTAGAAATGAGTAGACTCTTAAAAATCTATTTTTGAGATGGATTTTCAGACCTAATTTTTAAAGACATGTAATCTCTAACATGAAGATCATGAACATAAAAAAATAAATAAAAATTTAAAAAATAAAAATAATAATTTTACGAAAAAAACATTTCGACTGTTAGTTTCAATTGTTTTTCAATGAACCACCTATTGGCATCCATTTTTATGGATGCTTTATACATTGGAACTGCACATTGCAGAAATGCGGTCCAGCCAGCATAAAAGAATTTTCCTTCTCTCGTACTACCCAATTTATTTTGTTCGAGTCACGTAGTTCTTTTACAAAACGGATCGATTAAGAAAAGAAAAAAAAACCAAGAGGTCACTTTTCAAACTTGCTCCGGATGCGGAGATTTCGATCTTGATCATGGTTTTTTAACGGGTGTGGTTTGCATACGGTTGCAAACCAAACAATCAAATAACTTTGGTGTCAACAAGTATTAGGATAGCCTGATAATCTATTTTTATTTTTAATTATAAATTTTAAACTCAATAAATAGTTCAAGTACATCTACAAACACATGAAAATCTTGAAAGAGGCCAATCGATTAAAATAATGTGTTGCACCATTTTTAAGACTCAAAATCCTTTTTCATTTCATAATTATATAGCTCAATATTGATACAATCAATTAGAGGGTTTTCTAAATTCAAAATAGCATTTTACCATGGAATTTTTAGATACACCATAATTCTATATTTTAAAGTTGCAAACTCATTCTTTATTTTAAAAGACTGGTTTGGTTGGAAAGGATGTGGTCATGTAAAAGAGAGAGAGGGAGAGAGCCAAAATGTTTGACCTAAAACACGCATCCGCAAAACTTGAAAGAGTCCAAGATAATAAAGCCTTCGATCCAAATACATGTACCTAACGCACATGCTCATTTGAAAAGCTTAGAAAAGTCCAACCCAATAAAGTTTTCCCTTCTAGAATGCCACACCTCACCTCACCTAATGCAACGCAATTTGAGAATAGCAGGTTTAGGTTTGCTGTTTTTTACCTTGCACACATTTTCTTGGCAACCATCTTAATTTCTGGTGCGATTCAACTGCGAAATGAAATCTCGCAAGCCAACAAAGCAAACCACTAAAAGGAAACAAACATATCATAAAAAGTACAGATCTGAACATATCTTATTCATGAATTTGTAGTTTCTAGACAAGGCCATCCTTGTATTCTTTCAATGTCCCAAACACCAGGGAAATATTCCACAATTAATCACTCAAATGGAAAGAGAGCCCATGATTCAAAAGCATACAGCTACACTGCACGGCCCAGCTCCACCTCCACCTCCACCTCCCCGCCCAGCCTCTACAGCCTGCCCAACAAAACCATCATTCCTTCCCACTTGCTCCAAGCTCACACCAGTTAAAGTTGCCTTCCTCCCCATTGATGCCATTTCCTGGGTCTCCACACTTAACTTTGCTACACCCATTGCTTCCATCTGCTTCTGCTCTATACCAGCTTTAGTTATCCCTTCTTTCTTAAAATCTCCATTATAACCTCCGGTTAATGTCATCATATCTACTCCCTCTAAACCTGTTTCCACATCGATCCCCTCACTCTCTACCTTCCCCATCATCTCAGCCGAGAGTGCCTTCGTCTTAAGCCTACTGCGCTCAGCCCTTGATCCAATAACTTGGCCCAGAACTGAAGCTGCAATAGTAAATGCCATAGCTGACTTAGGCATCAAAACTGATTTCCTCAACATAGCTATGAAGGGGATAGCTGCATGTATAGCTACAAACCAAGATGGAGAGAACTTTTCAGTGTGCTCTCTCCAAATGCCTAAAGGCACATTGGCTGCCATTCCCAGAACTCCGATTACGAGCACTTTTGCAGACAAGGGTTGGGGTCTCAGGGTCTTTACTAAAGCGGTTCGAGCCAACGCAGCTCTAGCTGCCACCACAGCTGGTGGGCACTTCAGCTTCATGCCTGGTGGTGGTTGAAGGGCTTTGGCGACCAAAGGTAGGACTCGGCTCACTGCACGATAGGACTTGGCGATAGGGCAATTTCCGGTCTCAAGCCAATCATTGCTCATGGCCTCATGAGAGTCAGCCTGGTTGAAAGGGGGGGGGAGAAAGAGTGAGAAATTGGTTTTGTTGTGTGTAGAATGAAGTGAAGACTGGTCAAACAAAAGAGTGAACTACAAAAGCAGCAATCCGTAATTATAATACCATGCCACTGGATATGTGAATTTCAGCAGAACTACCACGTGTTCAAATGCATGCATACACAGATACACCTGAACTACAAACTCTCATTCGATTGACTCTCAAAACACAACACAGACACATTCCATCATGACCAAACCTGCAAACAGTTTTCTCATATAATTTCAAGGGATTTCATCCAAATACACATGAGTTGATTTTCCCATATTTCTTGAGTTGATTTCAAAATAGTTTATCGCTTATGGGTCATTGATAAATTTCCCTAATTTCAAACTTCACCAGAATTCGCATTTGTTACTGAAAACTGGTAGTTCTTTAGATTTCTCAATCACAGGTGGTTTTGTCTCGAAAAAAAGAAAGAAAAGAAAGAAGACAGGGTTTATTCAAATGGCATATCCAATATCCTCTTAGTCTGAAAAATAAAACACTGAGGGAGTAGATGTTAGGTAGGACAGATGGTGCAGACAGCCCAGAAAGGGTAGTCCATTAATATATATATATATATATATATATATGGCCTGTCCAATGAGGTCAAAGAACTGAAGAGACAACACCAAAGTCACCCAAAAGCGTGTTACATTTTTATTTTTATTTTAAAGTGTTAAACTGTAGTATATACGTAAGGTACAGCAAATCTCAACAACTACACAAACTAAACTAAAAGTCAAACTAGTGTAGCAGATTGGCCGATATAATCTGCATTTTAAGCCATCTCCACTATGCAACTATCCATTAAACCAGTCACTTCAACAATGAATATCGTGCCACTAGAGTTTGTCGTAGACATTACCAACCAACAGGGCATCAATTTCAAATAGCTATTGATTGC
The DNA here is from genome assembly GCF_054954075.1 of Amborella trichopoda. NCBI lineage: Eukaryota > Viridiplantae > Streptophyta > Magnoliopsida > Amborellales > Amborellaceae > Amborella > Amborella trichopoda. Next base: position 45,346,144 of record NC_142338.1, on the reverse strand, counting down.
TAAGATGGGGCTAAAGCATTGATATAATTTTTTTATTATAAAGCATTGTAAAATTTGGTAACACAACAGAAAAATCTTTTTCATTTCCCTTCTTTTCGTTTCGGAAGAGGATGAAAAAATCTTGAAATGGTACTTTACCTGTTTAGAGGGTTCCTTCTTGGAGGGCTTTTTCTTTTGTTTCTTCCATTTCTCATTAAAGGTGTCGAAGCTGAAGGGCCCACCAGGTCCAAAAGCTGAGAGGCTAATGGTGGCTGCCTTTGCTGCCAAAGGGTTAAATTGAGGAGTCGGATAGGGAGGCTCTGGAATCTCAGAAGAGGGAACTGACCTTCTTGAAAGGGGAACGACTCCATCACGACCATGGAAGAGCCTAAATGCCAGATCAAAATTGGGCCCATCCTCAAATATTGGACCTTTAGCTCCTCGGACCTGCAAGATAAAACAAATTCAGATATCCAAAGCAGAGCATATAGTCTTCAAACTAATATAACTTAAAAATCAGCACAGAATCAGCCTATGCAAATTGTACCGACACATTTTCTCTTTTCTGATTTCTTTAGTTAGATGGTTGTCTCTATCGCAAAAGCAATGCACATGGTTCCAAAATGGAGATGGAAAAACATGTAGCAACATGACCAGTGTAAAGGATATTAAGCAGTTGCACGTATGAACAATTTTAGAGTGTGAAAATTCCCCATTAACATCCAAGTACTGCTAAAGAATGACATGCTTGCTGCTCATCGAATGCTGATAGAAGCACAGTGCTTAAATCAGAAGGAAAATTCAATTCAAGTGGAAAGCACGAGGTAGCCATCCCATCCTTGTCCAACATCCTCATATCCCGATCAAAAATAAATAAAATCCTTTAATACAATTGTTGGAATGTGTGTGAGAGAGAGAACTGGACTAATGTTTGTATTTGAGAGAGAGAGAGAGAGAGAGAGAGAGAGAGACGTACTGGTGTGGGGAAATTTACTGGAGAAGAGAAAGAGAAGCTTGTGGGTTCGTTGATGTTCCTCAAAAATGGACATCGTTGAATGTCCTGAACAGCAAAGAATCTGTCGGACGAAAAATTGTCACTCACACCTTTCAAGAAGTTATCCATTTCTGATAAACTGGTTTATCCTGTAGAATGAAGAAAAGTAAGATACACCAAGATATTTGGCACATGAGACTCTGAACTAACATAAAACAAATTCCCATTATGTAAGTTAATGCACATGGTGTTCTGAGCAAAGTTAAACTTCTAATATCATGCACAAATTTTATTCCCTATATCTAGCAGTAACCAAAATCTTTCCAGGTTCATTTTCAACAGAAGAAAGCCATCCCCATATTTCTCGAAAAGAACCCATTGCCATGCCATGCATGATGCAACATGTATGATTAATCTAAACAAAACTTAAAATGTCCATGGAATCTAAACAAGGTTAACCCTACCCAAGAGAAAGTCTTTGCCAGTTGATATTAAACAAGCATAGTTAATTGATAATCAACTACATGAGATCTAGCTTTATTGTCTCTAAATCAATCGATTCAATGAAGATAGAACACAGATTAATCAGTCAAAAAGTTGGCTAAGGTTTAGCAACTGAAAATGAGCCCTTCACATGAATGATTGAGCAACAGATGTGATCAAAAGAAATGACCAAAAGCAAAAAGAAAAGAAAAAGAAAAATGCGAGTTATCGAACCCAACATTGATTAAATAAACAGTTATAATACACCCCAAGGCCTAGAAAAAGAATCTAATTCACTCCATTACACATACATATCATTCTATCAAGGTACAATATAAAAAAAAAAAAATTCATTGGGGAAAACAAATATTTTGAAAGAAAATACGAAATGACCACTTTTAAATGATTATTGCTGTAAACCTGTTCATCAACTAGTTCAAAAGACGGATTTAATAAAAGAAGAAAAAAGATTCCTACCCATGCTTTTGGAGGAAATAGAAAAGTTCTAATAAACTGAGAGATAAAAAAAAATACTTACCAACAAAAGAGAAAGAAACTTGATCAATTTGTGTTTGCAGATTTACTAATCCATCCAATTTATTCCATTTTTGTCAAAGGAAATGAAAAAATATAAAAAAGAGGGTATCCACCTATTATTTTGTCAAACAAAAATTTTAAGAGAAGCAAAAACAAAAGAAAAAAGGACTTTGCTTAATCAATTTTCGTTGATGCAGTTGTAGACTCCTTCTTTATCCTTTAATTGAAATAAATTTTTAATTCCCTGATTTTCTTCCTTGCTTTTTTTTTCCTTTTCCCCTTAATTGGGGTTTTGGGGATTGCTGAAGGGGCCAACAATCACATAGTGAATTGACAAATTTCACATACATCACAGCCATAACCATCGTCACAGACACACAAAATCATTAAATCACATATATTACATCGACAATCATAGTCACATTCAGGAAACCGAAACCATAAATCAAAGACCTAAGAAATTGATCATATTCAAACATTAAACAACATTCATCAAATAAAAGCCCCAGAACGCAGATCTAAAACCCAAATTCGCCCTATAAACAGGGTAAAAACCGTAAATCATGAACTCTAGAAACCAAATCAGAAAAAAGGAGAAAAATGGGGAAAAAATCACCTGGAACTGAAGGCGTTCAAGAATATAAGCACAGTGAATTAAGAAGAACGTGTGGAAAGCACGGGGTGTCCGCTCGTCTCGGCCGCTTATATAGGGTGGCGACCGGCCGTACTGGTAAACCACGCGGTCGACGTGCAACGCCGGTTGCCATGAATCAGTCTTCCGGAACCGTCCGGTCCGCGTGCGGCCGAACAAAACAGACACCGTACGGCTCGACCTATTCTAATTTGGGAATCTTTCTTTACGGCCCTTCCCTTATGGCCCTTCTCTCTCAACCGTTGGATCTAAGCGAATTTGAGATTACTTCTTTAAGAAGAGGAAAATCGTTTCATGGACGAATTACATTTGCAGTCCTCGAGGTATAAAATGGACGTAAATAGGTAAGAAAAAAAGTTTATATATCCTTAAAATGTAGTATTACATATACATCTAAAAAAATCCGCCGAAAAAGGTTGTTTTAATGTTGAAAACCCCTTTAATTGATCACCTTAACATCGTGATGTATGAATATGAAAGAAAAAAGATTTTGAGTTCTAGAAACAATGCATCTTGCAACATATTATCTGGATCGTCAAATTTCAAGATTTTCATATGTTTATAGATCTATTTGATTTTAATCATTTTTAGAGTTTAAAATTTTATGATTAGATATGAAAATAGATTTTGAGAAAAACCTAATAATATTTTACAATAAAAATATATATTATGATAAAATTTGGAGGTGCACCTTATTTGAATTGTTTAAGGTCGCAGAAACCACACCCAATAGGTAATGCATCTAAAACAAAATTGTTTCATGCGGGCCTTTATGTTGTCCAGAAAGTGTAAAGCATCCATCTTAAAGATAGATGTTAGTGGGTGTTCCTTCTAAAAATGATGAAAATTAACGGTCCAAATATTTTCTCTCTAAAATTATTATTTTTAGTTTTCAAATTCATTTATGTTTTCATATTCATGATCTCCATGTTAGAAATTACATGTCCTTAAACATTAAATCTTAAAATCCATCTCAAAAGTAGATTTATTAAGAAGCCCGTGTTTCTACATATACGGGCTTAGCTACATAGAAACCGGATCCGCATCTAAAAACAATTGAAACTGACAGTCTAACTGTTTTTTTTTTAAATAAAACTATTATTTTATTTAAAATTTATTTATTTATTCATATTCATGTTAGATATTACATGTCTTTAAAAACTAAGTCCAAAAAGCCATCACAAAACTAAATTTTTAAGAGGTGGCTCATTCCAACATGGACTCATAAAAACGTGTTTACAAGACAGAGTTTAAAAACCGGGAGATTGGCTCAGCTGGTCTCCATCTAAACCAAACCCTTTAAATTTCTTTCTTCAAAACCACAAGTATCCCTATATCTCTAGGTTTTTAGGTTTAGTATCTCTCTATAGTCTAAATAGAGAGGATGACTTGGGGCTTGGTGGTAGTATTGTCAAACATCATGGTGAGGTCTCTAATTTAATTCCTAATCAAATGGTAGGGGCCCAAATCCACATTGACTTATCACTTTTTTTACCTCATGAGGAGGTCTCTGACTTGATTCTCATTAAAGGTGCCTTGACGCCTCATGAATAAGTCATGAGTAGGTCTCTTACTCGATTCTCATTAAAGATCATAGGCATAAATCTCCACTGACATACCCTACTTTTTTGAAGAATGGCTACCCAAAAAAATTCTCCATGGAAATCCAAAAAAGCCTAATATACGTCTTTCTTCTGCCATCGTTATCCAAATGCAAGTGGTAATTGAGGTAGAGAGAGAGAAAAATGATGATAGGATTTAGTGGCTTAGGTTTCGTGATGGATAGATGGTTATTTTAGATATAGAGAATGGAGGAGAATACATGTAAATGGCCGCTTTTGAGGAAGTCTTGGGTGCCTTATGCGCGGGGGTTGGGTTGGGTTGGGTTTGGTGAGGGGAGAAACGACTTTACAAAACAGTAACATGTGGAGTTTTAGAGAGAGAAGAAAACAAGAATTAAATTGGGTGGGTCGAAACGGGATTTTTAGAGTGAGAAACAAAAAAAAAAAAAAAAAAGTGGATCAGTTTTGATTTCCAATGGGACAGGTTACCGGGTGTGTGTTTGTTTCTTTGTACTTTTATGACATATGGGTGGCGACGATACCATAACTCTATCCCCTCAATTTTGGGTAAAGACAATAAAACCCATCTCTTGTAAGGTAAATACGATTCAGTCCGCCTTTATGAGCCTATGTTTTTGTATATTGTCTTTGTATGTGGCCATCGTCGTACTTGTGGGTCATTTTCTAGAAATAAAAAAGGGAAAAAAGTTTATATAAAGATGCAACCCGGAACTAGGCAGGCAATCACGACTCTTCGAAGTCCTCCCGTATTTTCACCCTATTTTGGACCGTTGGATTAGAGTGAATTTCTATTGACCGTCCGATTGTACCTCAGAGTTGCAGAACGTTCTTGCGTGATGCCATGCGACCGGGGGCACCAAAAGACTCGTGTATTTTGAAGGAAAAATATTTCTGTAGACTCTATTTTTTAGAACAGTTTCTCGATGTCTCTTGGACTTTGAAAATTACTTTGCGGCATTGAAGTTCTTAAAATCATTTCTTGCAAAACCCCAACATTGTTGATCCCCGTTTGATGCTTTTAGTAGCATTTTGCTATCCCCCTAAATCTACCCTCTCTCATTTTATCCACTATCTCAATTCTCTCTCTCATACGCCATGGGCTCACCTCTGTATCTCTCTCATATCTTCTCTCCCGGAACCTCCTTATCTTTTTCGGAGCCTCTTTTCCGACCCCCTATTTTCTCTCTCTCTAATCTACTGCTATTTGATTAACAAAAAAAAAAACCGGTTTCTATCCAAATTTTTATGGTAGATTTTCCATTTATTTTTCAGTAGTAATGGAGCAGTACACATGATCTTCACGAGTCTCTCTCCACTAATGGAGGGACAAATAAGGGTTTGTATATATTTAGAGAGAGATATGAGGTGCTCTAAAATTTAGAGGGGTTTAGGTATGGCCCAGTTTAGTGGCAAGGTCAGGAGTCCTCTTTAGGCTTGAAAATATGATTGTTTTTCATCAAATCTCTTTAGGCTTGAGAATATGACTATTTTCTATCGAAGAGCTTTTGTTTGTGTTCTCTCATTTCCTCCAAACCCTTACCCTTCATTCACAAACCACTGTGAGAGAGAGAGAGGAAGAAGAGAAACACCAAAATGGTCACAAGACACCAGTAGTTTCTTGTCGATATCGTTTTTCATAATCTCCAAGGTGAGGGCCGCAATCTCTGAGTCAATGGCCTTTATGGTCTCCACCCCAACCATCTTCACCTCCAAATCCATAATCACCTCCCTCTTCATCTGATTCAGTGCCCATGACATCTCTGCCCTCACCGCGCTCAGCATGGCTGCGGCTTGCGCCTCTTTCACCTCCTTTGATGTGTCTCTCACACTGTTCATAAGGAGCAGTAATTCGCCAGTGATGGGGAGAGTGAGATTAAAGTCGAAGATTATAGTTTTCTCCATTTCAATGAGGGCAAGGCCAGCGGAGGTCGGTATGGTGACCCTGCTAGTTTTAGCGAATGGGTTTCTTCAAATGTAAAAAACCAGGTTCGTCAAGAAAGATAATTTCCATCAAGATACCTTAGGATTTCTCGTTGTGAAAAATGGCCGGAAAATGAGTCATGCTTTGATTGCAGGCCTCTGGCTCTAGGATTAGAGAGAGACGCGACATATAGATAAAGAGAGGATTTGAAGGGAGGGGGACGTGAGCGAGAGAGAGGTTCAAGGGAGAGGGGGCTTGAGCGAAGGAGACAGGTTGGAGGGAGAAATGAGATAGTACCTAAAATGAGGGAGGGAATTGGGATATTATTTTGGGAGTAATGATTTTATAGGACCTTACTCCACCTACCTGTGTAGGACTTTAAAGGATCACCATTCAAATTGGTACGAATCTCTAAAAAAGTTATTATATAGGTGTGTGACTTTATTTTTCTATAGATTCGTATCAAATTTAATGGTGATGTTTTGAAGTTCTACACACATGGGTGGGGGAAGGTCCTATAGGATCATTTCTCTTATTTAGGAAAACAAAATGTTATTAAAAGCATCAAACGAGAATAAACACTAAAAATTTAACGCCGCAAGATAGTCTTCAAAATTCAGGGGACACTGTTCTAAAAAATGGGGTCTATTGAGATATTTTCCCTATTTTGAAACTTGAATAGATTATGCCATGGTTTAGATACACAACAAGTGTGTGACACATTATACACTAGCTAGTTGTGAGTAATATTTTGACTCATGAGGATCGGACCGGCGACTGAATTGGTGAGGGCATTAGTTGGGAAAGGTTTCTATGCTTCCCCTTCAATATAGAAGTTCTATCCTCCCCTTACCGTCTAGCCATCCAATTTTGATCAAGAGAGCCACTCATCGTTTAATTTTTAGATCTGACGTTTCAAAGTATTTTATTTTTGTTTTTTATTTTATACAAATTATATGAATATGAAATTTGGTACGTGCCATTTCTCATTGAGGCGCGCCTATAAAAAATATTAAATTTTTTTTTTGATAAAATGTAATGACCAAAATGCCCCTCAAAACATTCGGGGGTATTTTAGTCATTTTATTTTATTGAAAATATTTTTTTTATATTTTTCGCTAGTGCGAGTTTAATAGAGGAATGGACGTTTAAAATTTGGTGTCAAAATAGTTTATAAAAAAAATTTAAAAAAAAATAGCGTAGAGACGTGACATTGTGATTGGGGCAATCTTAACCCTCCATTCAGAATGGACGGTTGGACAAGGGGGAAGATAGAACTTCTATGCTATAGGGCAAGCATAGAAAGCTTGCCCGCATTAGTTTATATTGAATAAGACCAATTCACTAGTACGACGAGTGTAAGAAATTAAATAATGCGTAAAAATAGTAAAATAAGGAAAAAATGGGAAAAATTAGAGAAAATTAGAAAATAAAAATCTGAAAAAAATTAAAACAAATAACTATTAGCGATACAATAACTTAAATTTGTAAAGAATATGCAAAACAAAAAAACGCTCATAAGATAATAATAAAATATTGATCAAGAGAAACTAAGTACAGCTAAAGTTCATATGCTGGCATTCTTACATATAAATTTTTTCTAAAAATAAAAAATAAAAATTGAAAAAAAAATTAATCTATTCTTTTTTTGGTTTCCCTATCTACCTTTTTTTTTTTTTTTTTAAACAGAAATTAAATGAATAAAATAAAAAAACAAAAAACAGGCACTAGATGATTTTGATACATTTTTTGTTTTAATGGCTTATACAAAATATAAAATCCCATGCAAGATTAGCACGGTGAGAGGTGCGAGGGAGTGGAATCAAACCATGTCCCAAGCTCAAGGGAATATAAAAAATTTACGATTTTGCACCAAACTATTTGTTTATTTATTTATTTTTAGATTTACCTTCTAGGGGTTTTTAACAAATTTTAATTGTAAAAGCCCTAACAAATTACAACATTAAAATTTTAAAAATTAAAACTATATATGTAAGGAAAAAATCCAAAAATATTAGGTTTTTCCTTTTTATATTTTCGGCTAGTTCTTTGAGGGGCTTTTACACATTGTAAAATTCCGTTAAAAAAAACATAAAATTGCATCCAAAAATGAAAAATACCTCCAAAATTGTAAAACCCTTATGTTTTGATTTCCCAAAACTAGCAAGGCTACATAAATTTTCATTTATTTTGTAATTTCTAAACTCTAAATTAAAATAGTAAATAATAAATAAAAAAATAGCCTGATGTTGAAATTGCCGGAATATTGCCGAAATTTGGCCAGACGTCTTTTTGGCGGAGGCTTGTTGATCGAGCAAGGGAGAGCATATCGAATAAACCTGTTTCTCTCTCTTTTAATCTCTCTTTTATAAAAGTCATAAGTTGTTTTTTAACTTTAACCCAAGAAAAACCTTTTAACCTTTACGTATTTAATAAGACCTAAACACCACCTATGAAGCCCCTTTTTTTTCTTTAGAAAATGCAAAAGAAGGGTTGAAACTATCATTTTACCCACACATTTGGAACGGCTAGCTTGCATCTTAGCTGTTGAATTGGCCCCGATCCGTGACGGGCTGGTTTACCAGTTTAGATCTGCTTTTCCCCATTTCATTGTCTGGATCGGACCCGAGAAGGTACTAGTTCATTGGTCATATTGACTAGTTCGGTCCGATTCATACAACTCAATTAAGTTCCTATAAATGCACTGTGTAGTTTTCCACCGAGAGTGGACGGGCTAGGGCTAGCCCGATAAGGACCCAGGCCAGTCTCAGGCCCAAGCCGGCTCAGCCCGGCCCATTCCCCAGCCTATGTATAGGGTATTTTTGGCACTATTATTTATTTAGAATAGGAAGGGATGTTAGTTACACTATAACTACGAATGGGCACGATTTAGAACGTGTCACCCTAGGTTTTATTAAAGGATGCAGTTCGTATAAGGGCTAAAAAAAAGGGTAGGGCCTCACCTCGAAACTTCGTTTTGAAAATACTTTCGGTGTGAGAAATTTCTAAGATGGCTCTATAATTAATTTCTACCATTGATTATAAAATTTGTAGCTAAAAAAGTGATATAGATCTTGGGGATTGGTGAGCACTTATTTTTAGGGCGAAATGGATGGTCTAGATAATGTGTTACAATATACAATATTTTTAGGACTTATGTTCACAACGCTCGAGGGCGATAAGGTAGGGCTTCGGCCGTGACGCCAAGTACTTTCATACCGGAATGAAGTCAATCAGAGGAAGAAGTTCAAAAAATCTAGAGCTACGAAGGGAGAGATTTGGGAAATGATTATGAATTAGGGAACTATGACTAAGCTACTAGAAATATGCAAATGAAATCACAATGAAGAGCAAAGGGATGAACTCACTTGGAAGCTAGGCCCACAAGCCCGGCATTTAGAAGGTGGTCTTGACCACATCCAAGATTGTTGTGTTGGCCTCTTTCACCTCTTAGGATCCGCCAATTGGTATCGAACATAGTTATGACTAAGGCGGTACTAACTTAGATTTGAATAAGATAGAGGAAATCTAAGCCAAAGGTCTAAAAGAAGAGTCTAGGGTACATTTATGTAACCTAGAATCTATGTTTTGATTAGTAGCTTAAGTGTATGTCTTGGCTAGCATAAGGTTGCAGAGGTCCAAAGTATAGGTCTATGAAAGGGGAAATTAGGGTTCTTGTCTTTAGGGTTTCTAAGGGTCTAGGGTTATGTGTGTGGAGTAGCAGGGCTATGCCTATTTCTCTAAGGTTAGGACGCCTAAAACCGCAGGTGAGGATTAAAAGCTAGGACTCTAGATAACGGCTCCATCAAGTGGCGGCTTAATTTTGGGTCGTAGATAATTAGTGAAACACAGTATTATGTTAGCGTAAAGACTTTAAACACTGGTGTAAATTAGTTCTACACAAAGACTATGGACCCCATAACTACAATTTCTACTAAATTTTGAGGTGAGGCTTTACTTATTTTGATAGGCTTGCAGTACTATCAAAACATTTTCTTCTATTAAATCTATTTTTTCAACTATATTTTTTCTCTTTTATCGAAACAGGCTGGGTGGGTGAATTTTCCCTCTTTCCAACCCCCTCTCTCTCTGTCTTGGACCTAGCCTGGGTCTGGATGAAGCTGCTTTGCCTTGACCTTGGCCTTGGCCTTGGCTCGGCCCTGAGCTACATTTAGCCTGCTCTAAATTTTTCAGGACCGGCGCCAACCCAATGTGAACCCTGTTTGCCATTCCTTTATTTATTTTGACATTATGGGGCCGTTTGGGTAACTGAAAATCTATTACAAGAAACATATTAGAAGGAAATATGAGATTTATCATGTTTGGGTACACTTCAATAGTAAACTTCAATAGTAGTAAACTTCAATAGTAAGAAATTGGAAATAAATTACAAAAGATTTTTTAAAAAATACGTGAAATCTATTACGCGTAGAATGATTGTAAAATCCATTACGTGCTTAACGGGTAATCTAACTATACAAGTCTCTTGCCCAAAAAAATCTTCTATCTCCCCATTCTCCCTCTTTCATGTGCACATCTATTCTCCCGCTATTCTCCCTCCCTCCTCCGCATATCCATTTCTACTCTCTCTCTAAACTCTACTTATACGCACAACCATTTCTACTTTCTTTCTAAACTCTCAATTTCTATTTTTTCTCAAAATTCCACCTATAAGTGTTTGCATATGTTGCATATATCCAATTCTACACTCTCATGCGCACATCCAATTCTATATCCCTTTATCTTCAATTGGGTTATAGCCCTCATTTGAAGCCATCAGTTCTCATATTATTACGTCATTGCTCTTCAAGCCTTTGAAGCAATTTTAAATATGTTTTGGGTTGTCTTCAATTTTTCTCATCAATCCAAAAGGGTTTTGGATTGATGGGTTGTTGCAGAAGATTTCTTAGATCTCCTCATTAGATGAAGACTGTACCTCATCAATCTAAAAGGGATAAATTATAATGATTACTAAATCATTTGGAAAAAAAAAAGATTTTTTTGGGGATATTAGGGTTTAAATGCAGAAAAAAGTGATAAATTATATGTTATTTAAATGATAATGATTACTCTTTTAGATTTTTTTTTTTTTTTAAATACATCACAATTTATTATTTAAACTACAAATTAACGATATTTAAAGGTTGTGACTAAAATAGTTCACTTAACGTTTATGACCAATATTAATTCACAATATTAAGTTATTATTCTTTGAGGCATGACAAGCATGATATAGTCATGCTATCTTTACCTATGCATTTCAATATTAAATAAGAATGTCTACAAATAGATCATTTATCTTTCGTAAATGGAGGTCACAATCATTATAAAAAATTAGATGTCAAATTGGATGGCCTGAAGTGAGTCATGAAGTGATTTTTTTTGAAATTTTGTATTTATTCAATTGGTACAACCATCCATTTTAAAATTTAAAGGACAAAAATTATTGTGCGTACAAAAGATAAATGGTATCTTTATAGACAATTCTATATTAAATCGCTATATCTAGTAAGAGCAATGTAAGTATGTCCAGTAAGAGCAATGTAAGAACAAATTTAAGGTACAATGTAGGGAATTTTACATAAAACTGTGTAATCTAACTACAATGTATTTCCCATGTTGCATCTAAATACTACCCAAACAATAACAATCTATTTCCATGTAATATATTATACGGTAATGTCTTATATATAATTCATAGATAATATATTTTCAGGTATCCAAATTAACCCTATGTATACCGCCAAATTCCTTCTGGCGTCACGCTAATCTTGTTCTAACCTAACGGCTCTCTCTAATCCCACTTACGCACACAATTGGAATCCAATGCAATTAGCGCTACCATGACTTCAAAAGAAAAAACAATTGAGAATAGGTCGGGCCGTCGCCAGGTTGCTTGGACACTTTATGCATAATTTGAGTAGGCCAAGAGGAATCCTCCCCATGTCTATGGAAATGGGTGAAGCGGGTGGAAACCTGAGATTATCATTTGGAAAGAGTTCACATAACGATGCAACTTTATTTGTAGAAGTAATATTATATTAATCTACATCGTTTATTTTATTTGAACAGTATAGATTTGACTTTGTCTCAAAAAACATGTCAATTTTGATATTGTTTTAAAAAATATGCCAGATCCATACCGTTCAACTAAAAAAACAAACTAGAATACCGCAACTTTACTTCTATAAATAAAGTTGTATCCTTATACAAACCACACCCTTTTATTTTGTCCTTCCGTTTCGGAATATTTGGGCCGGGCCTCTTGAATGCAGGGGCTACAATGAGTCACGTCCCAAAAACTTGAGCCCTTGAGCACCTTTTTTCTTGATGTTGCCCCATCCAAACTAAGGTCGCCCTCCTTGGGGAAGGTCTTGGGTGGCAACTGTGGAAATGATGCAACATGATAATCTTTGAGGCGTTATAATGGAGCTTGAGTTAACTTCGGATGAACGTTTGGGGTACATCAAGATATGACATGGTAGACGATTCAATTTTTTTTTGATAGAAGTTATAAAATTTTATTGGGACAAGCTTTTTATGTTTCTTCTACAGTATAGAAGTTCTATCATCTCTCTTATCCAACTGTTCATTATGAATGGAGGGTTAAGATTTTCCCAATCACAATGTCATGTCTCTATACTATTTAATTTTTAATTTTTTTTTCTGTAAACTATTTTGACACCAAATATTGGACATCCATTCCTCTATTAAACTCACACTAGCGAAAAAAAAAATATTTTCAATAAAATAAAATGACCAAAAAACCCCTGAAAGTTTCAAGGGGTATTTTGATTACTATATTTTATTGAAAAAATGTTTTTAATATTTTTATAGGTGCGCCCCAATGAGAAGATGACACATACCAAATTTCATATTCATACAATTTGTATAAAAAAACTAAAAATAAAAAACTTTGAGACGTCAGATCTAAAATCAAACGGTGAATGGCTCTCTTGATCAAAATTAGAGAGCTGGATAGTAGGGAGAGGATAAAACTCCTATGTTGTCGAAGTAGCATAGAAACCTTTCCCATGTTCTTGAAGGAGACTAAAACTAAAAGTAGACAATTCAATTTCAAGTGGAATTTGTACCGCCAACGATAGGGTTGGCTCCAAGCTGGGCAGCCCTTGCTTGAGTTTGGCTTGGGTCCCGCTAGGCCCGTTCCCGACACAGCTGAGGGGAGCCTAGCCTAGGACATGGCTTTATATATTAAAATGACATTAGGGAAAATGTGGGCTTGGCTGGCCAGTCCTATGGCGGCCCAAGCCAAAGCCTCAGCCAACCCTCACTCTATGGTGGCTTAGACTGACTTGGCCCTAGGACCATATTTTATAGCTCAAGACTAGTACCTCTGAGCTGGGCCGGGCTGCCTAGCCCAATGCCATCCAGAGCTCAGGCAAGCACTCTCCTTCAAGGCATAGAACTCACAAATAATTTTTGGGCCAATTTATTAAAAAACTCATAAGAGATGATTAATTTTATACCTTACCTATATCTTTTGATATAATTTCAAAATACCCATAATCATCTCATATGAATATTTTGAAAATTTTCCCTAATCTCAATTTGCCGTGGAAGAAGACTCCAACAATGGGATAAACTGGTGTAAGGGAAGTTAGAAATCCGATAAATTGTAGTCCCAATTTTGGATGCGAGCGGAGATATCACTGTGCAATTTTTTTTTTTAGATATGCATTGTTCCATAGGGAGATTAATACGGAAGTTGATGCTCTTCTAAAACAAGGCTTTACCCTAGCATTTGTGGTACTCAATAAAATTTGAATCGATGCACAACACAATCGGCAATTTTGAAGTTGTAAACTTTGAGAGTCATGAACAGAAAGTTTGAACACAAATAAAGTGTTAAGAATAAGATGGTTGATACAAGGTTTAAAAAACGGATCGGTGACTTGGATCAGCCATTCTAAAAACTGTGTTAGATCGGTGGATCGACGATCTGGTTCGGAGAATCGACTGGATCGGCGAATTTGGTCCAAAAAAAAATTCAAATAATCACAAAAAAATCTCTAAAAATAATATTTTTTGAGCTAAAAAAAATTGGAGGTGTACACTTCTATATTATAAAATTAAAAAAATAATACCCCAAAATTATCATATCAAACATTTATAATTCTTTTAATTCGACCAAAATTATCACAACGTAACTAACTATAATATTATACATTAAATTGAAAAATAAAAATAAATTTAAAACTTGTCTTATAATATAATCTAATTCAAAAAAAAATCTAATTTACAACTATAACAAAATAATATATTATATAATTTATAATATAAATAAATTAATAAAAATATAATATTTGGTTATCAATTTATAATTATCATTTATAATATTATAATAAACATGATTAAAAAAATATTAAGAAACACCTTCGTATCATATGATTAAAAATAAAAATAAAAGTTTTTTATTAGTTTCAATGTTATGACATTAAAAATAACTATTCAAAATAAAATTCTCCCTAAAAAAAATAGATAATAATAATATCAAAACTCAAAAAGTTAAAAACAAAAAAAAATTGAACCATAGGCATGGCTTGCGGGGAGTGGAGGGACAAATAGAGAGGATGGTTCGTGGGGGAGAGTGAAGGTGGAGATGAGAGAGGAGAGAGAGATGCAAAGTGCGAAGAGAGAAGGGGGCGAGAGCAAAGTGGGCTGCAGAGGGGAGAAAGTGCGAAGAGCAAATGTGGGCAGATAATCGGTGAAGAATCGTGGAAAAATCGGTCGTTCAACAAAAAATCGGCGAGTCTATTACTTTGAATCGTTCGAATCTTGATTTTTTACTGGATCCGGCAAGGTCATGGAGATTATTGATCTGGATCGCCCGATTTTGGATCGGATCATCGATTTTTAAATCACAGCTTCTAAGAATTGTGAGAGAAAAAACATATAAAGGCTAAGAATAATTGTTTCGTGGGGTTGAACCAAATTTCTACCGTATGTCGTCCAGAGGTATAATGGATGAAAATAGGTGGACTATCTAAAAACAATTATAACTATCGGTCAAAATGTTTTTTTAATATAATTATTATTTTTAGTTTCAAAATTTATCTATTTTTTCATATTCATGATCTCTTAGTTAAAGATTATATATTCTCTTCAAATTAAGATCAAATTATATTTTAAAAATATATTTATTGCCAAGCCCGCAATTCTACATGTGTGGGCTTGACTGCATGCTATCCGCATCCTAAAGTTAAACCCAGTGTTTTCGGATTGGTGACATGAATCAGTCACACCCATACCAATGTCAGATTGGTGGACCGGTGGATCAGATTGGAGAATCGGCCGAATAGGTAATTTTTTTCTCAATTTTTTTTTGAAAACATCACTATAAATATCTAAAAATAGTGTTCTTTTAGTTTCTAAAATAATTTAGGAGTGGTGCATTATGTACTTTCATTATTTTGTAAAATAGGTGAACATAGAGATGTTGTTTTATTGTCTCGATGTATGTATAATTATTAACTATAGTATAATATTACTGGTCGGGCCTGGATTTACCTCGCTCGGGCTCCCTCGGAGACTTAGGCTCGATGAATCCCCTCTTGTACAACCGCTTAACTCGTGCGCGTGTGTGTGTCTCCCGTGCCACGTGTAGATAGGTATTTCCAACAGTGAGAAGATTTTAAAGCAATGAAGCGGTGGACTCAAGCACCTACCGCACTAGAGTTGAGTTCGTGGGATACACCCAGGCTACAACCCTCTTAGATCAATGACGAAAGCCCTCTGGCTGTCCAACAACGTGGTTTGAATTGGGCCCCCTCTGAAATCAATACCTCACTTTAACTCTCACAAAAAAACTACTAATTAAAAGTCCACTTATAATAAAACTCATCTTTAATGCACTTGTGGGTTAGTGGTTCTAGTTTTGAGGGTAGAGTGATAGGAAAAATAGGTATGAAAGAGAAGAAAGAGAAGAATAAGAATAGGTTGGTGAGAGCTTGGTTTAGAGTTAAGTAGAAGAATAAGAAAATGAGATGAAAGAAGTCAAGGGATGACCGAAAAATCGAGCCACCTCTTGGAGTAACTTATCCTAAGAGGTATTACAGGAGACAAGGAAAAACATCGGGCTCAAAGCATTGGTACCTGGAGGATTTAGAAAGTGGAGTTACGGGACTTAGTCTGTAACTATGTCACTAACCCAAAAAGCCCCCTAAAAGTGATCAAGGGAGAGAAGAGAATAGAGTGAAAGGAGATACAAAATCTCTCACAGCTCGAACCCTGTGCGACCCAATGGTTAGAGTGATGTAATGGTTAAAACTCTAGTAAAAGCTATCTTAGGATGACCCTAGCCTGAGTGATCGAGTGCAAGAGAATCAATGCCTTTTACGACTCAACAATATTACGTGAACTGGTGGTTAGGGTAGCAATCGGAGAGTTAGAACCCTAAGATACTAACTCAAGAAGACCCTGGCTCGAGTGCTCAAGGATGAGAGAAGAGATGAGTAAAGAGAAAGAGTGAAGAAGTAATGATACAAAAATAAAATAAAATGAGTGAATTAGAAATGAATATATGAGTTAGAGAGAGGGATGTATTAGAGTGAGAGATAAATGAGTTAAGGGGGATGAAAGAAGATGGACCAGTCTATGGTGCGGGTCCGGTTGTCTTGGGTTGTAGGTTGGGGTGAGAGAAAGATGGACTTGCCTATGGTGTGGGTTTGGGTATCTTAACAGGTAAGTTGGGGTGAGAGAGGGTGAGAGATGGTGAGAGAGGACGCGCCTTAGGTGCGGGTCCAAGACTTGGTGGGACGAGAGAGGGGGAGAGAAGCTGAGGGTGTGAGGGTAAGAGTTGGACCCGCCTAAGGTGTGGGTCCAGACTTTTGTGTGTGAGAGAGGGAGAAGATAAGAGAAGAAGAGAGGGAGAAGATAAGAGAAGAAGAGAGGGAGAGAAGTCGGGCCTGCCCTAGGTGCGGGTTGGACCGCATGACTACATATGTAGTCCGAAATGTGTAAAGCATCCATCTTAAAGATGGATGCAAGTAGGTGTTCCATCTAAAAACAATGGAAACTAACAGTCCAAATATTTTCTAACTAGAATTATTATTTCCAGGTTTTAAAAATTTATGTATTTTTCATATTCATGATCTCAATGTTAAAGGTCACATATCCTTAAAAATTAAGTAAAAAAATTCATCTAAAAAAGAGATATATTAATAGATCCGCATTTATAGATATGCGGGCTTGGCCATATAGAAACTGGGTCCATATATATATATATATATATATATATATATATATATATATATATATATATATATATATATAAAAGATACGACAAAATGCCTTATAGGTGAAAATGAACAGTGATTTCGCCTACCCTCATCACCATCTAAACTTCATCACACGGTCATAGTTTTCCTATAGTGTTTTAATTTTTATTTTTTTTTCTACAAATCGGAATGGTCTGAAATTTGGAGAGTATGTTCATAAAAAATAGAGTAATCTAATTAAAATATTAAAAAATAATTCACAAAACATCAATTGATTAAAATACCCTTGATAATTTATGGGGGTATTTTGATCAATTTATATTAACAAAATATTTTTTTCATATTTTTATTAAGTGCGACTCACTAAGATGTATATACGTTCCAAATTTCAAATTATTTTGATTTGTAAAAAAAATAAAAATTAAACCATTATCAGACAATCGTGACTATGCGATAAACTTTGGACGGTGATGTAAAATCACTATTCATTTTTGCCTATAGGCATTGGGAAGACTTTTCATATATATATTATTAATCTCTCTCACACACATAGACATCCACACAAAGGATATAAATTTGCCCCTTAGTTTTCTCCCCTTCCTTCCTCTCTCTCTCCCTCTCTAAAGCGGTCTGAAAATCCATCAACCATTTTCATTTTTGTTTCTTACTCTTCCCAAATGCTCTCGCTTTCCTTCCCCAACCTATCTCCCCATATTTTAGGAATTATTTTTTTCTTTTTTTATTGGTTCTTTTTAAGGTGTACACTAGTCGATCAAGTCCACTCAAAATTGGCCAAGTGACTTGGTTAGGGCAGGGCTGAGCTAATTGCCCGAGAGAGAGAGGGCGAGAGACACATAGAGTGTGTGTCAATTAAAAAAAAAAAAAAAAAAGAAAAAAAATGGACGAAGAGAAAGAAATCCATGCTTGCACAAAATCAGGTGCATATGTGTGGTTGAAAGAGAAGAAAAAGGGTAAAATCCATACAAATATATGTCCCATGTAAAGAAGATGAAGAAACGATTGATCTTGTTCTTTTTCTCTTTTTATCTTGCTCATAACCAATAAGCAAGTTATATATGGGTAAGATAATGGACGTTAGAATTGCAGACGCATATGAGCTAAGAAATCTATTCCTGATGGATTGGCTAAAGGAGGGAATTAATAATTTGGTGAGGAGGATAAGTGTATAGCACCCTGGATGATTGTATTGGGATAACAATCTTAACCATATGCAAATAGGGACATGGTGGTGCCATAATGTGAAGTTTTGAGTTTTATTTTCATGTTAGTATCAAGAAACATAGTTCAAATTATCAAGAAACAGGGTATTAATATTTTTTGAACAATAGAAAGAATTCCATGTATTAATCATGCTTGCAAGGTGCTCGACATGATTCCAACCAAGGTTTGAAAAACGGATCTGCAAACCGGATCAACGCCCCAAAAATCATGTCGGATCGGTGGGTTTCGGCCCAAAAGTTTTTCTAAAAGGTGCAGTTGGCATACAGATGCATCCGTAGCTGTAGAGGTAAGGTGCACCTTCAAATTTTATCATGGTATATAGTTTTGATGTAAAATATTCTTAAGATTATCTCAAAATCTATTTTGATATCTAATTATAAAATTTTAAATTTCAAAAATGGTTAAAATCAAGTAGATCTATAAACATATAAAAATCTTAAAAATGGACGGTGTATATAATATGTTGTAAAATGTATTATTTCTGATGCTTAAAATCTTTTTATTTTTCATAGTCATACATCTCGATGTTGAGATGATCAATCCAAGGGTTTTTCAACATTAAAACTATGTTTTCCAATGGATATTTGAGGTGCATCCGTAGTTCTACATTATAAGGTTGCATCCTTACATAAACTTTTTCCTTTTCTAAGTCTATAAAAATATTTAGTTTCCGAAAAAAAATAGAAGTGATTCATTATGTAATTTCATTATTTTTGTAAAAATACGTGAATACTAAGACGATGATTTCATGTATGGATTTCTGTTAACCATTTATCCATAGCATTGAAAAAAATAAATATATAAATATAAAGTCCAAAATGGAGCATATAACAACCAAAATACAATCGAATACCAAAATGAAAGGTGGTGATGTTCTTCCTCTTCATCGTATTGATGCATCTCATTGAATTCTCTCGACAATTCATTATATCGATTCATGTATACCTCAAAATCAAAGAGATATGCTATCTCAAAAATAAGAGAAAACATTAACTACAATTAAATAGGTCAAAATATAGAAAGATAAAAAATAAACAGATCATAACATTCCTCATGTAACAAAAAAAGAAGAAGAAAAGGATCATGATGGAGTATATAAAAGAAATGAAAAAAAAGAAGTAAAAACATATACAAATGCATTCAAGTCCAAATGTTGTAAAAATAATAATTAAAAAGTGATAGAAAATACTACAATATTAAAATAAAAAATATAACATTAAAAAATATTAAAAAGCCAATATTTTCCCCCAAAATATACAGTCATGAAAAAAAATTAAAGATAATTAAAAAACAAATAAAAAAACTTATTCCCACACCATATGTATCAAGAGCGCATATTCATCAAAAGACCTAATTTTATTAAGCAATATATATATATATATTAAAAAATGATTTCTCAAAAACCCCTACAGGCGAGCAACATTTTGCACCAAAATCAACCCACAATCTTATGATAATCGAACAAATCCACAAACGTAAATCGTAAAAGCTTCTAACTCTCTTTCAAACACATCAAATTGCAGCAAAAATAATATGATGTTGAAGTTCAAATTGAAAAAATGATGGATTTTTCAGAAACCTTAAAATTTTTATCACATGCAAGCAAGAAAAAATTCATAGAAAAAAATTACTAAATGATAAATAAATTACTTAATTTATTTGAGAGGTGAAGCCTAGATAATAAAAACATTTTACTTAATTTTATCCAAAACGAGTTATAAAACGATTGGGATGTTCAATTTTGGACTAAGGTCATTTTTTCAGCAGCAACATTTCGAGCAAAAATCTACCTATAATCGTTTAATAATCGAACAAATTAACACACATACATTGTGAAAGCTTCAATTCTCTTTCAAACGCACCAAATTGCAACAAAATTATTTTTTTCAGAAAATGTGAAAAAAGGCACCAAAGATCGATTGAAATTCTTTTTGATGAATGGTTGATTCACAAAACATGCTATATTACAATGATTTCAATCCAGAAAAAGCCAAAATATTGGAAAACATTAAAAAAAAAAACCTGAAAAAAGCAAAATCCGTGATCCAGTGTGCATTATTGGAAGTGCATTTCGACTCGGCGATTCTATTGTAGCGAATTGCCAATTCTCTACAGTCGAATCTGTGATCCAAGGGGGATTGGGTGATTCCCAATATATTGGCAGATCTTGTTCATCTAGTGCCAAATCCGATATGGATCAAACGATTTCGATCTAGATCGCCGAATTTTTAAACCTTGATTCCAACTCATTTGAGGGCAGCCTAGATCTCCGGAAAAATATTTTGAGAAATGGTTTTTCAATGGGTTTGCTCATTTCTATTGTTTGGATTCAAAATTTGGGATGGAATGCTTTCTGCCATAAATTAATTTCTCTATTTTCAGCCCAAAACATTTTTTTTCTCACTACAAGCTAAACAATTAATTTCCATGTTTGATTTCCCTACAAACCTGAACAAAAAAACTGAAAACGAGTACACGGCAAGTTCTTTTTTTTTTTTTTTTTTTTTTTTTTAAAAAAAGGCAATCTCTGACCAAACTACCTCTCTCTCTTTATTTCTCTCCTCTTAATTCTCCAAAATCTTTATATCTTTGTTTCTTACTTCGCTCTCTATCTCTCCTACTTCATAGAAATCTCTCCATACTTCCGTCTTGCTCTGCCCATTTCCTTATCCCTCTATCTCCACCGTATTTGCCTTTCTAGGGATCAATCGCATTTAAGTCTTTTCATAGTAGCGATTGTATCCAGATTCCGGATACTTTCCAAACATTAAACATCCATTTTACAAAGAATATTTTCTATTAGAGCTGTATTTTACAGGAAATCGTTTTTTACAAACGATTTATTGTAGGGATCCAATTGGGTCCTGGATCTTTAAGATGATATTTTAGAAGCAAGATTTTGGACCCGATTTTAATTCATTTTACGTGAGTTTTGACTTAGTTAGTAAGCACTGAATTATATGCCACTCACTTTCGCGTGGGATTTATTAATGCATCTTTCACTGGTAAGAATATTTTGAGAGCGCATATACCAAGCTCCTACAAGAGTAAAATGTATCCTTTTAATTAAAAGATATTTATAAAAGAAAATGTATCCCGTCCACATGAAGTGGTGCTCGAGCACGCTTTCAATGGTTGAGATTTCAAAAGTGGAAATCCAACGTAACAAATTTGTTTAATATTTTATTATTATTATTTACTTTAAAAAATATTTATATGAAATTTGGGGGACAGGTGAATGTTTATAAATATAAAAAAAATAAAAATATTTAAAGAATATTTGAAATACAAAATGATAAAAAAAACCTCTAAATTTATTTTGATTAGTATTTTTTATTTGGAGTATTTTTTAGGTATTTTTGTTCAATTGAACCATTAAAAGGTAACGTCCACAGCCTATGGACGCAATACCAACCCTAAATAAAATTGGACTAATTTCGTTTGCTCTCGTATTTTATAAAGAACCTAGTTTTTATGCGGCCAAGGCCGCATATGTAGAAAAGCGGGCCTCTTAATAAAAGTATTTTTGAGATGGATTTGCATGGATGGATGTTAATAAAGCCATCAGGTGACGTGAGCATGTGCACTGTTTGCAACGCTGCACTGGGTCCCATGGGTGTGAGAGAGAGAGCACAAGAACTTTTGCATGAAAGAGAGAGAGAGAGCACAAGAGTTTTTGCATGGATGAGAGAGAGAACAAGAGAGAGAAAGAGAGCACAAGAACTTTTACATGGATGAGAGAGAGCACAAGAACTTTTGCTTGAATGAGAGAGAGAGCACAAGAACTTTTGCATGAATAAGAGAGAGAGAGCACAAGAATTTTTGCATGGATGAGAGAGAGAACAAGAGAGAGAAAGAGAGCACAAGAACTACAAGAACTACATGGAGGAGAGAGAGAGAGAACACAATAACTTTTGCATGGATAAGAGGACAGAGCACACGAACTTTTGCATGGATAAGAGAGACAGAGCACACGAACTTTTGCATGGATAAGAGAGACAGAGCACATGAACTTTTGCATGGATGAGAGAGAAAGAGGCATGGAATTGTTTGTACAAAAGAATGAGAGAGAGAGAGGGGCACATGAACATGTTTGTCTACAAAAGAAGGTGATCCCACGGGCATATGTATGTCCATGGTTTCCCTGGGCACCACACCAGCACATGCACTGCATGTGCCTCGTTATCTTTCCTCCAGGGATATTTGTTCAAATGTATAAGCTTTTAATTTTTAAATGAGGAAATGTTTTAAATTAAAAAGTATACATCTTTTGTTAGCCAAAGTGTAAGATCTAGATATTTAATTAATTAATTTGTTTTATATTGTTAAGGTGGACAAGTAGTATACCACTAAAATAGGGCATAGGCCCAAACTAGAAAGAGTTTAGGGAAATAAAAGGAATCCACTCCTAATCTACTTAACCACACGAACACGTGCACCCCGGAGTAATATCTAAAAGGAAAAAAATAGAATTGCGACTTTTAAGGAAGGAAAGAGTTTGTATAAGGTGTCAACCTTATATTGTAGAATTAAAGTACACCTCAAAAAACCCATCAATAAAGGCATATTGTAGAATTAAAGTACACCTCAAAAAACCCATCAATAAAGGTTCTTTCGTCGTTAAATTCTTTTTAGACATTGTAAAATTCATGTGCAAATGACTGCCTTATTATTTAAAAATTGACATTTTTGCAATTGATTATAGTATTGTTGTGAAATGTTTATTTGTGAATTGATATTCCATAAATTGTGATAATTCCGTATTCTTAAATTTTTATAAGAGTTTTTTTTTTCTATACATATTAAATTGGCTATTATGCTAGAATGCCTTTACAAACTGCTACCTTTCTAAATTTGAGCCCAAAATATTTGATTGGTTATTTTTGAAATATTATAGAAAGTAACTGTTATTAATGGTTTAAGTGAAATTCATATTAATGGTTTCAGTGATATGTTGAGTACATGATATTGCTTCTTTCGAATGTTTAAAGATATTTAGAAATAATTTAAGTATGCAAGTGGACTCATCCGGTTCGCCGATGAGGTATAAGTGGACCTATCTGGGACGCCAGTAGGGATTAAGTGGACTCATCCGGTATGCCGGTGAGGTATAAGTGGACCTGCAGGGATTAAGTGGACCTATCTGGGACGCCGATAGGGATTAAGTGGACCCATCAAGACGCTGATGGGGTATATAGGTGACCTACTTGGGACGCCAGTAGGGTATTTTGTGAAATCCTTTGAATTATGTACTGCCGTTAAAAGTGTTATAAGGATTTCAATTACTCGGATTATACTTAATTATGCATTTATTGAAAGTGAAACTGTTGATGCATTTCTGTTAATAGATCTCATTTTGGAAAATATTGATATCTTTCAATCATGATTATTTTTAGGATTATGATGATCACTTACTGAGTAGCCAAACTCATCAAACTATGATAAACATTTTTTCAGGATAACTACGGATTCATTTTGAGTGCTAGTCAAGATCAACCTTGGAAGATACTGTTGTTGTGCTAGCTTTCTTTATTTACTATGTAAGACCTCGCCACTGTAAATTTGTCCTATCAATCGATGTATATATGTTTTGTCCGTCACATCTCAGGAATAATAGTATTGTAAATTCTTGGGGTGTAACAATTATGGTATCAGAGCAATAGGTTTAAGATCCTTAGGAAATTTAAAAAGAATGTACTTAAAATCGCATTTATTGTGTGTACAGACCGGGATAAAGTCAGGATCCAGAATAGCTGAAGCCAATATGGAAGGAATTCACAAAGCTTTGGAAAATATGGTTGCTCTAATGCAACATCAGATGGAAAACAACAATCCACCCAGGCAGTCAGTTACAGGAAATGGTGGGAGCAATATCGAACAATTTAAAAAATTAAACCCACCTTCTTTTAAGGGTGCTGTAAACCCACTGGAAGCCGAGGGATGGGGAAAAAATATTCGAGGTTATGGAATGTCCTGATGATAGGAAGGTGGCCTTGGCAGTTTTTATGTTAGAAGGTGAGGCACAACACTGGTGGCGAATGGCAAAAGGAGTATTGGTAAAAGAAAATAAAACCTTGACTTGGGAAGTATTTTTAGAGGCATTTAATGAAAAATATTTCCCAGATTTTATTCGAGACCAAAAAGAAATGGAATTTCTAGAATTAATCCAAGAAAATAAGACAGTAGCACAGTACGAGGCCAAGTTTACTGAATTGGCCAGGTTTGCACCGCATATGATTAATAATGAGGCAAGAAAGGTGAAGAAATTTGAAAGGGGTCTCAGGCCAGCTATTAGAAGCAGAATATCAGTCTTGAAATTAAGAACTTATGCTGAAATAGTGGATCGTGCCCAAATTGTCGAAAAAGATTTTGAAGATTACCAAAAGACGAAAAATCAGATCAGTCATGTTAGACCTACATCATCTAATCGACAACAGTTTGAAAGGCCAAACAAGAAGCCAAGGCCCTCGCCATTTCAAAACCCAATAGAACCATGTAGAAAATTTGGGAAAAATCATGGATCAAGCCCTTGTTATTGGAATACCGGAGCCTGTTTTAAATGTAGAAAATTGGGACACCAGATTAAACAATGTCCTAGCTTACAGACACAACAGCTTCCAAAGCAGGGAGAGATAGCTTCAAAGCCTCAGATGAAGGGAAGAGTATTTGCGATTACCAAGCAAGACGCTCAGGCCTCAAAATCAGTGATCCAAGGTACTCTTACTATCTTCCAAAAAGTAGCTCATGTTTTGATTGATCCTGGATCTACTCATTCATTTATGTCACAACACTTCGCATGCCACTTAAAGGTAGAACCAGAACAATTAGAATACATTCTAGAGGTAGCCACACCGATGGGAGATTCAATTAACATCAATATAATGTACAAATCATGTGTAATAAAGATAGAAGAAAAGGAACTGTTGGTTGATTTAATACTCCTGGAAATTCAAGATTTTGATGTAATCTTAGGCATGGATTGGCTCTCTGCATACCATGCAAGTATTGATTGTTATAAGAAAATTGTTACCTTTAGTATTCCGAATCAACCAGTATTTTACTTCAATGGTGTCAAAGAAGACTCCCCATCATATTTAATCTCTTGTATTCGAGCTAATCGCCTCCTTCGAAAAGGGTGTCAAGGCTTTCTTGCCTATATCAAAGAAGATAGGAAGGAAGAAATAAATTTGGATACCACTCCGGTTCTCAGAGAATTTCCCGACGTTTTTCCTGAAGAATTGCCAAGATTACTACCTGACAGGGAAATTGAATTCTCCATTGAATTATTGCCAGGGGTAGCACCAATTTCTAAGGCACCTTACAGAATGGCTCCTGCAGAACTTAAAGAACTGAAACAACAATTGGAAGAATTATTAGATAAAGGTTTTATCAGGCCCAGTGTGTCACCTTGGGGTGCTCCAGTACTGTTTGTCAAAAAGAGAGATGGGACTATGAGATTGTGTATTGATTATAGACAGTTGAACCAAGTGACAGTGAAAAATAAGTATCCATTACCTAGGATTCATGATTTATTTGATCAATTACAAGGATCACAAGTGTTTTTAAAAATTGATCTTAGATCTGGATACCATCAGCTTAAGATTAAAAGTGAAGATGTACTCAAGACAGCTTTCAGAACAAGGTATGGCCATTATGAATTTTTAGTCATGCCTTTTGGATTAACCAATGCACCAGCTGCATTTATGGAGTTGATGAATCGGATCTTTAAGCCCTTTTTGGATAAATTTATTGTGGTATTCATCGATGATATTTTAATTTATTCCAAGAATCAGAAGGAACATAAGCAGCATGTAAGAATGGTATTGCAAATATTAAGAGAGAAGAAATTGTATGCCAAACTTAGTAAATGTGAATTTTGGCTTGAACAAGTGACATTTTTAGGACATGTCATATCAAAGGAAGGTCTATCAGTTGATCCTTCAAAGGTTGAAGCCGTTGTTAATTGGAAACAACCAAGTAATGTGACTGAAGTTCGAAGTTTTTTGGGATTGGCAGGATATTACAAAAAATTTGTAGAAGGATTTTCTCGAATCGCAATCCCATTGACTCGATTGACACAGAAAAATGTCAAATTTGAGTGGACAAGTGAATGTGAGGAGAGTTTTCAAGAACTAAAAGTTCGCTTAACTTCAGCACCTATTTTAACTATTCCTGAGGGGAGTGGGGGATTTGTGATTTATAGTGATGCTTCACATAAAGGTTTGGGCTGTGTATTAATGCAATATGGGAAAGTAGTGGCATATGCATCCAGACAGTTGAAAGAATATGAGAAAAAATATCCAATTCATGATTTGGAGCTAGCTGCAATAGTATTCGCTTTAAAAATATGGAGGCATTATCTATATGGTGAGCAATTCGTAATATACACGGATCATAAGAATTTGAAATACCTTTTCTCTCAGAAGGATTTAAATATGCGGCAGATAAGATGGATGGATTTCTTAAAAGATTATGATTGTACAATCCATTATCATTCAGGAAAAGCTAACGTTGTGGCCGACGCTCTAAGTAGAAAATCTACGGGAGTCTTAGCTCATCTAATGATCCAAGAAATACGATTGTTGGAGGAAATAGTGGATTGGCATCCAACTCCGTCCATTAATGGTGTGGTAAGTATGATTGCCAACATTAAGGCGGAACCCCAATTAATCCAACAGATTCGATTGGCACAAAAGAAAGACCCTCAGCTTATAACAATTATAAAAGAGGTGAAGCAAGGAAAGAGAGATGAATTCTCTATATGTAGTGAGGATTTGCTACGATTCAAAGGTCGGGTTTGTGTCCCGAATGATGAGAGTGTAAAGAAAGCTATCTTAGAAGAAGCACATCATTCTCGTTATACGATGCATCCCGGAAGTATTAGAATGTATCAGGACCTGAAGAAAACCTTTTGGTGGAATAATATGAAAAAAGAGGTAGCACTATTTGTGTCTACATGCCTAACATGCCAGCAAGTAAAAGATGAACATCAAAGGCCCGCTGGGTTGTTGCAGCCTTTACCAGTGCCAGAATGGAAATGGGAGCACATCTCTATGGATTTTGTCTCTGGCTTGCCTAGAACAAATTCAGGACATGATAGTATTTGGGTCATTGTGGACCGATTAACCAAAGCTGCCCACTTTCTACCGATTCGCACGACGTACACTTTGGATCGACTGGCTCAGCTGTACATTAAGGAAATAGTGCGGTTGCATGGAGTTCCTGTCAGTATTGTATCGGACAGGGATACTCGGTTTACTTCTAAATTTTGGGCTAGACTACAGTCAGCCATGGGGACGAGACTCGCCTTTAGTACCGCCTTTCACCCCCAAACTGATGGACAATCGGAGAGGACCATCCAAACCTTGGAAGATATGCTGAGGGCCTGTGTTATTGACCTTACAGGAAGCTGGGATGACCATTTACCCCTGATTGAGTTTGCTTATAATAATAGCTTCCAAGCCAGTATTCAAATGGCACCATATGAAGCCCTGTATGGAAGAAAATGCAGGTCACCCATATGTTGGGACGAGGTTGGTGAAAGAAAGCTTTCGGGGCCAGAAATTGTCCAGATAACCACAGATAAAATAGCATTAATTCGTGAAAGGCTCAGGACAGCTCAGTGTCGGCAAAAGAGTTATGCCGATAACCGAAGGAGAGATCTTGAATTTGAGGAAGGTGATCGAGTTTTCCTAAAAATCTCGCCAATAAAGGGCATTATGAGATTCGGCAAGAAAGGAAAGTTGAGCCCACGTTACATCGGACCATTTGAAATCCTGAAAAGAATTGGAGGTGTCGCTTATAGACTTGCCTTACCACCCGAATTGGCAAATGTCCATAATGTCTTTCATGTATCTTCACTACGAAAATATCAGCCCGACCCGTCCCATATCTTAAAATATGAACCTTTACCGATCGAAAAGGACCTATCCTTCATTGAGCAGCCAATTTTGATACTGGATAGAAGGGTGCAAGTGTTGCGTAACAAGGAGATTCCTTTAGTCCGTGTATTATGGCAGTACCATTCAAGAGAAGAGTCGACTTGGGAACGAGAAGACGAAATCAGAGAAAAATACCCCTATCTTTTTCAGTAATCAGGTACACAAATTTAGAGGACTAAATTTCTTTAAGGAGGGAAGAATGTAACAATCCTAAAATTTCAAAAAAAAAAAAAAAAAGGAGAAAATATGCTTTTAAATAGGTGATGTTCTGTTTGAATATGATGGTCCTTGAGGACCATCACTATTTTCAAAAGATTTGCCTTTGCCTTTACTTTTTTTCTTTTGCCTGCTTTTGCGTCCTGCTGCTTGCAGCTGGCAACGTCCTTTAGCGGACGTGGTTTTCGTACGATAAAAGTCTGCTTTTAACGCGACACCTCAGGTATGAGGTAGAGCGTAATAAAACAATATAATAATACGTTATAAGAATTTAAATAGGGGATGTGAGCACTCCCACCCTAAAACAAAACTTTGAGATCTCTCTCTGGTCGAAACACAGTGAACTTCTCTCTCGAACCGAATTCTTTTATCGGAAGCTCCCTCTCAAATAATTGTGGGTAAGTGACATCGTCTTTCTGAAAAATAGTCTATTTTTAATAAATAGTGATATTTCCGTCCAGGATCTTTATTTTATCAATTTTATGTGTAAGTGACCTCATTGTCTCGAAAAATAATCCATTCTTTTTAAAAATAAAATGAAATAATTATTTCTGCTTATTATCATGAATTTTAGGCGCGATAAATTTTATGCGCACGTGACCTCATTATCTTGAAAAATAATCTTTTTAATAAAAATTGTGATATTTTATCTATGTTAGAAATTTTGAATGCTGTAAATTAGAAAAATAAATTTATTTATTTTTCTTGTCTATTGTTAGAAATAAATGTGATATTTCTGCTTTTAGTAAAATTGTGATATTTCTTTCTACTGTTTTGAATATTTAGACATTATAAAATTCATGTGCAAATGACTGCCTTATTATTTAAAAATTGACATTTTTGCAATTGATTATAGTATTGTTGTGAAATGTTTATTTGTGAATTGATATTCCATAAATTGTGATAATTCCGTATTCTTGAATTTTTATAAGAGTTTTTTTTTTCTATACATATTAAATTGGCAATTATGCTAGAATGCCTTTACAAACTGCTACCTTTCTAAATTTGAGCCCAAAATATTTGATTG
Source organism: Amborella trichopoda (assembly GCF_054954075.1). NCBI lineage: Eukaryota > Viridiplantae > Streptophyta > Magnoliopsida > Amborellales > Amborellaceae > Amborella > Amborella trichopoda. Next base: position 45,316,332 of record NC_142338.1, on the reverse strand, counting down.
GTTATTTTTGAAATATTATAGAAAGTGACTGTTATTAATGGTTTAAGTGAAATTCATATTAATGGTTTCAGTGATATGTTGAGTACATGATATTGCTGCTTTCGAATGTTTAAAGAGATTTAGAAATAATTTAAGTATGCAAGTGGACTCATCTGGTTCGCCGGTGAGGTATAAGTGGACCTATCTGGGACGCCGGTAGGGATTAAGTGGACTCATCCGGTACGCCGGTGAGGTATAAGTGGACCTGCAGGGATTAAGTGGACCTATCTGGGACGCCGATAGGGATTAAGTGGACCCATCAGGACGCTGATGGGGTATATAGGTGACCTACTTGGGATGCCAATAGGGTATTTTGTGAAATCCTTTGAATTATGTACTGCCGTTAAAAATGTTATAAGGATTTCAATTACTCGGATTATGTTTAATTATGCATTTATTGAAAGTGAAACTGTTGATGCATTTCTGTTAATAGATCTCATTTTAGAAAATATTGATATCTTTCAATCATGATTATTTTAGGATTATGATGATCACTTACTGAGTAGCCAAACTCATCAAATTATGGTAAACATTTTTTCAGGATAACTACGGATTCATTTTGAGTGCTAGTCAAGATCAACCTTGGAAGATACTGTTGTTGTGCTAGCTTTCTTTATTTACTATGTAAGACCTCGTCACTGTAAATTTGTCCTATCAATAGATGTATATATGTTTTGTCCGTCACATCTCAGGAATAATAATATTGTAAATTCTTGGGGTGTGACATAAGAATATTAAATATTAGACTCAAAGTTCAAAAGAAAAGAAAAGAACAATCGAACTTTGCGACACACCCCAAGCCGTCCAACTTGATATTTAATGGCCATGAGTGATTATGACTTCCTTGTAATAAAGATAAATAGTATTATATTATACAAGAGTAATGATCATATGAGACCCTCCCACATCCATGTATGTAAGACCTCAAAAGATTATTATTAAATTTGATACAGATCTCTAGAAAAGTCAAATCCCACACCCATATGATAACTTTTTTAGAGATCTGCGCCAAATTTAATGATGATCCTTTAGAGTTCTACACATATGGGTGTGGGAGGGTCTCATAGGATCATTACTCATTATGCAATCCCTTATTTAAATTTATAGTAATGATCTTATGAGACCCTCCCACACCTATGTGTATAGCACCTCAAAAGATCACCATTAAATTTGGCACATATCTCTAGAAAAGTTAAATCCCACACCCATATGATAACTTTTTTTAGAGATTTGTGCCAAATTTAATGGTGATCTTTCGGAGTCCGACACACATGGGTGTGGGACAAAAGATCTTTACTCTTAAATTTATTAACAATTAAAACAAAAAATGTCATGTTTATCTCTCATTAAATTGTGTTTGATATATGGTCTGAATGTACCCTTTAATAAAAAAGGTAAATTAGAACAAAGAAATTAAACGAGAGAAATTTAAAAGAAAAAAGAATAGCTTAAAAAATATTTAAAAGAATATCTATCATATGTAAAATATATATTTCTTTCTACAAAAAGGATTTTGATAAAATAAATAGGTATCTATATGTCAACAAAATAGGTATCTATGTTAGAGAAGACCAAAAAATTTGACTTTAAATTATATAAAGTTAAAACAGTATATTAATTTTTAATATAGATTATTAAGTATTAGAATTTAATACCCAATCAGCTGAAAATTTCATCTCTATCTCCACTTAACTACCTATCTCAGATGAACTTGCCGTATACTCTCTTTCATAATATGCCTACAAATGTTTTCCATACTTCACGAGGACTTGTAATCCACACGACCATTGAGGTTATCATCATCCTTCAAAGGTTGGGACGGTGATGTGGATTATGGGCCAACAGAGCAATTCATTATTCTTTTTTGTGCCAAACAGGGTAAAATATGAACTTACATATATACTAGGTTTTTCCATCAATCAGCCAAACAATAGTGCTCAAAACCAATTTTTATATACACCGGAATCAACAAAACTAGGTATTGAAATAAACCCAACATTTTTATATACAAGGTCCCAAACGAGGGATTATATCCATTCGAGTAATTGGACAACGATGAGCCACATGGTCATGGGGTCACAGGGGTTAGCTCCATGTGGTTCACATTATGTTATTCGGAGGTGGCATTGGATTCTTAACTGTTCTAGGACCTGACACCGGTACAGGTTGGGATCAGCAGGTCGGATCGAGTTTCTAGATTTTTGACCCAAACACTATTGGGGGTCCGGATTCGAGTTTAAGTCCCACACCATATTTTTCGTACATTGAATATATAAATATTTGTTATTTTTGGTCAGATCCAATTGGATCCAGCCGGATCTGGATCCTATATTATATTATCAGTTTTGGATCCGGGTCCCATAACCATTGTTCGCATAATCGCCCGATCTAACCGCTAATCACCTGGTTAGATCAGCACCGGCCATTGGCCAATTAGGGTGAACAACCGGTTAAATATATATATATTCTCAAAAATAAGAAATTTGATTTGTAATGCATTTTTAAATATTCTTTACATTGTGGTAAAGATTAAAAATTATTTTGGTCATTAATACTCACTTTTATATTTTTCCATATTTTTTAGAAAATTTTAAAAATACATTTTGAAAAATATAAAATGGGTTAAAATCCATTTTTTTCATTAATTTTCAACTTTATTTGAATGTGTTTTGTTTTAATCATTCTTTATATACTCTTCATATTTTAGTAGATTTTTTTTGTATTTTTTTCAACACTTTTTTGACCACCTGGGATTTACCTGGTTAGAGCGATTGAATCTAATCGTTTATCAGTTAAATCGGTTAAACTGCTTCCATGCCTATGTATGGTTTCAACGCTTTTTTGACTGCTTGGGATTTGCCTGATTAGAGCGGTTGAATCTAATCGTTTACTGCTTAGACCGGTTAAACTGCTTTCAGGCTTATGTACGGTTTCAATACTTTTTTTACCATCTGGGATTTGTCTGGTTAGAGTGGTTAAATCTAATCGTTTATCGGTTAGACCGATTAAACTGCTTCCAAGCTTATGAACCGTTAACAGTTCCGGTCCGATTTTACAAACACTTTAGATCCGACCTGGACCCACCAGTTGCCACCCCTAAATTCTTTGTTCTTTTACCTGGTTGTCAATGCACTCATTATCAGTACTCATTGAGAGCCCTTTTTACTGGTTGTCAATACACTCGTTGTGGGGACTACCTTCCCATTAATCTCTAGTCCCGAGGAATCTCTCTCTCTCTAAATGCACTTACAAGCTAAATTCGTGCAAGGCACGCTGTAGGATTAGTCATTATGCATAATGAAGCACGATGAATGATGTAAATACATGCATGGGCGCATTCGTGTAAGGCACGTTATGAGGATTAGCCATCATCCATGTTCAACCTCAAAGAACGATTAATGCTTCCCATAAAAGAAGGATATACTTACTAATTAAGCAACATCTAACGAAATATAAATTGAAATAGAAAAAGGATTAAGACAACAAATATAATGGGAACTTGTAAAATGGTGTTACTACAAATTAAACAATTATTACCAATTAGACAAGGGTAGGTCGAAAGAATAAAGAAGCTTGGCTTTTTATTTTCTTTTTTTTAATTTTTTTAATTTTTATTTACGCAAATGCGAGATTGAAAGTGCAACAAAACAAGGCAAAAACAAGATAACGAACAAGACGTGGCCCTCAATGTTAATGGGAGAGTGCGAGGGAGTTTGTGAATTATTGTTTAGAGAGAGAGAGAGAGAGAGAGAGATAGAGATTGTTAGTAATGATGGAAGCGTCCTTCAAAATTTAATATAATTATCCATGGATTCCCATTCTACTATTAGAATGACCATGATATTTTCAGCTACATGGAAAGAGAGAGATGAGAATATGCATGTGACAACATTAGACCACAAAGGAACTTCAAGGTTGCGTGCTTATTTGGCAAGTTTTTTTTATGGTAAAAAGGAATTAGTAAAAATTATTTTACCTTATCCATAATTCTCCGCTAAGGGTGGCAATGGGCCCTGCTTGGGCCATGGCTAGACCGGCCCGGTTTGATCTTTGTTCCCTATAGGGCCAGCCTAGGCTAAGCCTTGTCCCTGTTAGGACAGGACCGGGCCAAAAACAAATAAAGTAAAATATAAGAAAAAAAATAGTGTTAGGACGGTAATGGCCTTAGCTTGGACCATGAGCCACAGTTTGTGGCCCGGGCCCTATTTTTTAGAGCAGGGCTGCCCGGCCCATTGCCACCCCTAATCTCTACTTATTATTCCAAGAGTGAAAGTTAGTTGTAAAATTGACTCATCGCATCGCCTCACTGAGGAGTAATATAGCCATTAATCTTATGTGTGAGTTTAGGATGAAATGAAATGGTAAATTATTCTAGGATTGCATCTTGGAGTAATCTTGGCCGTTCATCGCAATCAAGAACCACTTTCATCGGGAAACACATTGTTCGGCAGTGGATAGTAAAGTATGATGCCAACAAAAACTTGAATGTTATATCTCAAAATTCAAATGAAAAATCAGCTCCCATCTCTATTCAAAATAAATTTGTTGTATTCAAAGATCGACCTAACTGTGTTGGGGACATGTGTGTGGAAGGACACTATCCAGTATTGGAAATGGTGGTGCATTTAGTGAAATCTCAGGTCCACCATCATGAAGCAGAGTCTCCCATGGGGCCAATGTCTAGTGTGTTTTTTGATGGCCGCCTTAACCATCCCCCACTATCCCTTGCATTGGCAAAATGCAAAGAAAATATCTCTGTTGCCATGGCGTACGTGTGTTTTTTTATGGCCTCCTTAACCATCCCCAACTATCCCTTGCATCGGCAAAATGCAAAGAAAGTATCTCTGTGGCCATGGCGTACGAGAAGAAGATTCTAATGAAAAGAGTAACTTCAAACCTATGAAATCCCTAAAGAAAACTAATACTTTGGAGCCTAACCAGTACTTCTTGATTGATTACAACTTGGAAGAGGAGGAAAATGTTAAACCCTTGGATGGAAATGTCTTTCAGCAATATTTGGAAAAAGTAGAACTTAAGAAAATGGCAGATGAGGAAGATGAACAATTGATCATAGTAATCCCCTTGACCTATCACTTACCAGATGACCCTCCAGAGCATGAAGAAAGCAATGAGCCTAGAAGGTTACCAATAGTCTTGCAACTGTCAAAAGTCGGCAAGGTTATTGATGCGATGAATCTCCATTATGGAAACTCTCTAGACTCTATCACTGAAATATTGTAAAAAGATCATGATAAGGGTGTTGATGCACAACTAAGAGGCTCAAAATTTTAAAAATCAAAGCACAAAAAGCGAATGTAAATGGAGGTCGACAATGTAGTTTATTATATAAACTATGAGATAGTCTTTCTTAATGGGTGCACTGCGCCATTTTTTAACCCTGTGGTACTGTGTTTGCTAGCGATTAATCTTACGTGTGAGTTTGTGATGAAATGATAAATGATAAAAATGTGTGAATTCGGCCTAACGTAGTCGCATCGCGTTGATCTCAGGCATTAATATTTGCTCGTGGTTTTCTCCGCTGTATGATTGTTTTTGAAGTAAAGGACAGAGGGTTGGGTCTGTGTGGGAGGAGATGGCATGTGAAATCATTGAAACCTGCATATTTTTCATTTAATAAATCATTCCGATTTCACCTTAGTTTGGTCCAAACTTAAAGAATAATATTTCCTTTGGCTGTATGACCGACAAACTTGCCCTACCCTACTCAAAAGATGCACCCCAAGGTTTAACTACACCTCAGCTCTCTCTCACTCGCGTTCTATTAGGGTAGGCATGTCCCGGATCGATGTCGGGTCGGGTCAAGGTCAACCTTGACCTGGACCCAATCTAAATTAGACCCGAACCCAATTATGTTCCAAGTCAATTGGGGGTCGCTAGTGGTCTATAAATAAAATACATATAAGTATTTAATGTATATTATGCTATTAATTAGGATCGGATTGGGTTTGGCAGGCTTGGACGTGGACTCGACCAGACCCTAATGATCCAAGCCGGACCCAGCCCAATCAGGTCCAAATCCAAGGCCTTGTCTAGTTCCACATTTTTTGCTGCTCGGGTTGAACTCCGGCCTTGTTATCCCCAAAACTAAATTTTTAAGCCCAAGCAAGGCCTACCCTGTTGTTTCGTCGGGGCACGGTTTTAGGCTCGCCTAGACCGTTCCCAGCCCTGGCTTACCTCTGAGTCCTCCTCCCTCTCTAGAACAAACCCTTCGCCCTTTGACAGTCAGAAAGGGTATTTTTTAGCCGTTGTACAAACCCGCCCTTTGATAGTGTATGTGGCATCCACTATTGAAATTTAAAGCCAGAGTCCCCCGTGAAGTGCGCTCTCTCTCTCTTTCGTATTAAGAGAGAGAGAGATGAATGGAGGACCGATGGGTGTCGGTTTATAAATAAATAAACGTAAACGTACCTTCACGTTTATGCGTATGGGGAATAATTAATATAAAAGTAAGGAGAAGTACATTTCCTATTTTGGAATAATTAATATAAAAGTAAGGAGGAGTACATTTCTTATTTTACAATTCATTAATGTTTTAGAGCTTCAAATGCCACCATTTGGCAACCGCGTCGAACCTTCCCCAACCAAAAGACATCTTACATCTTCCCAAAATTAACCAAATGTCCCCAGCTTTTGAAAAATATACCGTACACTCCCTATTCTTTATTGAAGGATTTTCTAAGAACCTTTTATACTGGGGATTTTATAGAAGCCTGTGGTTTGTATGGCCTGAGGCCCCAAACATTCAAAGTAAGGTGTCGGAATATATTTTTTGGCGCTGAAAACCTTTGTAATGGCTTTGAAACTTTATTTTCATATCGAACTTTAAAATTTAAAGTTTTAAAAATGCAGATTGAGCAGATCTATGGATACTTGAAAAATCTTGAAAATTGATAATCTGATATACTTAAAAGACGACACTCTTGCTTCCACCCGCCCAATTTAAAAGGTGACGGGTTGAAATAATCTTTGTGCGCCATTATTCACATATCCAACACCGAAAAATTGCCAAAAATTAATGAACTCATGAATTAAAAGAAGGTAATCACTAATGAAAATCAGGGATAGATTTGTCATGATCTATTGAAAATCCAGAGAACTGAAAAACGTATCACATTTTTAAGAAAATAGTTGTCGCTTCCCTCAAATTTCAACGCAACTTTGCCGAAATCTAGTGGATTTTAAGATAAGAAAAATGTTTATATAAAGCTTAGGCTCTAAACAATCAAATTAGAGTCGATCTCAAAAATTTTACTATAAGAGGTTGTTGTGATATCTAAATACCCTCAAATTGATCATCTCGACATCAAGATGCATGGACACGAGAAAAAAAAAATAGATTTCAAGTTTTGGAAATAGTGCATCTTGTAATGCATTTTTGGATCGTCAATTTTCAAGCTTTCATAGATCTGCTTGATCTTCTACACTATTTTTGAAACTTTAAATTTTATGATTAAAGATAAAAATATATTTTAAAGCTATCACAAATATTTCCAATATTGAAACCACATTTTTTGTTACTATTTGAAGGTGGGCTCGAATTTGATTGTTTAGAGCCTCGGCTCTATACAAACCTTACCCCTTAAGATAATTGAAAAAGGTTAGGGGATTTTGCTTTTTTCTTCTTGTACCTTTCAGTGCTTTTTCTTTAGTGAACAGTTGGTGTTAGTTGGGGCGTCTCGCTTTCAAGTGAATATGAAAGTTTGTGACAACAAGCAAAGAATAAATCGCCCAATAAAGCAACTCTAGGGTTCGGCAGCTTTTTGAGGAAATTACAACACCCTTTATCTAAGGGGAAAATATAGTCAAAAGGCTCCAATTCTAACAATTTTTCTTTTCTTCTTTTTGTTTTTGTTTTTTTGTTTTTTTGTTTTTTTTTTGTTTTTTTATTTTTGACAATATTCCATCATTTTATTAATCAAAAGAGATTAAGAGATTACAATGCTTAAATTATTTTGTGGGTAATTCACAATTCTAACAATTTATTTTGAAATCACAAACTACCCTTTCTTCCCTTTGTACAAACCCTTAAGCCTTAACCACAAATAATGAGGAAAAAAACCCAAGATCTCTAAGTAAAAAAGGGTTTTCCATACTCTAAGCGCTTGTTTGGTATTACTTGTTATTATTATTAATTTACTATTTCAATAAAATTGATAATAAATTTTTTTTTTTTTTTTTGACAATGTTACTAAAGTTTTATTAATCAGTCAAATGTTACAACCAATAAGAGAGGGAAAACATCTTAAATAAACACATTCTGCATAGATAATGAATTATTTATTGTTTGACAATATCTGTCATAAAATTATATGTAATAAAATTATGGCCAGTTTTATATGTAAATATTTTTGGAAAGCTGTTTTTACTTTTATTGAAAATAATTTGTTGAAAATCACGTGTTTTTAGAGAGAATTTACTAATTGGAATAACCAAAAGAGTTAAATAATTTAATTATACTATATGTACCAAACAATGAACAATAATATAATGCATGGAAAACTAATTTAATATAAGATAATCTACTCCTCAAAAAATCAAATGTCATCTAAATCCCCCAAAATATAAATAGAAAAAATATGCATAAGAATAATCACTACAAATATAATGTCTTGGGATGTAATCATTCTTTAGATATTTGTGGGAAAATTTTCCAATGGATTTGTCCAACCTAACGTAATCTAGCTAAAATATGTCGACATGGTTTTGAGAAACCCATCCAAGTGGGTTTGAGCTTTTGGCACAATGTCAAGGACTTGAGGGACCCAATACTCTGGTCTAAGTTTTGAACTTTGAGAAAAAAAAAAAAAAGAGGAGAAAAACTTGAATTCATCGATAGTGTATGGTGACTTAGTCTGGTGGTTTGGACTTTGGACTTTGGACTCTGGTTTTAGAAATTCATAAATTATTGTATTAGAGTTGCTCGTTGCTGCTTCGTCTATTATTTGGAGAAGACTCATGAGTTCATTGAAGATTATTTTCTCGAATTTTGTGATCCAAAGGAAGTACACAATGGGGCGTACACCTAGTATGGTTATCAAGATTGAACCAAACGGGTTGTCCAATCAATTGGAACGTTAATTGCTACTTTGGTCGGTCTGATTTAAGAGAGAAATCGACTGATTTAAGAGAGAAATCGAGTTTTGTTGAAAACTGATGAAAATTATTGTCGGATCGGTTTTAAGCGGTTCGACCATCTAAATAAAATTAGACAAATCTTTTATTATGTTTTATATTTTAAAATATTATATATATATATATATATATATATATATATATATATTTATTTTTTTTTCCTTCCTAAAATCAAATCTAACCGATTTAACCAACGATTAAACTAATTTTGACTAGACACAAGCTCCTCACTACTGTCCAATTTAAATTTCTATCTCTTAATGAGATCTAACTTTGGTTACTATTTTAGTATAAAATTATTTGCTTTTTTCTTTGAGTAGTGACAAACAAAAGAGTGCATGCCAGTTTGTCAAGTCAAAGTTGGTGAGGATAAAAAAATATCCAAGGAGGGGTGTCGGTTGAAATATTGGCGATCCATAAAGTTCACGGTGAAAAGCAGCGTTTTAAAAAACGCCGAGTCGAATCGGACTCGCCCGGTTCGACTCGGAAATAGTGAAAAAGGAACTGGATCGCTCAAAAATCGGAACTGGTTCTAGAGAGAACCGGACGATTCTGTACAGTGAATCGCCGATTCACTGTACGGAATCGGCGAGTCCGAACAGTGAATCGGCGATTCCGTACGGAATTTTTTTTTTTTTTTTTTTTGGTAATCCATGATAGATTTTTTTTGTAATCCATGATCGAATTTTTTGGTTTTTTGTAACCCATAATAGAATTTTTTGTAATCCATGATCGAAATGTTTGTTTTCTTTTCTTGTAATCCATGAGCGATTTTTTTGTTTTTTTTTTTTTTTTTGTAACCCATGATAGAATTTTTTGTAATCCATGATCGAATGTTTTGTAATATATGATCGAAATGTTTGTTTTTTTTTTGTAATCCATGATTGAAATGTTTGTTTGTTTTTTTTTAATCCATGATTGAATTTTTTGTTTTTTGCTTTTTTTGTAACCCATGATAGAGTTTTTTGTAATCCATGATTGAATTTTTTGTAATCCATGATCGAACTATTTTTTTCTTTTTTTGTAATCCACGATTGAATTTTTTGTTTTTTTTGTTTGTTTTTTTTTGTAATCCATGATCGAATTTTATGTAATCCATGATCGAATTTTATGTAATCCATGATCGAATTTTATGTAATCCATGATTGAATTTTTTGAAAATTTGTGATTTTTTTTGTTTAATCCATGATCGAATTTTTTTTTGTAATCCATGATAGAATTTTTTGAAAATTTGTGATTTTTTTTTTAATCCATGATAGATTTTTTTGAAAATTTGTTTTTTTTTTTTTTTAATCCATATTATTCAAAGAGAAAACGAGAGAGATGATGATTCTGAGGCCACCCTATCCCAGCCATATTATTCACATATCGAGTCCCAACAGCAACAGTGTAGGGATGAGCACGAAATACTGTAAATTAAATGCTGAATGGCGGTTCATGCAGGGAAAGAACATATCAATATTCGCATATTCATTCAAAAACATGAAAATTCTTAATGGAGTACCCTCATTTTTTATTGAATTCCTAAAAACTAATATTTATAATGAATTTTAATAATTTTTTCGGATTTTTTTGAAGTTTTATTCTGACCGATTCATCCGATTCCGATCCGGATCGCCGATTCGCCGATCCGGATCGCCGATTAGCCGATCCGGATCGGTTTTTGAAAAGCCCGATCCGGGTCACCGATCCGGTTTTTAAACCATCGGTGAAAAGTATTTATTGGATTGAAAAAATCGACGAAATTTCGGCCTATAATCCGGAGCCTCGTGCCAAATTTAGTAAAACGTCATCCAAATTAGTCAAGAATTATTGCCGATTGTCACTAAATTTCGTCGTCACGAAAGTTTCCCGAATTGACCATGAAGTCCTGCCTAATTTTTGACAAAGATGTTCCAAGTTTGGTTACATTAGCAAGGAAATAATTTTATGGATATCCAAATGTGTACAAATATCGAAAGGCATTGACGTGCAATTTCATGATCAAAGAACTTTTCTAGTTATTTGGATTCGGCTATATAAATTATGTTTCATTATTTTGTTTTAGCAAGAGATACAATTATATAAATTATGTTTTGTCGTTCTGCTTTATCAAAAGCCATACATTCAATGAGGTCAAAGTTTTCATATTTTTTTTCATTATTTCCAACACGAGAAACGTTATGACATAGGCAGATAACATAGAAAGTTTTGATAAGGTTTTATATTGATTGAGTATTTAATATAGATTTAGAGTTCAAGTTTGGAAAATTATTTCATGCGGCCTGGACTGCATTTCGATATATACAATCTAAAAAGTGTAAAGCATCAACCTTAAAGATGGGTGCAAATAGGTATTCCATCTAAAAACAATAGAAAGTAACTGTTCAAATGTTTTTATTAAAATTATTATTTCTAATTTTTAAATTTTATTTATTTATTTATTCATATTCATGATCTCCATTTTAAAGATTACATGTCATTAAAAACTAAGTCTTAAAATTCATCTCAAAAATAGATTTATTAAGAGGCCTGTATTTCTACACATGCGGGGGCTGGCCGTATATAAACCTGGTTCTTCGAGTTCTGGTAAAGTGCTATATTTGTTTATCAATCTAACACAGCCCACTTCCTCACCCTTCTTAGACCATAAAACATTTTCTCATTCCATTTTTCAAAAGATATACAAGGGGACTTTGTTCATTTTAGTAAATTGGGGGGAACTTGTGGTACTTTTTACTTTTAATTTATTTTTTATTTTGTTGTAAAAAGTCATTTTAGTAAATTGGGGGGAACTTGTGGTACTTTTTACTTTTAATTTATTTTTTATTTTGTTGTAGAAAGTCATAGACAAGACGGTGGGAACACTAACAACATAATAAGCGTCTCTCCCTCTCTCCGTCTCTATGGGCATGGGCAAGGCCAAGGGCAATGCGGCGTAAATGAGATATTATTAAGCGCGAGAGGGGAACAATCACCGATACCCTTCCCTTCAATCGAATGCCGGAAACACCTTAAAAATATGATTTTGAAATTTGTTTTCCAAAAAGAAAAATAAAAATAAAAAGAAAAATAGAACGACGAGGTAACGGTTACAAGTTACAACCTTAAATTATAGAATTGAGATGTACTTTAAAAATCCATTCAAAAGGGCTGTTTTGATTTAGTAAATTCTCTAATTAATATATATATATATATATATTACAAATCTAAATCACTTGAAATTTTATGTGAATATTCTTCTCATCGAGCAGCACCTAATAAAAATATTAAAAAGATAATTCGTAAAATTAAAAATGATCAAAATACTTTCAAAAATTTATGGAAGTATTTTTGTCATTTTTTTTTATGTAAATATTTTTTTAATATTTTTAAAAAATTCATCTATTTTTTATCAACACAAGTCTAAAATTTCAAGTGATTTGGATTTGTAGAAAAAAATTAAAATTGAAATACTATCGAGCATCCGTGATCGTTAGATCGACCTAGATTCAATCTGAACCATTGGGCTCATTTTTTCTTGTGAGCTCATTGGCTCACAAAAGCCTTTTATATATATATATATATATAATGTCGAGTGGAAAAAATAGTGCATCTTGCAGCATATTATTTAGACCGTCTATTTTTCATGCAATTTTGATCTACTTGATTTGCACCATTTTTTAAAGTTTAAAATTTATAATTAAAGATAAAAATAGACTCTAAGGCCATCTTAATAATTTTGGACATCAATACATAAAATTTGAAGGTCCACCTTACTTTGATTGTTTAAGGTTGCGTCCTTATACAAACCACACCTGGTAAGAAATTGAAGCATATTTGTTACAGAGTTTATCAAAAGGAAAATTGTTTCATGCGTTCTAAACCCATTTCTATATATGCGGTCCATCCAACTTAAAAATAGATGCAAGTAGGTGTTCTATCTAAAAACAATGAAAACGAATGGTACAAATGGTTTATTACTAGAATTATTAATTATATATTTTTAAAATTTATTTATTTTTTCATATTCATGATCTCCATGTTAGAGATTGCATGTCTTTAAAAAGTAAGTCTTAAAATCAGTCTCAAAAATAAATTTATCATGAGGCCCGCATTTCTACATATATGGGCTTGGCCGCATAGAAATAAAGATAAGGGAAAGTCAGATTCCTTATCTCTTTCAACAAAGGGCATATTTCTCCCATTGTCATGGCCGAAAGAGAACATTAAAATTCATGAATACATATTTACTATAAGACAAAATGAACCAAAGGCTTTGATCTTCTAAGAAAAATAAAAAATCCCATCTATTTGCCCTTGAAGCACATAAAATAAATATGCAGCTCTTTTTAAAGCATTTAAAAAGCCGCCAATTTAAGGGTAAAATACCAAGAAAATTAAGGCATTTGAGGAAAAAACACTAGCGAAAACAGTCAAACACAACTTCTGTTAGAATTTTAAATTTTAAAAAAGAAAAACAGTTTCCAAAAGGATTTTGTTAAGATCTTGGATTTTGGGGCACACATTTATCGGTTTAATTTGGATAACAGTCAAGGAAAAACACTAGCGAAAACACCATACTGTTAGAATTTTAAATTAAAAAATATATATATATATATCCAAAAGGCTTTTGTTAAGATCTTGGATTTTGGGGCACACATTTGTTGGTTTAATTTGAATAATTAGAATCTTATCCATTCCATTTGAATTCAAAACAAACAATATTTGTAACTCCGGTTTTGTAGTAAATAAATTCCAGGGAGAAGACCAGGTAAAAGAACATTCACATTCCACCGACAAAGGTCTCTCGAATCCGTGTATGAGAAAATGACTCAAACATTCCTAAACTCTTGTTCTTATGACCTACAAGCACCCAAAATAATAACCAAGATATTTAAAATTAATCAAGAAAATAAAATAAAAATAAAAATATCTTATTATTGTATTTGTAAAACATCTTATAAACGAGGATCATTTGTTGGGCGGTTTGCATAAGATTGCAACTTTAAAACAATCAAAGTAAGGTGCACTTGCAAAATTTATCAATTTTGGTGTCGAAATTTTTTAAAACAATCAAAGTAATGTCCGCTTGCAAAATAGTCATGAGATGCAATTTTGGTGTAAAAAATTCTTAGAAAGTGAGGTAATCTATTTTTATCTTGAATTATAAAATTTTTAACTCCAATTCAAATCCATCAGGTCTATACACTCATGAAAAAAGCTCATATTTTCTCCATATCTGTATGTTGAGATGATTAATTAAAGGGAAAAGTTTATATAGAGCCGGGGCTCTAAACAATCAAATTAAAACCTACCTCAAAAATTTTCACTAGAAGAGATTGTTTTGATGTCCAAATATCCTGGAATTGATCATCTCGACATCAAGATTCATGGACATGAGAAAAAAATAGATTTCAAGTTTTAGAAATAATGTATTTTGTTTTCAATAGTTTCAAGTTTTCATAGATCAGTTGATCTACACTATTTTTGAAGCTTTAAAATTTATAAGTAAAAATAAAAATATATTCTAATGCTATTACAAAAATTTCCAATGTTAAAATCGTATTTCTCGATACTATTTGAAAGTAAACTCTAATTTGATTGTTTAGAGTGTAGGTCCTATACAAACTCGATCCCTAATTAAATATTTTTAACACAAAAAAAACCCTTGTTTCGATAGATTTTGGAGGTACACCTAGATTCTAGATTTTAAGATCTCGACGACTTTTACTTGAAAATGAAGGGAGATCTGGCCATTTCCGGTTATGTTTAGGATGCCACGTATTTCTTCGAATTTTTCATACGTAAAAACGTTTTTATTAAAAAAAAAAGGCATTTGGCCATTGATTGATTAGTCCTGGCTTTAAAAGTGCAACAGATATCTCAGCTGATAACTCTCGCTTCCTCTCTCTGCAGCCTTTAAGTCTCTTGGGTCAGCAACCCAAGAGAGAGAATTTAAAGGAAAGAAAGAGAGAGTGCAAGAAAGAGACTCAGGGGTACCTGGTTTTGAGGTACTTATCTTGGCCGGGGTTCTCTTTCAAATTCTTATTTTTAGCATTATCTTTGTTTTTGCTTGTTAGATCTAGTACTTCTTGTGGCTACAGGTTCTTACTATAATTTTGGTAAGGATATCATGTTGTATTGATGATGTTGCTTTAATACTGGTTTTTCCTTTTATGGGTTTGATCGGATTTTCATGAAAATTGTGGTGATGAAGTTTTCATGGAGAATTATGATGGAAAACTTTGAGGGTTGATATGAAAGAGGTCTGGTAGTTTCTCAAAAACAGAAAGAAAGAGGTCTGCTTAAATGAACATCCCAAAATTAAATGCAAATGGAAAAACATGTTGTCCTGCATTTTAGCATTTTAAATGTTCACCTCAAAATCTAAATGTATTTGGAGAAACATGATATCTTGCGTTGCTGATGTTTTACTTTTATTAATCAAAATGTTATTGTTTTATGGAGCAGGGATGATAGTATCTCTCTGTTCTTTCTTTTCCTTTTGTGAAGATTTTCTTTGTTTGTTGAGTTGGGTGGGTTGATTCTTTTCAAAAATGAGCTGGGTGGGTTGATGGGATCAAATTTATTGGACAGTTCATGAGACAGAGGAAATTAAGAGGAGTTAATCTTGGAGAGGAATATTTTTTCTTTTTTTAATGTTAAAAATGCGGATTAACTTGATGGGAAATTTCAATTTTTTGTTTTCTATTTCGATTCTGGTAGTTCTCTTGTTTTTCTTCTTCTCTGGTCTCTTCATTTCTCTTATCTTTTATTTTTTCTTTTTACTTTCCGTTTCATCTTTTTTGGGTTTGATTGAATTCTTGATGAAATGTTGTTTTGTTTTCTTTTTTCTTTTTACTTTTCGTTTCATCTTTTTTGGGTTTGAATGAATTCTTGATGAAAGTGTGTTGGAATAACGACTATGAAATGGGGGGAAATTAAGTTTTCATATGAATTAGATTGGCTTCAAACTGTTCTATAGTTAATGTGGAATAAGGTCATTCCACAAAAATCAATCCAATAAGGAAAATTGTAATTTTTGTTAGGTTCTTGATGCATTGCTCTCTCTCTCTCTCTCTCTCTCTCTCTCCCCCCCCCCAAAATAAATAAATAAATAAATAACCTCCTCTCTCTTTCTCTGCATATGTGTGTGTGCATGCACGGTGGGGTGGGGGGTTTGCAGCTTTGTGTGGAAATGGTGGGGTTGACATTCAAATCGATAAATACTGCGGAAAATATGAAAATGGGTTTGATTTCTTTGCTGATAATCTGCAAGAGGGCAATATTCGTCTCTTCGTCATTTTCTATTTTCTTTTCTAATAGACAGTTCATTGTTTTCAGTAGCTTTATGGAAATTTGAAGGATCAGTTAGAATTAGCAGACTAGGTGGTGAAAATTTACTTGATATATGTCAGATCTGGTTCAAACCAATCCTTAAATACTAATTGAAATTGTGTTGGGCATTTTTTCTTTTTGGATTTTGATAAAAACTTTCCTCCTTTTTCTTTTGGAACCTCTGGGATCACATTTGTGGAAAGAACACACTTGAATGCATTATTATTATTTGTTGTTATTGCTTATCATTATCATTATTATTTGTTACTTAATTGTTCAGTAGTTGAAGAATGGCTGAAAAAACAGAATTGCAAGGACTAATTTATAAGAATTTTGTTCTGTTTCTACCAGTTTTAGACTGGCTTGCCTCATTACTATTTGTTTCATGTCATCTGTTCAAGTAAATTCAAGATCAGTAATTAAAATAGAGCAAGAAGGACAAATAATTTGAATATTAATATGTGCTTTTCTGATATTTTCTCTGTCAATGTCATTTCCATGAATTCCATGAAATTATGAGCATATATGAATAAGGAATTGTTCATATATCCAGTTATCATTGATACCGTTCTGAGGAAATTCCCTGGATTGCAAGTTTGAGTTGTTTCAGTGGTATTTGCAGTCTGGTTTCCATTTGGCGTTCTTTGGTTTTCTTCACTTTCTCCTACTGGTTTAGTGACTTAGTATAGCTCAATTTATTTGGTCACTATTTTGTGTTAATTACTAATTGTTTTACACTTGTATAGCTTGTTAAAACAAGACTAATTTCTTAAAAAATAACTAAAACATCTGTGTGTGTGTGTGTGTGTGTGTGTGTGTGTGTGTGAGAGAGAGAGAGAGAGAGAGAGAGAGAGAGAGATTTACAAGGAAAGCAACACGGCAATGCACTTAGAATACGAATTGCCTGCAATTGTTCCAAGGAAAGCAGAATGGCAATGCTCTTAGAATAGGAATTGCTTGCAATTGTTCCAAGGATCATCAAGCTCTCTCTCTGTCTCTTTCTCTCTGTGCATGTGTGTGTGTCTCCCTGTGTATGCCTGTGCAAATTGAGGGGCCTCTTATGGTCCTGCTTTTTAAATTCTCAGGAATCAGATCTTAATACAGATGTTATGTTTCTATTTGTCTCAGATATTTGCACATGCATGTTAGCAATTTACAGCTACTATGCCTTCTTGTGGTTTTTTTATATCGTCATTTTGATCATTATGAGATTAGGCATCTATACATCATAGTTCTGGTATTTCACATTTTATGCCCAAGTGCAACACACAGACATATGAATGTTTATATTTGTGACTTGTATTACTGTTCATGTATGAAATGTAAAGCATGTGACAGCAGCTAGTTTGGTCAGTTTTAACCTTTTGATCCTTTTTTTGCAGGTATTTGATTTGTAGCCAAAAGAGAAAAAGAAAATGAAGGACAAAGACTTTAAGCCTGGTTCTTATCCTGATAGGTGGTCACGGATGGTCCCTTTGACTCTGATGCTTGTCTTACTCTGCGGTCTTTCATTTTATCTGGGTGGCATCTTTTGCTCAGAAAAGCACAAGTTACTAGGGACCGACTTGGCTTTGGCTTTGACCTCTCCATTGAAAGTTGCGCCTCTCTCTTCTCAAACTAAGACGGTCACTTTCCCAGAGTGTGGCATTAAATTTCAAGACTACACTCCATGCACTGATCCAAAGGTATTGACAAATTCATTGTGGCGGGGATGAAGGATCTTTGAGTTGGTTTGAAGAAATCCAGACAAAGTTTTTGATCTAAAGATAGTTGTGTCGTTTTATTTGTTTAGGAAAGAATCTTTTGAAATTATAATTATCTTTGAAAGTAGAGATCCCTAATGGCGTGTTTGTTTTGTAGAAGACGTGATTTTGGAAACCATGTCTTCTAGTACTGTAGCGCTTCCCTGTTTGATAATAGGGAAGTGCTAGTTTTTATTTAAGGATACTGTGACCATAGAACTTGCAGTATCCCACTTCCCTGGAAAACACAGTTTCTAAAACTCCGTCTTCCAAAAAACAAATGCGCCCTAAGGGTTCTAGGCTTCAAAAACTTAATAGAAAATATGCAAAGAACCATGGAAAAGATTCTGGGATGTAACTACTTGAATATGGCTAGGAAAAACCTTCTACCTTATCAGTTTCCACTCTCCACAATGCCACTAGACTCAGTTGGACACAATTGTGTGTGTGTACTATATATAACCTGCTACCTTATCAGTTTCCACAATGACACCAGCCTCAATTGGACACAATTGTGTGTGTGTACATGTATAGGTTACAAATTGGTATTTTATTCCTTCTTATTGACTATGGTATACTTAAATATTATCATGCTATCGATGCATGGATGGATACATGATTAATTAGTATAGTGTTTTCTCGAGAAACAGGTACTTTGAGTTTAATTGATGATTATGTTCGTGAAGATATATCTCATACTACTATACTCGCTCTCTCTCTCTCTCTCTTGCAAACAGAGATGGAGGAAATTTAGTGCTCACCGATTATCCTTAATGGAACGCCATTGCCCTCCAGCATTTGAAAGAAAAGAATGCCTAGTCCCCCCACCTGATGGGTATAAACCACCGATTAAATGGCCCAAGAGCAGAAATGAGTGTTGGTACAGGTAAATTGAGAATATTTGTATCATGTTTCGTGTTATTGCTTGAACTTTGAACTACATTAGCAGCTTGTTAGTATTCGTTTCACTCAGACCTTCATCTTCCATAGAGAGATCACCTTAACATATAGTGATTATTCTTGTTCTCATTTGGAGCCAAAGATTTCATTTGAACTTGTTGCAGGAATGTTCCTTATGACTGGATTAACAACCAGAAATCCAATCAGCACTGGCTACACAAAGAAGGGGAAAAGTTTTTCTTTCCTGGTGGTGGTACCATGTTTCCCAGAGGCGTAGGAGTATACGTGGATTTAATGCAGAAGTTGATCCCTGGAATGAAAGATGGGACCATCCGAACTGCTCTTGACACTGGTTGTGGGGTGAGTTTTAGCCATATCTTGGTCCTCTCTCTCTCTCTCTCTCTCTCTCTCTCTCTCTCCAACACTTAAAAAGTACTTAAATTAACTATGTTGGTATGTCATCTAAGAGGGAAACCTCACAGGCTTGATCACCCATTTGTTACTTGTATTCATTATGGCAATAGAATTAATATTGTAAGAAATCTTCTACAGGTCGCTAGCTGGGGAGGGGATTTGCTAGACAGAGGAATCTTGACTGTGTCCCTAGCGCCAAGAGATAATCATGAAGCGCAAGTTCAATTCGCATTGGAACGTGGCATCCCAGCAATTTTGGGCATTATATCTACGCAGCGCCTTCCTTTTCCGTCCAATTCGTTTGACATCGCTCATTGCTCAAGATGTCTCATCCCATGGACAGAATTCGGTACTGACCTCGTCCCTCCAAATCTTGTTACTATTGTGTCATTAATGTCATTCTTATTTTTCGTAAACTTATATGTTGTTGTTGTTAATAATATTTGTTGGAATGCAGGATGATGATTTCATCAAATGCTACTCCTGAAACAATATATATGGTTTAGAATAAACTTTTCATCACCAAAATTCTTTTATTGTTTTTTGGGATTGTGAGATTCAAACTCCTTTTGAATCGCATAAAAGTTTGAACAAAAGTTCTCGTTAGTTAGAGGTTTTCTTTGTTTCTGGTTTTTACCTCTTCGTGACCAGTGCTAATAAGAAAGGAAATTCTGGAGTTTGTGTGTTCCTTTTGAACGCATTTCCAGATCTATCCCAACATAGAAAAAGTGTACAATAGCCTACTATTGGATTATGATGTATTTTACTCCAACGCTAGATCAACTGTCTGTTCCTTCCGATAGATGGTTGGAGATTAACTGGAATGTCCACGCACACTCAATCTTCAACCACTCGTTCATTGGAATGGATGAAGGAATGTAGCTTAGGCACCATAGCCCATTGGGTGATGCTACACTACCCCTATCAAATATCTAATAGTGTACATGCTATGTCCCATACATATCCAAGAGTGTGGATGCTATTTGTTATTATGCAAATGTCATCCTTTACATTGAGCAAAATAAATTAAGGTCACCCACAACAAAAATAGAATAAAACCATGATCTCAAATTGTGGACTATCATTTGTTTCAGGTGGAGTATATCTACTCGAGATTCATCGAATACTGCGGCCCGGTGGCTTCTGGGTCCTCTCAGGCCCACCTGTGAACTACCCAAACCGATGGCGAGGTTGGAACACGACCATCGAAGAGCAAAAAGCTGACTACGATAATCTCCAAGACCTTCTAACAAGCATGTGCTTCAAATTATACAATAACAAAAATGATATCTCAGTTTGGCAGAAAGCCTCCGATAATGAATGCTATTCTAAGCACAATACACCTGATGCGTATCCGCCTAAATGTGATGATGGAACTGAACCAGATGCTGCATGGTATGTTCCACTCAGGCCTTGCCTTGTTGTTCCAAACAAATACCTCAAAAAGATGGCGTTAAAATCAACCCCAAAATGGCCAGAGCGTCTTCATACTCCTCCGGAGCGTGTCGGCACTGTATCAGGTGGGAGCGCTGGAGCATTTAAGCGTGATAATTCAAAGTGGAAAGTGAGAGTGAAGCATTACAAGACTTTGTTACCGGCTCTTGGAACCGATCAGATAAGAAATGTTATGGACATGAATACTCTATATGGTGGCTTTGCAGCTGCTCTTATAGGGGATCCAATATGGGTTATGAATGTGGTGTCTTCATATTCAGTGAACTCACTTGGGGTGGTGTACGATAGGGGATTGATCGGAACTTATCATGATTGGTGAGATTACATGCTACTGATTTTGGTCCATCTTTGTTGAGTTTCCCTCTTCTTTTTTGACTTTTGGTGAGATTTTAATTATTGTATTAAGTTAGGATTTATCTGTCGGCTCAATGGTCAAGGGAGGAGCCAAATATTTCATGGGGTTTGATTTGGATTTTTCTTGGGGTCTAAGAATTGGAGTTTATTCTCCCAAAAGAGAATGAATTATATTTGATGAGGTTGTTGATAACCTAGCCGCTACTTTTTGTGCAGGTGTGAGGCATTTTCTACATATCCTCGGACGTATGACCTCTTGCATCTTGATGGGCTCTTCACTTCTGAAAGTCACAGGTGATTTTTCTAACACATACTTCTCTATTTTTGGTTAAAAGTATGAATATGCACCTACTTTATAAAACCATCAAAACAGAGCCTAATATTCTTCACTTAGATCTGAGTTTGTACTGCTCATGAGCTTACTGAATTTATGCCATGATTGTTAGTTGTAAATTTGTAGAAAGACTAAATTTCATTCATTTACATAGTTAAGTATGAATATCAATTGGGAAACAAGATTGAAATAGAATTATATATTTGGGGTGACATGAGTATTTATATGATACAATTTCAAAATGATGCTAGAGTTGGAGACTCTTTTTCGTTGATAAGGATATAGTGACCTTGTCCTTTTTACTGGGAATAAATCAGTGACTAATGGTTTTCTGATACCATGATCGACTCACTGATGTCATCATATGCATCTGAATATTCCAATATGAACCTTATGATTATCAGACTCTCTCTCTACAAGTATCAACCTTAAGCCTAAAACGTTATCCGGCTAGCATGTGTTCATTTTTGTGGCTGTGCTGATGCATAGTTGTCTGAATACATGTAGGTAGGCATGTATGCATGGAAGCATTCATTGTGTTTAATCCACAAATTTTCTGCATGCATTAGTATAAAAATTATCCTACTTTTTTAACGATTTATATAAAATGCCAAGTATTGATCTGCTAATTTGCTAATAGGTGTGAGATGAAGTATGTCTTACTGGAGATGGATAGGATCCTGAGACCTAATGGTTATGCGTTAATTCATGAGGCGGACTACTTTATGAACTCAATTTTGAGCATTACCAAGGGTATGAGATGGAGTTGCCAAAAGAAAGACACAGAGTATGGCATGGAGAAGGAGAAGATCTTGATCTGTCAAAAGAAACTGTGGTATTCGTCAAAACAGGTTCAATGAAAGATATGTTTTCTCATACTCACCATGAGATGGGGGGATTCCAACCCATTAACACTACAAGAGAGGGAGAGGGAGAGAGAGAGAGAGACATAACCCAAGAGAGACAGCAACTGGCCCCCTCTGCCAGCATTTGGCGTACACCAATTTGTTAAAATTCTTGGAGATGGAAGATGCCAAAGACGACAAGACGTCCTACAGATTAATATATTTTTAAAAATAATTTGATTCATTACATTCTAGTTTCTTCTTGTATTCTTTGTAAGAACTCAAGGGATGCTCAAGTTGGGACCTTATTTTTTTCGTATAATTTGGGATGCTCAAGGGTTCAATGGCTTCTACGGTAATGTTGTTTTTGGGTTTCAGCTTAAGGGCTGATCTGAAGGTGTAATGAATATATCAGTTTTCATTGTGATTCTTTTCTATAGCTTTTGGATTTTAGTTGCAAGAAATTTCTCGGAGATCTTCAAGAGATGAAAATCTTACGAGTTCATAAGTTGGTAACCAAGGATAATTATTATTTTTGAGTAGTTTGATAAGTGGTCATGTAAATCTGAACACCCAGATGGTGGGATTCCATAGAAACTTAGTAAAACATCGGAAAAGATAGACATATGCTGAAGGCTTGAAAAAAACTCATATCAGAAATTCAGGGAAAGATCAGATGGTCCTTAGCGATGCAATCATAAACACCTGAATCCGTGAAATCCAATCCCTTGATATGTTGGATTCCGAATTTGCTGTGTGAGGGCATTGCCGTATATCTTGAATTCGGAGTTCACTGTAAGGGAAAGATGAGATGACATTTGAACTCGATTATTTTTTTCCACATAATTAGAATTTATTTAAGGGTAGGAACATGAACACGGTTACCAGGGGGTGGAGTTGGATGAATTAAATATCTATCCTACATAATTAAAGTATCCAGCCATATTAAAGAGTAGGGACTCATGACATTCAACGAATCGAGTTTTATACTTATTTTACGAATCGAGTTTTATACTTATTGAGTTTTATACTTATTTTACGAATCGAGTTTTATACTTATTACTGAAGGATATATTACAAATCGAGCTTTATACTTATTACTGAAGGAAATATTACACAGTGGAACTTTAATCATTTTACTTTCTGATCCAATTGAATTTACATTTCTTCCCTCAATAAGCATTTCCGTTGGTGATTTATTTGGAGATATATAATAGGAAATTTATTTAGAAAATTAGAGTTTCCCTTTGGTAAAATCTTTATCTAAATGAAAGAGCTAACATCTCGGATTTATGTAAGAAGATTCTCTACTATGTTAATTTATTTCAACTTCAATGAAAAATTAATTCTGATCCCCAAATGTTAAGGATTATTTATGTATGTTGCCATTTTGAGATTATTTACCTTGCTTGTGCCTCTTGCTTGCACTAACAACTGAGGAGCGCAGGAGAGAAACTAATTCTAGGCCCATGTCTACACTGTAAAAGTTTCTGAACTTTTTAGAAAAGTCTTTTCATTAGGACATATCACATGGTTCAAGTTCAACAGTCCACTATCAACAAGCACCCATAAAGAAGGGGAGAAAAGCTTTTAGATCATCTTTAGTCACTTCAAAGATCATGAAAAAGATTTGGACTAAAAAAAAATTGTACAGTTCCCTTCAATAATAGAGGGAAAGTTGCAATGATCGCCAGAGTTTTTCATGTTTGTAATTTTAATTAAAGAATTAATAGCAGTCCAATGGAGCCAACATGACACTGTCATGTAGGCGTTTCAAATAAAAAAAATAAAACTTGACTATGCCTGAAAAATATGGGGTAAAATGTGTCGATGGACGGTTCTGTCAATCCAAATCGTCCCTTCTTTCTGGAATGCGATAAAAGCCAAAATATTTTGTATTATCACATGTTTTCTTTTTTATGTTTTTTATGGAAAAGTATATAAAGAAACTATTTACTTTAGGACGTGGTTTCTATGTGGCCAAGCCTACACTTCTTAATAAATATATTTTTGAGATGGATTTTGAGGCTTAATTTTTAAGGACATGTAATCTCTAACACGGAGTTCATGAACATGAATAAATAAATAAATTTTAACAACTAAAAATAATAATTCTAATAAGGAAACATTTGGCCTATTAGTTTCCATTGTTTTTAGATAGAACACCTACTTGCATCTATCTTTAAGATGGATGCTTTACACTTTCTGGACTGCATATGTAGCAACCCACATTAAACAATTTTCATTTACTTTTAGTACAAGTGTAGATACTCCCCTTTAAAATTCTGGCTAAGGGAAATCTTAAACCTAGATTCTGAACCCTAAGGACTATACAAGGCCTAATGGACCCCAGTACATATCAACCCAGTTAAATTATCGAAAACTGTTTGAAACCTATCCCAGATCATAGTAGATCTCGAGAGCTTTCCAATGGTCCAAGAATCGTTTAAAACGAGCCTATGGATCAAAAGTTGGAGCAGCATAGGTGCCAAGAAGACAATTTACCAAAATACAGCCGGCTTGGTCGCACACTACATGGCACCTCGGGCCATGTAAGGCGGCTTATGTCGCACACGGATGCATGTCGGGCCACACATCGTGTGACCAAATGGGCCCGGGATGGTGAGGACCTTTTCCAAAAAATACTGGATTAATCAAATTAGTTGGTTTTATCTGAATATTCCAGAAATTTTGAAAATCCAAGACTTTTTAACTAAATCAAGACTTTACGAGTAATTGCAACCTCTTTGTAATAAAATATTGGAATTGTATACAATGAGACAATTACCTTTGATACAAGATGGTCACAATTACTTACAACCATCCAATGTGAAGTTTGATGGCTTGGATGTGTCACAAAGTTTGAGAATATTTCTTTTGAAGTTTGAGCTTGAATTGCCGCAATAATCAGTATTAATGGCTAACCTTGTACCAAAGATAAATGGTCTCATTCTATACTTTCCCATAAGTACTATAGAGAAACTTTTTTCCCATAAGTACTATAGAGAAACTTTTTATATGTTCCTTCCATGTATAAAAGATGGAAAGATACACGCCTGTGCGCTTCTGCCATTCGTGTGATTGTTCTCAGCTTTAAGTGTCTTTTTTCTAATTTATATGAATTATTCAATTGAAAATTGCATTGGTTTTGTGTGTGTGGGTGCCGTATAGTATTCTAGGTCTCTTATATGTATGTTGCATTATGTCTCTCTTTATATATATTGGATTGTGTGTCTTTAATCATGTAGTTGTCTTTGTATTTGTTGGTTTTATGTGTGTCATACGCTTCTTATTTGCTATTTTGCAGCCCTTTTTTTTTTTTTTTTTTTAATATATATGCAGGCTGTGTATCGGTTTTCAATTTTATGCAAATGGCTCAAGTCTATTGCAATAAAAAAGCTATAAAGTATAGAGAAAATAGAATGAACAATGCTTCTCTTTGGAGATGGAAATGAACAAAAAGAGTTACAATTAGAGGACGAAGAAAGCAAACGATGATGCCATTTGAGTGGGTACCTAACCTACCCCGAAAGAAGATGTTCAAATTAGGAAAATTTATACAATGAGACTATTTATTTTTTATACAAGGAAGTCAGAATCTTCATTAATGGTTAGAATTGAAATCAGGTAGTTGAAGATGTGCCATTGTTTAGATACAAAATCCAAAATAAAATAAAATTTTACATTTAATAGCTAAAAGTGCTTGTGACGTCCTTGTATAAAAAAACAAATGGTATAGTGATTTATAATCCTCCAAATCAGCCTAAAGTTCCTTAAATGGTAAAGTAAAAGCCGTAAGATTTCCTTCACCCATGGGAGGATATTGTCCATTTTCTCCCTCAAGCAAAATACATGCTATGGATACTTTTTGATTCTCAAATTTTGGATATGTGACCTTTACTCCTAGAATAATCTCGACAAAATAAAAAAAATAAAAAAAAAAACCGCTTATGAACTAAAAAAAATTTATTCCTCAAGATTGAATAAAGACTATCAAATCTTTGAAGGGCTAGATCTAACCGTCACAAATCTTAAAATTCAAAGTTTTTCTTTCAAAAAAAGATATTATAGTAATTATTATACTTTTTCCAAAGATTTAGACTAAAAAGTTCCCTTAAGTAGATGTTTTGAGTGAAGGAGGAGGTGCACAGTATGGACGCATAGTACATGCCCTGAAATTCACATAAACCGTAGGAAAGTTTCATGCTTAAAACGAGATAAAAAGGACACGGGTGGGCAATTGGAAGAGTTAAAAGGGCACGAATGGGAAAATGATAAAAGACAAGAAGAAGAAAAATAAAACCAATAAAGAGCAAAGAATCAGACCTGCCGGATTCAAACCAGCGACCTAAGGATTACTCTGCACCACTGCAGTCCTCCGCTCTACCAACTGAGCCAAGGTCGGTTTGTGAATAATTTATGTGAATATTTTTATATTACATAAACAACAACTGTCGTTTAGATCTCAAACAAGGTAATGGGTATAAACTGATGGGAAATCATTCCAATTTCAATGGCTAGAAATTTATTTTTTTATTTAAATTTTTATTTTTATTTAATACTTTTATCTTAGATAAAAGCAACTGACGTATAGATCTCGAGTATGATCATGGGTATAAACTGGTGGGAAATCATATGCCAACTTCAATGACTAGAAATTGATTTTGTTGTTCAATTTTTTCGTTTTATTTACATATTATTTTTGGCTTAAATTTGGGATGTAAATACGTTTTTATAGAGCGCATTGAATAAAAATAATAAAAAAATATTTTGAAGAAAAAATGGGCCTAAATATCTTGAAAGTTATGCGGGTATCTTGATCAATTTTTTGTTCAAAATAAATTTAATTTTTTTGTTGATTACGCTAGCCAACTCCAAATAATTAGGATAAATTGATGAATTTTATTGATTGCACTAAAGATGATTTAATGTTATCAAATTTCTACCTCAATATGATTGTAAAAAAAATAAAAAAACAAAGTTACTTTATGGCCTTTAGACCTAAACTGGAGGGTATTTGTGCACCCTTCAATATCTGAATGTTCAAGAAAAACGTTGTTCGACTTGGAATCCAAAGGGGAATGCCCTCCATCCTTAGACTGTTTTCAGCTCGAAATCAGTACATCATCGTGTCAGAACAATTGGGGGAGTCTATTTTTGAGAGCCAAGAATTTAGAAAACTCTCTCGAGTTCTAACTATTTTCAGCTCTATAAAAAATATATTTTTTGAAATCCGGCATTTAAGTTGTTATTCCTCACTTCTTGCCTATTTATCCTAACTCAAAACGTTATTATATATCTTGGATTAAAATCTTTTTCATGGATATCAAATGCTCAAAATATGAGGGGTTTAAGAAAAATTGGGTTGAATATGTCAAGAATAGCAATTTGAGCATTATTTTAACAATCTAATTGTAAAAATATGATTTAGACCGAGTTAATCAAAGTTGTTCCAGCAACCATATGTGAATGATCACTTACAGAGTTCAATTAATCGAAGGACTCACCCGGGTAACTCGGGCTTGCCAACCTGGTGAGCCTGATTATCATTGAATTGGATGTCCAACTCAAGAATATTAAAAAAAATTAAAAAATTATAAAAAAAATCCAAAAAATAAAAAATATATTTATAATTTTTTTTTATGTGTTTTATCATTTTGGCAAAGGTTAGAAAATATTTCATTCATAAATATTTATTTATACATTTTTTATCTTTTATGGATTATTTTGAAAATAACTCAAGTCATAAACTGATTTTTCAATATTCTTTTTTTTTTTTTTTTTTTACTATTTTTAACCTCATTTATATGTTATTTTCTTAGTTTTAAAAATACATTTTTATTTTTTGGACTTTTTTGTATTTTTTTTAAATTAACACATTTTTTGCCCAGCCAATACCCGCCCGACTTGGACCAGTGAACCGGACTAGTTCCGGGCACATGGCCGGTTTCCGTGGCCAATTGGTGCAATAGAAGGTTATTTTCTAAATAAAGACTTGAATAAAATAATGATATACATTATTAGGTTTATTCATATCTTATATAAACTTGATTGATATTGTTTCCTATCTTTTGCAAATGCAAATTAAAATTTTAGGGAATTAATATCTATATGGGTTGCTTGTTGGTCAAGCCAGGAGTACAAGAAAGCCTGTATAAGGCCTTGCCTTGATGTAAGTTGGTTTTGTGTGCATGGTTCAAGAATGAGTAATCTTCTCGATGAAGGAAGCTAAGAGAACGAACCTTTTAAAAGACGAAGCCAAGAGATATTCTCTTGAAGAAAGAAGGAAGCCAAGAGAGATCCTCATGAAGTGAGGAAGACAAAAGAGAAAGCCTCAAACAGGTAAGATACTAATCGTGTTCTTATTTAGTATACTTCGAGAGAAGAGAGAAGAAAGGGATCAGTCATCTTGATCAATTGCTATTTTTTAGAAGATTGGTATTTTTACTAAATATTGTAATCATCATTGTTTAGGGAATTTCTTTACCTTGTTCCTCATGAATATATCCTTTTGGAGTTAATCATGTAAATCTTTGTATTCTTGTGGTGTTATCGTTCATCATCATCATATTAAATCTTTTCCCAACTTGTTAGGGTCAACTACATGAATCATGGTTCGTAATTCTACTCTATTAAAGGTCATACCTTCAGTGATGTCATAAGTCCTCCTATCTTTTCTTACTACTTCCAATCATATCCTTTTGGGCCTATCCTTTGCCCATACTGATATGCACCACAAATGACCAGCCCACC
Source organism: Amborella trichopoda (assembly GCF_054954075.1). Taxonomy (NCBI): domain Eukaryota; kingdom Viridiplantae; phylum Streptophyta; class Magnoliopsida; order Amborellales; family Amborellaceae; genus Amborella; species Amborella trichopoda. The sequence continues at coordinate 45,287,044 of NC_142338.1, read as the reverse complement.
TAATTCTATTTTCTCTTGTCTTATAAACTATTGGTGTCACACTTAAATTCTTCCTATTGTATTTATTTCGAACTATATCTTTTCTTGTCTTGCCACTCATCCATCTCAACTGCATTCATTTTATGGGTATGTGGTTTTTTGATCGTCCAACATTCCACACCATAAAGTACAATTGGTTTCGCAGAACTTGCCCTTCAGCTTCATTAAAATGCAGCGATCATATAAAACTCTGGGTGTACATCTTCACTTTGCCCATTTAGCTCTAGTTCTATATGCGACATCCTTCTCAATCTCTCTATGTTTCTGGATTATTGACCTAAGATATCAAAAATACATTCTTTTTGGTATTTATTGGTCATCAATCTTAACTACTTTCTTGTCTCTATTCTTATTATTACTAGACTTGCATTCTTTAAACTCTATCTTAGGCCGGCTAATTTTAAAGTCATTTAAGTTCTAGAGTATTCCTCAAAAGTTCTAATTTTGTGTTGATGCTTCGGGCTGATAAATCAAAACTATGTCATCCGCGAATAACATGCACCATGGGACCTCATCTCGTAAGTGCCTAGTTAAGTCGTCTATAACTAAGACTGTGATGTGTGGGCTCAATGCATACATTCTTATGCTTTATTTCTCATGTTCGTGTTATGATTTGTACTAGCAAATTTTGTTTCTTGCAATACACAATTTCAGTGAGATCCAAAATTCAGGATTCTTCTCTCTGCGTATAAGAAAATTCTTAAATCCTGATCGAGGAGAAACATAGAAATACCCCTAATTGATCATGATTGGGAACATTGGGCTGGCAAAAGGCCAAACTATAAGGAACTAAGGGTACTTTTGTTATTTAGCAGTTTCCTTTTCCCAACTCTAAATAGCTAAAGATGTTTTCATAATTTGATCAGAGCCACTAAAGTTGTGCCAACTTCCTATAATACATTGTATATTCGGGTTTCCAAACTTAAATAGGGGTGATTAGGAATTTTTTTAACTAACTTTTAAAGAAGGGTGTGGTTTCTGTACGGTTGCAAACCTTGAACAATCCAATTAAGGCGCACCCCCAAAATTTTATCATATCATGTAAATTTGGTGTAAAAAATTATTAAGATTATCTGAAAATCTATTTTCATATCTAAATATAAAATTTTAAACCTCAAAATGGTTCAAATCAAGTAGATCTACAAATATATGAAAATCTTGAAAATTGACGGTTTATATAATGTGTTCCAAGATGCACTATTTTTGTGACTCAAAATCTTTTTTTCTGTTATTTTAATATATCTCGACGTCGAGATGATCAATTAGAGGTTTTTTCAACATTAAAACAACATTTTCCAATGGATTTTTTAGGTGCATCTTTAATTCTACATCTTAAAATTGCAATCTTACATAAACTTTTTCCTTTTAAAAAATGTATTGTTACAAAATCAAACTTCAAAAGTAAACCGAATTTTTTGAGTGCTTTATTGATTTTGTATAATAATTTGAGGCTTCTAATTATTTGTTGCCTGTTCGAATCATGCTTAGTTTGATATTGAAGAAACCTTGGGTTTTCTCAATTTCCAAAACTAAGGTTTCCTTAGGGAATTCTGACCCTAAATGATACTGATTAATTCTACTTAAATTTCATAGTTGCTTCTTGGTTCCCTCTTTCATCTCGGACGCGATTGGAAAACTGGATACCGCTGAGAGAGCTTCATTAATGGCGAGAAAAACCAGTGTTTTGACCCTAATAATTCACCAACACGGCTCAAGATTTTAAAATAACATGTGTTGTTGAAATGATTAAAAGACAGTAGATTCATAGCAAAGAGAAAGTAGGGCAAGAAAACAGTCTGGAAACCACCTCGAATGGGAGTTTTTTTATTAAAATTTGATGGAGGTTCAGTGGTGATGGTTGTGAAGATTATAATGGCAACTTTTATGAGAGAGAGAGAGAGAGAGTTTTTCTCAAAAGAAACGAGCAAGCTTTTCAGTGCATGAACTGTCCTTTTTACTGCATGAACACTCTGTCACGGTCACGATCACGATCACTCTTTCTTTTGAATGAGGGCCCACCATAAGCAAGATAGGGGCTCACGTTTTCATTACTTATCTATAAGAAACATAAAAGCAAAAAGATTTTTTACTCCCTCGGGTTGTATGCATACTACCACAGCAAAATTCAATCAAATTTTGCGATGTAATCTATCAATTCACATACAAACATCAATAAAACATTTTTCAAATTCTACACTCGATTCACTTGGTCGGAACAGGGATTCCGACATGCTATTACATATTATATCATGAGTGAGCCCATTAGTCTTTATATTTTTTTTCATTACTTGTAGCCGAACATGAGTGAGGCCATTAGTTTTTATATTTTTTTCCATTACTTGTAGCCGAACATAATTCGTTGGAAAAAGATTTATATTTTTTTTCATTACTTGTAGCCGAACATAATTCGTTGGAAAAAGATTTTGACAATAATGATGATGTACACTCTATTGACTTGAAAAATATGATGTTTCAAGATTGAAAACAGACTATTCAATTTGAAGGTGAGACGTAAAGATTATAAAATTCATTTTCAATTTTTCTTTCAAAAGTAATCATCTAGTGATTCTTATGTGGTTCTAAAATATTCAAATTGAAAAAATCTTCCCAAGTGGTATTTTGATCAATGGAGTGGGTGAACCACTTGCTTCCACATACTATGCATGCTTGTTGATAGTTATGGCAACTCCAGATATTGAGTTTTGTATTTTGTATGTTACAAGATATTAAGTTCCCGATATTGAGATTTCTATTTCGTGGGATTACAAGTGTATGATATTTGTTTCATATTGGAGTTAGATTATGAATCTGCCATTTCAAATAAATAAAAGAAACCAGAAAACTGACTTAATAAGCTAATAGCAATTTTTGTTTCTCTCTCTAAAAGACACAAAACAACCAAAAAACCCCAATGAGAATTTTTGTTTCTCCCTCTAAAAATAGCCAATAACTTGTTGGTTTTCTTCAAACTAAATCTTACAAATATTGCATAGAAGTATTTTGAGCTTAAATACGCACAAAATAATGTGCAAACAAGGAGGCCATGTAACAATTTGCATACCAAATAATTATTCAACGAGGTAAGCACATTATCCAAAGCAATTAAAAAGATCTGGACTTTCTCTCACCTTCGAAGAAGGCCACTTGCACACCCAAAAAAACAAAAAAAAAAAACGATAAAGTCGTCGGCCTCAATTGCCTCAAAGCAGTTTGCTAACTCTTGCAAACCAAAAATAATTCTTTGCAAAGTGAATGGCGATGCAAGGTAGAAGATAGGGCAAGGTGCAAGCACCAAGGTTATGTAAATGGAAGGCAAGTAAATAGAATTTACAATAAAGGAAATAGTGAAAAAAGAGAGAAAAAAAAAAAAAGATGTATACATTGTTCGGCAATAGTGCTTATATCCATAAAGGGTAAATCAGTATCCCATTAATAAAGTTACTTTAGTTTAATAGAATTACAATTCTTGTCTTTTATAAAACAAATATCATACAATTGTAAACCTACAAAATAAAAAATTCAATATAAAAAATTTAATATCTTGTAATATGCAAGATAAAAAAGTCAATATCCCGTCACCATAACTGTTTTTACATGGAAGTTTTTACAACAAAAAGTTTTTACATGGAAGTTTCCCCCCAAAAAAGTTTCTGATTGTTTTCTCAAAATTGGAATTACTGAAGACATATAAAACTAAAGAAAATGATTATAAGTTCCTGTTGTTTAGACTGTTCGCAAGTTGGGCTCAAGACTGGGCCCCCCCAACCCAATATTATGTAGGGGAGCCCGGCTAGGCCCATTAATAACCCTACTCTCGCAGGAGCATATCTTAAATTTTGGAGTGGAACATATGGCCCCAAGGCCCCAATGGGACCAAAATAAAAAATAGCACATGACAAAATAAAGCAAAAGCGATTAGACTCTCCAATGGGACCATATTTTTAAGGGTGGGGTTTGTACAAAGTTGTGGGCATGAATAATCAAAGTAAGGCGCACTTTCAAATAGTGTCAATGATGTCGATTCAGTACCAAAGATATTTATGGTGACCTACAAAGTTATTTTCATATCTAGTTATAAAATTTAAAGCTTCGAAAATAATGTACGTCAGACATATCTATAACCAGTAAAATATCTTGAAAATTGACGGTCTAGATAATGCATTATGAGATGTACTATTCCAGTACTTGAAGCCATATATATATATATATATATATATATATAGGAAGATACTACTGTTAGCCCAAGGGCTAACAGGAAGATATGAGCAGAACTGCCCAGATTGAATCTAGTCCGATCTAACGGTCACGACCTCATTTCGTGTTTGAATTTTAGTTTTTCTTTTACAAATCCAAATCACTTGAAATTTTAGGAATGTATTCTTCTCATCAAGCCACACCTAATAAAAATATAAAAACAATAATCCGTAGACACAAAATTGACCAAAATACCCCTGAAACTTTACAGGGGTATTTGGATCAATTTTTTTCATGTAAAATATTGTTTTGATATTTTTTGAAGATTCACCTATTTTTTATGAACATACGGCTAAACTTTTAAGTGATTTGAATTTATAGAAAAACAAATTAAAATTCAAATGCTATCAGGCATCAGTGATCATCAGATTAGCTCAGATTCAATTTGGGCAGTTAGGCTCATATCTTCCTGTTAGCCCCTAGGCTAACATGAAAATTTTTCATAAATAAATAAATAAATATATATAAAATCCCAAGGTCAAGATGATTGGATTTGAGGGTTTTTTAGCATCGAAAAAACTTCTTTTAGTATATTGTTGAGGTGCGCCTTAATTTGGTTATTTAGGGCTTCAACCTTATATAAAAATTTTCTTGTTTTTAATTCTCTCTTTCGAGTAAAACTTGTCTAGGACTGCTTTCAAGACCCCAAGTTTCTAGGGTGATAACCGCCTCAACCTCCCAACTACCACCATAAAAAAATAAAATAAAATAAAAACAATGTAAAAGCTTTAAATGCCTGGAAAAATAACGTTTCAAAATTACGCAAATATGGACTAATTTTTTGATAGGTAGATAAAACCCGAAATAAAAAAATTTAAATGCTTGTCCGACAAAAATCATCCAAAAAGTACTTATGTTGCCTTGGGAGATTAAAAAAAAATATAAATGAAAGTAATGAGAAAAGATGTGGTCACTTATAAATTTACACATGGAGTATGATCCTTGATAGAATACAATGCAATCCTTGATAGAATACAATGCAGGTACAGAACTCGTATAATAGACCTCGAATAAATGAAGTAAGGTTAAGATAATGATGACAATAATGAATAATTAAATTTATTTTAAAAAATCGACGCAGGTATCTCTTTTTGGTAATTAAATATCCATTAGGTCTTAATCTTATTTTCTTTTGGAGGAAAAGATACACCCACTATCCACTCGTGTCATTTCAACTTTTTGCACGTGTGAGTGATGAGTACTCGATGCGAGAGAACGAAATGAAAGCTTAAGTTTTACGGTTTTACCCTTTTCAGTCATGCCTTGCACGTGTAATTCACCAGCACCAGATGAAATCAGACTTACGTAGTTGGCGCTAAGTGCCACATCTTTTCGTCCATTCAAATTGGGCCACAAATCCACAATTTGTGTTCATCATAAGCTCAACTTTTGCATTATCTGGGAATATATCACTAAATGGTCCAAATCATAGGTACACAATATGACGTTTTAATTTTATTGTCAGCAGAAGATTTTTTATTTATTTATAAAAAATAAAAAAAAATTATCTTATCTCACCAAATTTCAAGTCAAAAAAAATACCGTGGCCAAATGAGAAGGAATCTAACCTATTATACTCATGTTCTTGAATCCAATTTTGTGAATATCTTTCTATGTAATTAATGCTGTATGTCATGCTATCATGCGACCAAGGGAGCAACAGCTGGGAGGCTGATTATGCTTTTCGATCGAAAAAGGATAGTCAGCTTTAGGGAGGTTGATGTCTCAACATAACATATCAACTTCCATTATATTAAAAAATAAAATAAAAAAAATAATGAACCTTTTTTTCATAGTGTACACTTACTTTTCCATGAAAAATAAATATTTTAAAATTTTTGAAATATATCCAACAGCACCATATAGTTATTTAAAATGAAAAAGAAAATTTGAGTTCTAGACATTTACATCTGATCATCCAAAAATTAAACTATTTAATTTTAGGATATTACTTTGTCAGGATATTTGCCTTTTCTTTTTTTGAGATTGGTCTACAGGTTAAAGAGTTTTTTTTGTTTTCCTTGCTCCTTTTTTTTTTTTTGGTAACGGTCTATTGCTAGGGGTGAGAGGAGGCAATGCAAACATAGAATCTATTCATATTATCAAAGGGGATTGTCTACAAAGAGATCATTTAACTCTCCATATGGATGTCACAATCAATTTTGTCCCTTAAATTTCAAAATGGGTAAGTGTAAGAGTGTTGATCAATAGATACAGTTCCAAATAAACAATTCTCGAACTTCATGCCTCATCCTAAACTATCCAATTTGCTATCTAATGAGTGAAAATGATTGTAACCTCCATGTACAACAAAAAAACGATCTCTTTATCGACAATCCCAAAAGTAAGGTAAATACATTGTTGAAAAGAATGTTTAGCGGAACCCTCAAGCAATAAACTATATTTTAACGACCCTACGTTTTGCGAAAGCAATCCACTCATCCCAGTGAAAGATGTATGTCAGTGCCAAAACTCTTATCATGGCCGAAAATTTTATTTTTCACCCTTTATAATAAAACTAAAAGCTACGAAAATGGTGCAAATACATCAGATCTATAAGAATGTGAAAATCTTGAAATAAGATGGTCTAAATAAGTGTTACAAGATACATTATTTTTAGGACTTGAAAATCGATTTTCCATATATATATATATATATATATATATTGAGGTTAAGATAATCAATTAAAGAATTTTCTAACGATGAAAAATCTTCTTAAGATGGGATTTTATGGTGCACCTTCCTTACTTCTATGTACAAGGTTGACAGCTTGTATAAACGTTTTCATTTAACATGCTAGATGGGCACATGTACATAAAAAATACAAGTGATAGGAGGCTGAGGTTTTTATAAGGTGTCAACTGCATACTATTGAAGTGAGTTATACATCAAAACTATGTAAAAAATGTAGTTTCGGTGCTGCAAAGTCTTGCAATGATATGAACATCTATTTTTTTTCTAATTATGAAATTTAAAGTTCTAAAAATGGTGTCGTTTAAGCAGATTTATAAACACTTAAAAATGTTGAAAGTGAACTATCGAGATAATATATTAGAAGATGAACTGTTTTTAGGACTAAAAATCCCATTTTTTTCATGTCGCTGAATGTCAAGGTTGAGATGACTGAGTTCAGGGTTGTTCCAGCATTGGAACAACCTCCTCTAATAGGTTTTTAGGTGCAGTTTATTTGTACAATATAAGATTCACACCTTATATATAAACTTTTTCCATATTACAAATGTACTTAAATTTTCAAAAATAAAAAATGTGTTAATTTATTGAAAAGCCATTCTGGACTCGACATATCAGGGACGAGTACGTGTCCAGCTTTTTGCCCGTCAAGGTCTCCATCTAGCTACAATTATTGGAGCTCTCGGCCTTAAATGTTTTTTATGTTGGGAAAACTTTATATAGAGCTGGGGTTTTAAACAATCAAATTAGGGCCTACCTAAAATATTTAACTAGAAGAGGTGTTGATGTGCAAATATACTCAAATTGATCATCTTGATATCAAGATATATGGATATGAGAAAAAAATGAATTTCAAGTTTTGAAAATAGTGTATTTTGTAATAAATTTTTGGACCATCAATTTTCAAGATTCTCTTCGACCTATCGATCTACACTATTTTTTAAGATTTAAATTTTATAAATAAGAATAAAAATAGACTTTAAGGTTATCATAAAGATTTTTAATATTGAACCAATATTTTTCTATACTATTTAAAGGTAAGCTCTAATTCAATTGTTTAGAGCCTAGGCTCATACAAATGGCACCCTTTTATGTTTAGGATGCCACCTTATAATGTAGAACTACATATACCCTTCCAAAGTCCATGAGAAAACGTACTTTTAATGTTGAAAAACCCTTTGACCGGTAATCTTGACATCGAGACGTATTATGATGAAAAATAAAATGATTTTAAGTTTAAAAAATAATGCATTTTACAACAAATTATTTACACCGTCTATTTTCAATAGTTTTATATGTTCTCTACTTGATTTTAACTATTTTTGAAATTTAAAATTTTATAATTAGATAAAAATATAAATTTCGAGATAATCCTAAGAACATTTTACATCAAAATTATACACCATGATGAAATTTGAAGGTGCACCTTACCTCTACACGTACGGAAGCACCCGTTTGCCAACTGCACGCTATCTTTTTATCATTATTTTGGAAAACATATATGGGTGTGGTTTTTATAAGGTTGCAATTTTAAACAATCCAATTAAAGTGCACCTCCATATTTTATCAAAACAAATAATTTTGGTGTAAAAAATTCTTAGGATTATGTGAAAATATGTTTTCATTTCTAATTATAAAATTTTGAACTCCAAAAATAGTTAAAATAAAGTAGGTCTATAAACATATGAAAATCGCGAAAATAGATGGTCCGGACCAATGGTTTAAAAAACGGATCGGTGACCCGGATCGGGCTTCTAAAAAACCGATTCGGATCGGCGAATCGGCGATCCGGATCTGGAATCGGGTGAATCGGTCATAATAGAGCTTAAAAAAAATTCGAAAAAATTATTAAAATTCATTATAAATATTGGTTTTTAGGAATTCAATAAAAAATGAGGGTACTTCATTAAGAATTTTCATGTTTTTGAATGAATATGCGAATATTGATATGTTATTTTCCTGCATGAACCACCATTCAGCATTTAATTTACAGTATTTCGTGCTCATCCCTACACTGTTGCTGTTGGGACTCGATATGTGAATAATATGGCTGGGATAGGGTGGCCTCAGAATCATCATCTCTCTCGTTTTCTCTTTGAATAATATGGATTAAAAAAAAAAAAACAAATTTTCAAAAAAATCGATCATGGATTAAAAAAAAAATCACAAATTTTCAAAAAATTCTATCATGGATTACAAAAAAAAATTCGATCATGGATTAAACAAAAAAAATCACAAATTTTCAAAAAATTCAATCATGGATTACATAAAATTCGATCATGGATTACATAAAATTCGATCATGGATTACAAAAAAAAACAAACAAAAAAAACAAACAAAAAAAAACAAAAAATTCAATCGTGGATTACAAAAAAAGAAAAAAATAGTTCGATCATGGATTACAAAAAATTCAATCATGGATTACAAAAAACTCTATCATGGGTTACAAAAAAAGCAAAAAACAAAAAATTCAATCATGGATTACAAAAAAAAAAACAAACATTTCGATCATGGATTACAAAAAAAAAACAAACATTTCGATCATGTATTACAAAACATTCGATCATGGATTACAAAAAATTCTATCATGGGTTACAAAAAAAAAAAAATAAATAAAAAAATCGATCATGGATTACAAGAAAAGAAAACAAACATTTCGATCATGGATTACAAAAAATTCTATTATGGGTTACAAAAAACCAAAAAATTCGATCATGGATTACAAAAAAACAAAAACAATTCGATCATGGATTACAAAAAAATCGATCAAGTATTACAAAAAAATCTATCATGGATTACAAACAAAAAAAAAAAAAAAATTCCGTACGGAATCGCCGATTCACTGTTCGGACTCGCCCATTCCGTACAGTGAATCGACGATTCACTGTACAGAATCATCCGGTTCTCTCTAGAACCGAACAATTTCCGATTTTTAGGCGATCCGGTCCCCTTTTCACGATTTCCGAGTCGAACCGGGCGAGTCCGGTTCGACTCGACGTTTTTTAAAACGCTGGTCCAGACTATGTATTGCAAGATGCACTATTTATGAGACTCAAAGTCTTTTTTTTTTCCTTTCTTATTTATACATCTCGATGTCAAAATAACCGATTAATGAGTTTTTTAGTATTAAAATAGCTTTTTCCAATCGATTTTTGAAGTGCACCTTTAATCCTACATTTAAGATTGCAACCTTATACAAATATTATCCTTTCAAGAACGCCATGGATTCCCATTTAACCCTCAATGCCAAATGGATTGGCGATCTTTTATTCAGTATTCAGGGAGTCGGATGAGCCTACTCGGCCTCGGCCAAGGCGAATTCCTAGGGGCCAACTTGCACTTGCTAAAACTTATTAAAAACTCATTAATTTTGTTAAAAATTTAATATATGATTTATAAATATATTTTATTTATTATAATTTTTTTATACTTTGGAACTTTTTTCGTGTTATTTACTCTATTTTTATTTTTTTAAAATATTCATTATATAAATGAAAATTTTCAATAATTCACCTTTCTTTTATAAATTGTTCACAAAAATTTGAGTACTTATTTTACTTTTTACTGATTTTTAATTATTTTTACCAACTTTTCATTTTCTGAATTTTTCCCAATTTTTTTTCTTAGACATATAACTCGGCTGAATTACTCGAACTCGGGCCAAACCAGAGTCAGTGTCCCTAACAAGTTTTAAAATTTGCTTTTACATATACCCAATAAGGGATAATGTTTCTAGGAGTCCTCAGGCCAATATATACAAATGCGGCCCCCTTAATAATGAAATAACCCTTGATCCTAATTTTTAAGAAATATACAATATCTACCATAAACATCACTAACGTGCTAAAAAAAAAGAAGAAGAAAAAGCTAACATGATATATATTAAAAGGAAATATTTGAGATATTAATTTTTACCTCTCTTTTTTTTGCAACTCTTTGCAATCTTGTGCTTGTGCTCCTATTAATAGACCTAAGTTAATGCTAGAAATGAAAAATAAAACCTTTTCCTTGAAGGGACCATTAGTCACATTCATCTTATTCATATTTAGATCGTCGGTTTATGCCTCAAGGGACCAACGTATAAACAACTTTTTCCCAAAAAAAAAAAAAAAAAAGTTAATAAAAAAGTTAATTTCCCTTTTGGTTCCGAAAGAGTACACACTACTGCTGTACACCGTACTGAAAAGCGTTCCAATTTGCTTTGTTTTAGCATGACTGTCGTGTTTCTAGTGCCATTTTATTAGAGTGTTGTTGAATTTTTTTTTGTTTGAATATAAGGAATGAGATTATTTATTTTTGGTACAATATAGTTGTATTTATTTAGCACAACGATTTCATGCAAAATTTAATAGTCTAAACGTGTCATAAAATTTAATTTAATTTTTTTTAAAGTTCGAGCTTGATTTATTGAAAAAATACAATCACCCAATTTCGCATTTAATGATCAAAAATCTAAATTAATCGTGACCACTTAAATCATTAGTAAATAGCCTCATTCTATACTTTTCTCAAAAAATATCCCAATTTTTTGTGATGCACATTCATAAGCTTTATCATGCACAAGGCATTAAGGAGTCCACATCATTTCTTAAGCTTTATCATGCACAAGGCATTAAGGAGTCCACGTCATTTCTTATCGTGTCGTATGGTTGCATTACTCTTTAGTCAAAGGTACGTGCTTTTCACTTTACCCAAACGATTTCCTAGTCCTACAAGAGTGTATTATTTATTTACTCCTATAGGTCTAACGCATGCTAGGAGTTCCTTTTAGATCTAGGGATGTAATAACTATAACTCCAAAATGAATTTCCAAAAAACAATTCCAAAATTAAATTTTTATGTACTATAGAAAAAAAAAAAAAACGTCAAGATTGAATAAAGATGTCTAATTTTTTAAGAGCTATATCTAAATCTTAAGAAACTTAAAATTCAAAATTTTTTCTTTGAAAATAATATTCCAATAATTATTATGTGGTTCCCAAAAATTTGAATCGAAAATAATATTTTTAAAGAAGTATTTTGTGTGAGGGAGTAGAAGAATAGTTTGCTCTCGCGGGATCATAGTATCGGAACTTTTCATGTTAATATCTATTTCACATAAATATAGTCCATGTGCGAAAATGAGACTTCATTATGATCTGAACAGTGGTTCATACTTTTGAGAGAGGAGAGGGAAAAAGAGAGAACCCTTTAATCCCTGAACTAGGCCAGAGAGAGAGAGAGAGAGAAGAAGAGCTCCACTTCCTTTCATGGCCCTGAACCACCCCTCTCCCCAAACCCCAGACAAACCTAAAGAAGATCAGGTAGTCCTGCAAATGGAATCAAGGAACACAGACCCCAAAACCACAGATTCAAACCGTCTCAAAGAGGAGGCCCCGAAGGAAGAAAAGCACTCAATGCCTGCCTTAGAGGTCCAAAGCTCAAAACCCAACATCCCCAAACCCATTATGGCCAACCCCACCAGTAACCCATATGCAAAACCCCCCATAAACCCAAATTCCACTAGAAATCCAAATGAAAACCAACGTTTAAAATCTTTATTAAATAGCAAAACCTTAACCAGTGTGGCATTGTCAAGACCCAAGTCTAGGCTCACAGACTACAGCCCTCAAGCGCCCACAAAGGCCATGGAGAACTCCGGCTTCGATCCCGGATCATCTCGACGGTCAGAGGTCGGCGGCGACGAGGAGGAAGACACATTCAAGGATGAGGATCTACCAGGGAAGTATAAGGAAAAGAAGTGTAAGCCAGGATGGAGAGTTTTAGTAGAGTGGGTCTCTTTTGTTACCATCATGACTTGTTTGATCACAAGCCTAACTATTAAGCCCTTGAAGAGAGAGTCCCTTTGGGGATTGAAGATATGGAAATGGTGTGTGATGATGATGGTGATCTTTTGTGGTAGGCTCTTCTCAGGCTGGTTGATCAGTCTTCTTGTGTTCTCGATTGAAAGAAATTTCATGCTTAGAATTAGGCTCTTGTACTTTGTCTATGGCCTTAGGAAGAGTGTCCAAAATATTGTCTGGTTAGGTATTGTGCTCTTGGCTTGGTCATTGGTCTTTGATTCAAAGGTGGACATGGATAGGAGGAGCCATAGGCTTTTAGTGTTTGTGTCCAAGGCCTTGATTGCTGGCTCTATAGCTGCAATTACATGGCTAATTAAGATCCTATTAGTCAAGCTCCTGGCCTCTGGTTTTCATGTTAACACCTTCTTTGAGAGGATCAAGATCTCTCTCTACTACCACCATGTGTTAGAGTCATTAGCAGGCCCCCCTCTCGATGAAGTCTCCGGTCGACAGGATAGAGGGAATCCCCGAGCCAGCTTTAGGCGAGTGGTCATGGAGGAGATGAAGAGGAAGAAGAGGAGTGACAGTGAGAATACTTTTAAGGTGGACGCGGAAAGATTGAAGAGGTTGAAGAAGGGGAATGTTTCGGCATGGAGCATGAAGAGGATGGTGAACTCAGTGATCACCACCGGCAGATTGGGGTCAGTGTCGAATGCAGTGGACGAGATGATGAGAGAGTTCAGTAAGTCGGAGGAGGAGGCGAGGAGCGAGAAGGAGGCCAAGGCAGAGGCGCAGAGGATCTTTGAGAATGTTGCCAAGCCTGGGGAGAAGTAAGTTCTGCTCCTCACTCTCATCTCATCTCATCTCATCTCATCTCATCTTTTTCTAACAATCGTATAACCAAATTTATTTTTTTTGAAAATCAATTTTAAATAAATGTAACTCTACCTCATTTTAATAAAGATGCGGTTTGTATAGAGCCTAAAAGTAAAACGCACTTACTTTCAAATATGTTGAAAAATGTAGTTTCAATACTCCAAATCTTTATAATAGCTTTAAAATATATTTTCATCTCTAATTATAAAATTTAAAGCTTCAAAAATAGTGTAGATCCATATCCACAAAAACTTGAAACTTGACTGTCCAAGAATGACGCATTATAACCAAAACTTGAAATCCATTTTTTTTTCATGCCCATACATCTTGAGGCAATTTCCAAAACTTGAAATCCGTGTTTTTCTCATGACCATGCATCTTGAGGTCAAGATGATCCATTTGAAAATATTTGGGCATAAAAAAAAAAAAACCTGAAATTTTTGGCCTGTGATTGTTTAAAGCTCCGCAATTATAGAAACTTTTTCCTATTGTAAAATATCCTGAATTATATCTCTATTCAACTTTATTTTACTCTTTTAAGATTTCATGCTTCATTCGTATTTCATGGTTTCCCCTTAAATAGCAATGTCTACCGCTAAATTAATCATTAGCAATTACCAAAGATTTAGGGAATCTTGTGCCCCAAACATTTTGTTACTGTCAATAATGTTCACCAACTCCATGGAAGTTGGCTAGCAAATCTATTTAAGTAAGTCGTTAATATATTATTATTATTATTATTATTACTATTACTATTACTGTATATAATTTAGACTTCTTGTTGGAGGTTCCATTATTTTAATTTTATTTATTTAATTAGCTGAATGACGTGTTTATTTGTAGATAAGCTTAATACGACAAGTTTAATGGAGGAAACCTGCCCCTTGAATTATTTATGTTGCTGGTTTTTGTCCCTTTGCCAAAACTAAGGTTCCATAAATCATTGTCTCGTCTCTCTCGTCTTTTGTTTTTTTTAGCTTTCTGTGCTTTTTTTACATCATAAAATTTATATATTTCTTTTTATCCGATCCTTCCATTTTGAATGGAGGGCTAAGATCGTCCCAATCACAATGTCACATCTCTATACCTTTTTATTTTTAAATTTGTTTCTACAAACTATTTTGACACCAAATTTTGTACGTTCAATCCTCTATTAAACTCGCACTAATGAAAAATATAAAAGAAATATTTCGAATAAAATAAAATGATAAAAATACCCTTGAAAATTTCAAAGGGTATTTTGGTCATTATATTTTATCAAAAAATTATTTTTAATATTTTTTATAGGTGTGCCCCAATGAGAAGATGGCACGTAACAAATTTAATATTCATACAATTTTTATTAAAAAAACAAAATATAAAATACTTTGAGACGTCGGATCTAAAAATCAAACGGTGAGTAGCTCTCTCTATCAAAATTGGATGGCTGGATGGTAGGGGAAGCATAGATCTTCTATATTGTAGGAAAAGTATAGAAACCTTTCCCTTATTTTTTTATGCAAACTTTAATTTGAGGCTTTTTTCTTTCATGTGTCTTGCTTTTTGAAATCTTATCAAGGCCTTATTTTTGTGATTTTATAAGTTTGGCATCAAGAGAGATCGGTCCACAAGAGGTCGTTAAATTTTAGGGAAAATTATAGATACACTTTGTACTATACTTTGTATGCATGCTACCCACAATACTTTTTAACCGCAACCTAATAAAAAAAAGTATTTATTTTTGCATCTACTCCTTAAGTAAAAAGGTAATTTTTTAAAGATGAAAATATCCCTAATGTATTTAAGATAGTTTCTATCAAGAAAGTCGAAAACTGATATTTTAGAGAGAGAAAATCTAAAAAGTTTTACAAGGGAAGCTATCTCGAATTTCAAGTTTTTATAGAGAAACTATATCAAAATTATTTGAAGGAAAATTGTTTCATACGGGCTGGACCGGATTTATGTAATATGCGGTCCAAAGGTATAAAGCATCCATCTTTAAATTTAAAGATGGATGTAAGGTGATCCATCTAAAAACAATTGTAACCAACGGTCCAAATGTTTTTTTAATTATAGACTCTTAAAATTATGATCAAATTATATTTAAAAAATATATTCATTGTCAAGCCCATATTTCTACACTATGCAGGCTGGCCGCATAGAAACTGTGTCGTTATTTGAAAGAGAAACTATCTCAAAATTTTTAGAGAGAAAAAATTATTTAAAGTTTTAGAGAGAATTAACGTAAATTTTCAGAAAGAAAGACTATCTCAAATTTCAAGTTATCTAAAATTTTAAGTTGTAGAGATAGAAACTCTCTAAAAATTTAAAAGCCGTGAGAGATAGTGAAGAGATAGAAAGGAACATGGGTTTACTTGGGGTATTTTCATCCTTAAAAATGTTATTTTTGTATTTAGGGGTTGATGTAAAAAAAAATAGTATTGGGGTTAGTGGTGTGATTTAAAAAGTAGTAGTGGATAAAATGTTTAGCAAGTATGCTCTTGTGGGGTATTTATAACTTTTTATAAATTTCCGGAAAAATAAGTTCAGACGCTGGAAACTTTACAAATCGATCGTATCTACATCAATGATCAGAAATAAAACATTGATATCAAGTTCTAAATAATTATCCATCTTGTAACACTTTTCTTGACCATTCATTTTAGTTCTTCAAAATTTACCAAGTTTCCATATAGCCATGTCCTTATGAAAACCTCACCCTTATTTTCGGTTCATTCATCCATACACATTGAATTTATATTTGAACAATTCAATTATTTGAATAGATATTACTATTTATGAGTGTGTGATTTGCTATTGATAATGGGGGATATGATATATGCTATCTTCATTAGAGAGAATTTTGAACATGGGTCGATATTGAATTGTAGGTATATTGAGATGGAAGATCTGTTGAAGTTCTTGGAGAAAGACGATGTCTGCATCATATTTCCCCTTTTTGAGGGGGCTGAAGAAAGTGGGAAGATAAAACAATCAGCTTTCAGAAATTGGGTGGTAAGTGTCATTTACCACTATTTAATGAGTGAGTTGCTTGGGGTCCCACGCAGCATAGACCAAATCAGTGTTCCAAAAATCGAACCAACCTTCAAATCCGGCCACGAGTCGGCTCCAAGTAACTGGTAAACTGGTCTAATTAGCCGGTCCAAACAGTTAAAAAATATAAAAATATATATTTAAAGTATGATTAAACAAACACATTCAAATGGAATTGAAAAATAATGAAAAAATGAATTTTAAAAATTTATATTGTGTCTAGGGGAATTTTATTAATTTTTTTTTTTAAAGATGGAAAAATATAAAAATAAATATTCATAACCAAAACACTTTCCAATCTTTACCAAAACGATAAAAAATATATTAAAAAACGCACTGTAAATAAATTCCTTATTTTTTGAGGATTTTATATAATATTTTTTATTTATTTTTTAAAATATCCTGCCAAGACCACCAAACTCGATTCAGATTTGACCGTCCAGGTCCGAGTTCGACCTGCCGAGTTTGCAAACATTGGCCAACCAAATTATTCACTTAGTAGGTACTACTGACTATGCGATTGCTTTAAATCAATTACTATCTTTCACATTCAGTGATGGAGACAAGTAATACACCATCAAATTATTCACTTACAGAATTACCATGCACTCGTGGAAGATCACCTTTTTAATATTTTGAAAAGGAAAAGCCGTTCGTGAGTCCGCGGGTGGTGTAAGAGCCCTTGCACCCGCTGACTCCGCAACGTCCATTTTTATGATTGACGTTGTAAAAAATTTACAGAGCTTATACATGTAGAATGTTTTTCAAAACACTCGTATTTTAACTATCAAAATCTTTATTTATTTATCATGTTCTTGATTATCTTAACCAAATCCATTTTTAAGATGATTTAATGAGGGCCTTCATAGGTACAGTGTGAATCGACTGACTCATAGAAACCCCATGCTCTTGAAAATGACATATTACTCTTTTATATTTCCGAAATGAAGAAGGATTGCTAATTGCACCCATGATTTGCGATTAGCACCGGTGAACATGTATGGATTTTTAGGGTGGGAATAACAAGATACGCGTCCAAATTAACTTGCCCCTCGTTATCCTTAATAACTAAGATTACCAATTAATCAAGGAGAAAGTTTTCTATATGACACTAGGTATAAGGAATTTATATATGCCACCCCTCTCCTAGCCAATTTGAATGGATGGCTAGGATGATTTCAATCACAATGTCTCGCCTAAATACTATTTTACTTTAATTTTTCAAAACAAATCAGATATCTATGAGAGTTGAGATAGATGAGTGACAAGACAAGAAGGTATAGAATTCAAAATGAATTTATTCAGGAGAATTTATATGTGGCACCAATAGGTGATAAGATGAGAGAGATTAGGCTTAAGTCAGCTAGACATGTGTGGCACAGACCAAGTGTAGTACATGTTAGGAGGTACGAGTTAGTTCAAGTGGAATGACTTAAAAGGGCAATGGGTAGGCTCAAAAAGACGTGGTTGGAAGTAGTTCGGAAAGACATGGGGATTTATGGCCTCATTGAGGGTATGACCTTTATTAGAGCAGAATGGCGGACCAAGATTTATGTAGCCGATCCAATTAATTGGGAATAGGCTATGATGATGATGATACCCTTGAAAATTTTAAGAGTAATTCGTTCATTTTATTATTTTACTTTTAAAATATTTTTTTTAAGTGCACTCTATTGCGATGATGACACTTGCCAAATTTCATATTCATATGATTTGTAGAAAAAAAGAAAAAGAAAAAGAAAAATAGAACACTATAAGATATCAGATCTATATCAAATAGTTAGGGGTTGACTTGTGACATTATGGTCGAAGCTATCATAGCCATCCATTCAACTCAAGTGACTAAAAGGGTGAGGTATATTAATTTCCTATACATAGTGGCCTATATAAAGCTTTCCCTATATGAAGCACACCATGACTAACTAGACCAGCTAGGCAGACATAGAGCATACTAATCTCAGTATGAATAGAATGTTAACCCAGTCAAAATAGTAACGTGGATTTCTTTAACTTGACTCTGGTATGATTAAATGAAGCATAGAAAACAAACTTAAATGAAAACAATTGAAGACACATAAGATAATAGAGGCATTTATAAAATACCTGATATGGAGGAAATTTACATGAAGACACACCAAAGCAAAAAGCAGGCATAAGTAAAGCACACCATGACTGACTAGGCTGAGAGGCTCTTGCCTTAAAACACATCCTAAGAGGCCTTATATAGGCAACGGATTTCAAATCCGGACTTCAAAGAAAAAAATAAAAAGGATACCTGTCCGACATGATTTAGTGGATCCATGTGGGTATAGTAACATCATCTGGTACAGTGACAGCTGGTATAAAGTAATACAGTGTAAAGTGGGTACAGAAACATCATCTGGTAGTGGAAATAGTGACAGCATCTGGGAATAGTGACAACATCTTGTGATGAAAAGACAGGTTTTCCGACTGGTGGAAAAGTTTAGAGAAGACATCATCCTTATCCTTCAGTCTATGTCATAGGCTAGTGGTAGTCCATCAGAGTCGTAGCTTGGTGAGGAATGACTTGAGGGACTGTGAGAGGGTCCAATGTAAGAGTTGTCACGAGATCTAGTGTCAATCTATCCTTCAAGAGGAGGATGATCAGCTAACCAGAGCTATAGTTGGTGGAGAGGGGTAGCACCAAGGGGAGTTTCATCATTCCATACTATGGTTCCTGCAAAGATTTCTAAAGGAATCCATTCTGACTGGACTCTGTTAATGTAGCACATAAGAATTTTTAATTCTTTCCATTGTTCTGTCTGGAACATCCGATAATTTAGGACATTAGAATCATACCATTCAATGGTTTGGATATGGGGATATTGGGTAATGGAGGTATGTTCTGGAAAATATTAAGGTTGTAGATCTAGATGGAAGGCTATGATGAGATAGGGTTTGTGATAATAATCAAAAGACTGAATCCATTGATCATAATGATAATGTTTTAAAAGGAATTTATAAAAGTTGAAGGCTCTTGGGTTTGGGTGTACATACTTACTCCATTGTAAGAAATGACAATGTCTTATTAAGACAGTAATTTCCTAACATGAAAATTGAAGCAGATATGGTGGTTTTGGGTAAGGTACCAAAAGAAACAAAGGGCTTCTTTAGACATGTTATAATAGTGTCTGGTTTGGAATAAAGATAAAAATAGGTATTTTGGATGGCATCGAATTTCTTGAAAACATTCTTCATGATTCCTGATCAGAATTTCATGCATTTTTTGTTGCATGAATTCATTACGCGCTTCCATTGTTTTGTTGAGAATGAGATCATAAATTTCTTCAGGAACTTCTCTTTCTTCTTCTTCAATTCTGATTATGGATCCCAAAAATGGGATAATTTGGAAAGAATTTTTTTCAGGTTTTTTTCTTGAGAACATATTAGCCATAATATTGTTTTTTTCAAGAATATGTTTGACTTCAAAATTCTATTGAGAAAACCAATTTGCCCATCTGAGTCACTATGGGTTGGGAAGAATCTTGTTTTTGAATTTTAACATATTCAGAAAACTTGACATCAATTTCTACCAAAAAACAATGGCCTATGAGATGAAATTGGAATTTTTCAATTCCTCTTTTTACGGCCAGAATTTCTTTGAATGTAGAGTGATAATGTTGTTTAGATTCTTTGAACTTTCCACTTTTGTATCCACAAACCATTCTTATTTTTTCCTTCTCTTCAATCAAAATGCATGCCCAAAATTCATCTGAAGCATCAGTTTGTAAAATCCGTTTTCCATCAGAAGGGATTTTTAAAGGGGGAAGATTTTGAGATAAATCTTTGAGTTTAAAAACACACTCAGTTTGTTTGTATGTCCATGGTGGTGCTTTTTTCTTTAGAAGAAGATAAAGAGGGCTGGTGAATAGAGAAAGCTTAGGAATGAAAGGGGACATGTAATTTACAATGCCTAAAAACTGTTGGATTTGTTTTATAGTGGGAAGAGTATTAGGAAACTCTAACACATGTTTTGCTACGTGAGGCTGTAGTTTGTATTTTCCGTTCTGGAAATGCATTCCAAGAAAATCAATATTTGTAGTAGCAAAGACATTTTTTTTCAGAGAGCATTATTCCATATTCACAACAAATGGAATAGAATTTTTACAATAATATGATATGACTCATGATATCTAAGGAGACAAGGAGTATGTCATCTATGTCTACTAGAGCCTGTTTTGAAGTTGGTTCAAAGATGTGGCTTAAAACTTTTTGAAAATATGTTGGAGCATTTTTCAAACCAAAAGGCATGACTATCCATTGAAAGTGGTAATTTGGTAAACAAAAAGCTGTTTTGGGACGGTCATCTGGGTGAATTCTTATTTGCCAAAATCCTGATTTTAAATCAAATTTAGAAAAGATGTGTACATTTGAAATTTGAGAAAACATTGTTGTTTAGTTTGGCAGAAGAAATTTATCATCAGCAAAAAAATTATTTAAGGATTGATGACGAATCTGAGTTTTCGTCGAATTTGTTCTGCTTTTTTATTTACATAAAAGGCTTCACAAGCCCAAGGTAAACTTGTAGGTTCAATTAATTGTTCCTTTATCAACTCTTGGATTTCCAGTTTAGCTTGTTCCAAAAGGTCTAGATTTAAACCTCTGTGTGAAGCTTTTGTAGGGTCTATATCCTCATTCTTCTTAAAAGGTAATTTGACATCAAAGTTATGGTTTCTCCACAGAGGATTTGTACATTTTTTTAGAAACTCAGTATGGGAATTAGCACAACAGTTTGTCAAAATTTTTTGTTTAACAGTTTCAAGGCTTGGTTTCTGGTCTATGGATGCAATTCAGGGTAAAGTCAAGGATTTGTAGTGTAGTCCTTTGTGGGTCCATTGAAGTTTTACCTGGTGAAGAAAATCAAAACCAAGCAAAAGTTCCTTGTTGGGTAAATAGGATCCTAACAGTTTGTGTTGGATTATAAGTTTGGGGAAAAGTTTAATCAAAATGGGTTTGCTGATCTGGTTTATGGTAAATTTTTCTCCATTAGCAGCTCTAAAGGTCGGGTGGCATGGTTCTCAAAACTGTGTGGCAGTAAATCTGGTTTTAAATACTAGCAGATGCACCTGTATCAAAAAAAGCAGTGATTGACATTGGTTTAGCATAGTGTTCTGGGAGTATTTGAACCATGGCTATTGGTGAAGGCTGCAGGGGTAAACTAGCTATGTCTGTTTTATTTTCTTGTGGTAACAAAATCTCTGAGGAGTCTGTTTTGCATATTTCATTGACTTCATTTTCTTATGAATAATATGCAATGGATAATAATGTTTCTGGGGACTGCTCATCATCTAAAGAGAAAATTGATTCTAAATCATCTTCAATTTCTTCATTCATTACTTGTGAAAGGAGATGAATAATCTTTTTCTTTTTCTTCTGATTAGGACAATTTTTTGCAAAATGTCCCTTTTGTCCACAAACAAAACATCTGTTTCCTTTCTTGTGTCTGGAATCATGAAATCTTGATGTTCGAAGAAACTTAAATTTCTTAAATTTCTTTTTGTGCCTCTTTTGTTTAAAAGGCTTGTCTTTCTTCAGAGGTTTTGGACATTGGCAAAGCTTTTCTAAATTACATTTGATTTTGAGATAAGGTTTCTCACATTATTTTCCTAACAAATGTTTATTCTTCTGCATTTTTTTGACAAAATCAACTTGATTGCAAAGCCTTTCCAGTGCATGAAGAACATATTGATATAGTTCATCAAAAGTGGTGTTTTGAATTGTAAGTCCTTGATTTTCCATTGTTTTTGTGGCCTCTTTGCCTAGAGTTGGGGGTATAGATTCAAGATAAAATTGCTTTAGATTAACATCGTCAATCCCACCATAGCAAAATGTTTTTCAAGGTCTTCGTCTTTTGAAAGAGCAACATTTCAATTGAAAAAATTCTTCTTTTGCTACAATCTGTTCATGCTTTACTGGGCCAGAAAACTCAGAAACCATGTAGTTCAGGAAATCGAATACTGACTCACTGTTTCACAATTGGATTTGTCTATACTCACCGAGGCTTAAGTACCAGTAAAAAAGACATCATCTTAGTTTGACAATAACTTTCAAGATTGTTTGGGATAACGTGTTTGTTGGATTTATCATTTCAGCAAACATCCATCCTTGGATTCTCTGAATCGATCATTCCACTTGGATGGTCGAATATCATCTATTGTAAAGCCTTCGGAGGTATCACCATAGGAGGGGTTTGGTTGCGGTTCTTGGTAGTTTGGAGGTCTAACTTCTTCAGGCTGTTTTATATTTGGGTCAGGTTCAGGTTGTGGTTCTGGAGGATTCATCATCAGTAATGATTCAGAATCAATAGAGGTAGAAGAGAATTCTTCAGATTCATCTGTAGAACTAGCTTCGTCTTGGAGATTGACTTCTGATGGGTTTGTTAAGTTCTTTAGAAAAGAACTCATATGATTGGAATCATCAAAATGGATGGTCATGGGAATTGAGACAGAAGAGGCTGTAACATCTGAAACAATGACATCAGATTTTGTATCAGAATTCTGAATCATCTAAGTTTCATTTTTTGGTTGAGTGGATGTCTGGGGAATCTGTGTAACCACTGTCATTGAGGCTGGTTGAGAACTTGGTATAGGATATGAAGATGAAGATGGGACATTTGGGTTTTGTCTCTTTTTTAAATGTGGAAATATCAAATGCTCAGGGAGTTGTCTTTCAACTTCAAATGTTCTCAAAGGTCTAAAGTTGTAGTTTCTTGGGGGAATTAAACCAGTTGGAGGGTAAACAGTTCTAGTTGGAGGAAATGGGTTTGGGTTTCTTAAAGAGGGGTATGTTTGAAAAGTTGGCATGGGTAAAAGAGGGTGATAGCCGGAGGGTTGAGAAGAGGTCTAATATTGTGTCTGGAACTGGTGTTGGGACTTCCAAAGGTCATTTTGCAAACTTTGCGGTTGTTTTTCCAAATTAGCTTTTTCTTGCTCCTTTTGTACCAGTAAATCAGACAATTCATTGACGTCCTTAACTGTGTACAAAATGTTCATTAACTCTTCATGTAAGAGTTGAATTCTTTCTTTCAACTGGTGAATCAAGCTGGCTAATGCCTGTACTTGAGTAGACATTGCATTATATTTTCTTCAATTCTAAGCAAGGCTAAATTCTGAGATTTGGCATTCTCAGCTTGCCAATTCAGACTAGCTTCTGCAGGTGATATGAATTTCTGCATTCCATTCGAGTCTCTCATAGTGGGAGTTTTAATTTTCCAAACATGTTTTTCATTTTCTTGTGGTCTTTTGAAATCATGTAAGGGGGGAAAATTTGTGGTATAGCTTGAACTCTGTGGGTCAAAAGCTAAACAACTTGGTATGTTGTTTTTGTCTAGATCATCCCATCCTGAAGGGATGATTTTTGAAATCTGAGGTTTGGGTTCATCTTTGGGACTACCATATAAAACATAGTAGTTCCACTTTTCTGCACATTGACCAAGTAATCCAACATAAGGGTCACCATTCATATATCTTTCATGCAACTTCTGCTGTGATGTTTTCTTTTTCTTTTCCTTGCTCTCTTTCTTTCTTTTTTCCTCTGGGAAATTATTCTGGTCTTCAAAGCATGAATCACAGTTGCAAACATCAAACCAATGGTGTCCGTCAGCTGTTTTTTGTTCATAAATTGGGTTTCCTTTTTTATCAAAAACGACAATAGGAACCTTTTCCAATAATCCATGAAACTGAGTTGGAAATATCTCTCTGTTTTGCTCAGTTTCCTGCTGATTTTGAAAATCTATTCTTACTGTTCCATTTGGATTTCTGGTCATCCTGGAATCAGTTTGTTAAAGAGGCCTTCCTTGATTTTGCATATTTTTATAATTTGTCACCCAGGTAGATGGAATCAAATCCAACAGTCTTTCTCTAAAGATTTGTCTAGGAATATAATGACAGACGGGTTGGGAATTGTTATCTACTTTTATAAACAAGGCTTTGTTTTCCTGCTTTGGAGAAAGATGAATAACCATGTCAAAGGCATGATTCTGTAATCTATACACCATTTGATAATGGAGTGTAGCTACAGTGGCTGTTTCAATTTGTCTGTTGCTTGTGATTTGCAATTGAACTTTAAAGACTGAGCTTAGGTGAGGATCTTTGATGGGGATATTAAAATTTGGAAAGAAGGTAACAAATATAGTTCCGGCATTTAGGGTTGTTTGCACAGTTCCAATACATGCATGCCGGTATTCTAAAAACCTAGAATCTAACAAAGCAATTCGAGAAACTGCTTCCATACCTTTTCTTCCATGGAAAGTTAAAGCAAGCTTAATGGCTCCAAAGTGAACATGTGTATAACCATCCTTAATCCATTGGGGAAATAAGTTGTTGGGCAAGGCTATGGTAATATATTGTTCAGTTCGGGTGCCCATTTTTTTTTGGTAGAAATGGATATGTCAAGTTTTTCGAATATGTTAAAATTCAAAAACAAGATTCTTCCGAACCCATAGTTACTCAGATGGGCAAATTGGTTTTCTCAATAGAATTTTAAAGTCAAACATATTCTTGGAAAAAACAATGTTATGGCTGATATGTTCTCAAGAAAAAAACCTGAAGAAAATTCTTTCCAAATTATCTCATTTTGGGATCCATAATCGGAATTGAAGAAAAAGAAAGAGAAGTTCCTGAAGAAATTAATGATCTCATTCCTAACAAAACAATAGAAGCATGTAATGAATTCATGCAACAAAAAATGTATGAAATTTTGATCAGGAATCATGGAGAATGTTTTCAAGGAATTCGATGCCATCCAAAATACCCATTTTTATCTTTATTCCAAACCAGATACTATTATAACATGCCTAAAGAAGCCCTTTGTTTCTTTTGGTACCTTACCCAAATCCACCATATCTGCTTCAATTTTCATGTTAGGAAATTACTGTCTCATATAAGACATTGTCATTTCTTACAATGGAGTAAGTATGTACACCCAAACCCAAGAGCCTTCAACTTTTATAAATTATTTTTAAAACATTATCATTATGATCAATGGATTCAGTCTTTTGATTATTATCACAAACCCTATCGCATCATAGTCTTCCTTCTAGATCTACAACCTCAATATTTTCTAGAATATACCTTCATTGCCCAATATCCCTATATCTAAACCATTGGATGGTATGATTCTAATCTCCTAAATTATTGGATGTTCTAGACAGAACAATGAAAAGAATTAAAAATTCTTATGTGCTACATTAACAGAGTCCAGCCAGAATGGATTCCTTTGGATATCTTTGCAGGAACCACAGTATGGAACGATGAAACTCCCCTTGGTGTTGCCCTTCTTCACCAACTATACCTCTAGTTAGTTGATCATCCTCCTCCTGAAGGACAGATTGACACTAGTTCTAGTGATAACTCTTACATTGGACCGTCTCACAGTCCCTCAAGTCATTCCTCACCAAGCTACGACACTGATGGACTACCACTAGTCTATGACACAGACTGAAGGATAAGGATGATGTCTTCTCTAAACTTTCCACCGGTCGGAAAACCTGTCTTTTCATCATAAGATGTTGTCATTACTCCTAGATGCTGTCACTATTCTCACTACCAGCTGTCACTGTATCAGATGATGTTACTGTACCCACTTTACACTGTATTACTTTATACTGTACCTACATGGATCCACTAGATCATGTCGGACTGATGTCCTTTTTATTTTTTTTCTTTGAAGTCCGGATTTGAAATCCGTTGCCTATATAAGACCTCTTAAAATGTGTTTTAAGGCTGGAGCTTCTCAGGGCCTCTTAGCCTAGTCAGTCATGGTGTGCTTTCCTTATGTCTGCTTTTTGCTTAGATGTGCCTTCATGTAAATTTCCTCCATATGCCTCTATTGTCTTATGTGTCTTCAGTTGTCTTCATTTAAGTTTGTCTTCTATGCTTCATTTAATAAAACAACTCCAATCACCTAAACACCATTCACAAACAAAGAGAATGCCTTCTCCATATCTCTCTCTCTTTTTTTTTTTCTTTTTTTTTTTGTTTTTTTTGTTTTTTATATGTTAACGGTGGGAATGAATGTTAGGACATTATGTTGAGCCATCTGCTCCCCTAATCGTAGATGCCCAACCCCATTCCCAAGAGAATACCTTCTCACATACCAAACTAACGACATGGTCTAAAGGAAAATTGATTCCTACGGGCTGGACCACATTTCTACATATGCAGTTCACATGTTTTTTTAATAGAATTATTATTTTTAATTTTTAAAATTTATTTATTTTTTCATGTGATCTCCATGTTAGAGATTACATGTCCTTAAAAATTAAATCCAAATATCCATCTCAAAAATAGATTTTTAAGAATCGCATCATTTAAACCAGGTCTTTGTCTAAAATAAACTAATGACCGATGATCCCAAATAACCAAAATACCCCCGTCTATATGTCAGGTAAAAGGTCACATGGAGCGCAAAGCCCTTGCCAACTCCCTAACTGATGCAAAGACAGCGGTGCACCAGCTCCACAAGCTTGCGAGTTGTGTGGTTGTCGTGATCATCATAATAGAGTTCTTACTGGTGATTGGGGTGGCCACATCCAAGGTGATATTGTTTGTTTCTTCGCAGTTACTGGTTGTGGGCTTCATGTTTAACAACACCTGCAAGACCATCTTCGAAGCCATCATCTTTGTGTTTGTCATGCATCCGTTTGATGTAGGTGACCGTTGTGTTATCGACGGAGTTCAAGTAAGCATCTATCCGCTTTCGAATTATTATTATTAGTACTATTATTGTTCTTGTTCTTGTTGTTTGTTGCAAGTTATTGTTGTTGTTGTTGTTTATTTGTTTGCTTCATAAATTTATATAATTACTCTTGTTGTTCTTATTATCATCAGAGTCATCATCATCAAAGTCTTTTTCCAACTAATTGAGGTCGACTTCTTATTATTATCATAATATCAATAGTTATTAAATTTTGTGATCTACACCTATATTTTGTTGTTATTTCTAGCTAACCACCCTGTTGTGGAGAATCGATGCTCGAGCCTTGATTGGATCAACAGTAAGCAGGTGGGTTTGTAGGGGAAATGGTTGAAAGTTGGGAATGAAATTTCAATGTCCTATAGCATGGAAAACTTACAATAAATGTGCCAATATTAATTTTAGCTTGGCTCATAACTCAACTTCTTGTTGTAATCTTGAAATACTGGTTTCCAACCAACTTAACTACCCCAAAAGAAATGTTACAAGTTGTAAGTCTCGCCTAAGAGCACTAAGGGTAATACGATCTTTTAAAGGGAAATTGCCACATTTTGCAGTCATAGACACTCCATTTTTATCTCTCACTCAAACACACATCATTTTGTTAGATTGCTTTCTATTTGGATTAGCTACTTAATTAGTTTTCACAAATAACAAAATGGCTTCACAACAGTTCTTTTTGACATATAAAGAGATCATGAATGTTACAATTTTAACCACCAAAAGGAACATAGTCCCTAACCCAATCTGAATTATGAATTATGAATTATGAATTATGAAATTGAAAGCTGCAATGAATCAAATAAGAGAGTCAAGGGTTTGTGATGGCAGATGATAGTGGAGGAGATGAATATTCTATCAACAGTGTTCCTGAGGTTTGACAATGAGAAGATATATTATCCGAATTCAGTGCTCTTGACAAAGCCCATCAGCAATTTCTACAGAAGCCCAAACATGTCTGACACTGTTGAGTTCGCTATTGATGTTCACACTCCCTTGGAGAAAATCAATATCCTCAAGGACCAGATTCATAAGTGAGTACTATTTTCACTGGGCTCCCATTTTTTCCTTTCTTGTTCATCAAGATGTGTGTGTATTCCTTGTATTATTAAGAGCGCATAAAACCTTATATAAGTTATATTCAGAAAGCGGTGTGACGTATTAAAATTATTTTAATTTTTTTTTATTCCATAGCTATAAAATAAGTAAGAATATTTTTTTCATTAAAATGACATACGTGTATGTTATGTGCATGGAGAGAGAGAGAGTGAGCTGTTTTGATTCAAACAGTAGACAACATAAATATAACAGCACATGTTTTGGGCTGCAGTTACATACAAAGCAAGCCCAAGCACTGGCAGTCGAAGCACACGGTAGCGGTGACGGCGATAGAAAATGTCAATAAGATGAATATGGCTGTCTACCTCACCCACACCATGAACTACCAAAACTATATCGACAAGATCAGCCGTAAATCCGACCTTTATCTCGAACTCAAAAGGATCTTCGAGAAACATGAAATAATATATAACCTCTTACCACAAGAGGTTTGCCTAAATCAACATCCCTCTTCTATTACACTAGTTGAATCCAACGGCTGAACAACTCTCTTGGCATGGATTCTATGGTTCTGATCCATCAGTGCAGCAGTGTTTATTGACATATGAGAAGGTGGTCAGCCCTTCAGAAGGTTGTTGGTCTGTTAAAAGTTGGTTTATGACTTTGCTTCACTGTGTTTTTGGTCAGTTGTTTGAAAGCCTAGAGAATTGTTGAGTAAGGAAATGAAAGTCTGCGTGCTTTTAGTCTAGAATATAGGGTTGTGTTTCGGCGAACCACCAAACATTATTGGAAGTATTTTTTTAGTACTGCCCCTGAAATTTGAAGCTTCAAAATTTGTGTACAACTTTTCATCTATAAACACTATAATATATTACGAAATACACTATTTTTAAAGCAGTGTTTTAAAACTTGGCAGTTTCCGATTGGGATCGCCGATCTAGATGGAACATATGGACATGTTTTAAATACACTATGTTTAAATATGAAACATATGGACATGTTTTAAATTTCAAAAATAAAATTGGATATTTCTCAATTGTCCTAACTTTGAGAAAGTGTTTGAAAACAAGGTATTTTATGGATTTTGTTTTGGGTATATTCTCACATCGAAGAGTCAGAAGCATGTTTAAATAGATGCTTTCTCTTCCTTTTTGTTTGAACTTTGAAGAATAAATGAGAAACAAGCCTCGTGCAAAACATCCACATAATGAAATAAGCATGTGAATGAAATAAGCTTGTGAATACAAGGGTGCATTTCAATACTTTGAAGAAAGCGAGTTCATCTCATACCTCCAAATCTAAGTTATAGGCTCAGGTCTTCATTTAGTTTTCCGTGTGCCTCATTTTAGTAACTAGGTTATCACTCCAATCCGACCAAAAATTTATAGCATGTCTTTGTTGAAACTTAGTTTTACTCGAAGAAGTATGAGCCTTAATTTTGATATCGGCTCAACAAAGACCATGTCGGTTTGGTTAAAAGAAGACCTATTATGTCAGTTCGGTTAAAAGAAGACCTTAAACCGTGATTGTGTACTATGAGGCCATTAATCTTTGTTACAAGGAGGTCAATTTACTCATAGCCATTAGATATCAAATTGGATGGCTTGGGTTGAGTCATTGAGAATTTTTTTTTGAACTTTGAGTCTAGTCAATGATACTTTTACAACTATCTAATTTGAAATTGGAGGGACAAATATAATTGTAATCTCTTTGGGCAAAAACTAAATAATCTCTTTACATATTTTTCTGTTTGACAAATTTAAAAAGGGTTATTTCAGGGTGTTCACACTATAAAGTAATTTATAATTGTACTCAACAAAATTTAGACACTTATATACCTTTGTTTTATACATAGAGCATTTTTTCGTAAAAGCATTTTTGTCATTAGGAAGAATGTGATATTACGCACATGGGGTGTGACATCTCTCATATAAAGCACACTAGTGGCATTTAATGCACTATGTGGATGATATCACACCCCTCATAATGACCAAAAATACTTTTATTAAAAAAATATTATATTACAAAACAAGGCTCTAAAAGTGTCCATAATTGGTTGAGTACAATTATAAAATGCTCAATCGTGTTGTTTACGATGCAAATCGAAGAGATCTTCAGAAGAAGATCCCTCATATCTGAACACTACAAACTAATTTTTTAAAAAGTGTGATAGAAAGTGGGACAATCAAATTCAGATCTGAGGTAAGATCTACTCATAAGTGAACAAATCCGTTATCATATCAGTGGCAAAGCCAGCATTGATCCGAAATACGGAATACTATGTAAAAAGCAATAAAAACTAATTTAATTCTAATAAAATAAACAAAAATAAAAGAAACACAAGAAAAAGTAAGGACTCCCGAGGCTTCGAGGCCTTGTCTGCATCAGGACCGGTTGAGTTTATGTCGTGCGTGCTATTTGTCTCTCTTAGGTTTTGACCAGGCCTTGGCTTGATTGGATGGATTTCTTGATCTAAGGCCTATAAGTGGCTTAAGACTAGGGTTTTCCTAGGTCTAGGTTTTTCTCAGGTTTCTTGGCCTATGGGTTAAAGTCTATCTCTAAATGGGTTACAAAATGTGTTTATATAAAAGCTCAAATCATACTAAAATGGATATATACGAATTTTAATCAGATTTGCAAGCCAAATTTCCATTTTGGGGGGTCAAATGGAGCCCAAATCTAACCAAAATTAGGAGTTGTATTTTTGTAATATTACCTACCAAAAAATAGGTAAAAATAAGTTATTTTGCTATTTTTACTTGATTTATTATTAACACAATAGTCTTGTAGGATTCTAGATCACATGATAGGGATCACATGATAGTGAGGTCTTAAGGGTTTAAGAGTATCACAAAATTTACCAATTTTAAAAATTAAGTGTATAAGTGTAAGCACCCAAACATAACCCATTAAAAATAGATGAAGTTTCTATAAGGTCTAGGCTTATAGAAAACAAAATAAAGCCTCACATCAAATCCTCGTCTAGAAAGTACTTTGAGCGAGAAAAATCCTCATGATAGATTTAAGTCAATTTCCAACATCAAAAATAAAATTTTGAACTAAAAAATGGTACAGATCTTGCGAATTTCTAAACACTTATTTTAAGGTGAAATGGACAGTTTAGATAATTTGTTATAATATACACAATCTTTAAAGCTTAGAATCTTTTTCTATTTCACAAGTAATATCTTCAAGCTGAGATGATCGATGCTTGAGTTGTAATTTTTGACGAATTATGAGTTGAGGCTTTATATATTTTAACAGGCTGCAGCCCCATTTGTTTATAAAATAAAGATACACAATGATTTATTTGATCCTACAAGGCCACCGCCTTCCTTAAGTTCAATCACGGTTCGGAATGGGGTTAAGGACTTGGGGTTAGGGATGGATATCTGAACATAATGTCCCACCCTCCAATCCCACTATTATAATGTCCAAAGAAAAAGTTTTTACTTCTTTATCAAATAAAATTCTATTATTGTCAAATCAACATATGGACAAGGATGGAAAGTCATTGAACCCAAAGAGAAGACATGAAGGCGTCGGTGTCTTTTATTCTCATCTTTAATTACAAAGTTTGTTTGGATGGGAAGGCTATCATCATAAGCACTCAAAAGTAACTAAAGATGAAGTGGGATGTCTTTAATAACTCAAAACAAGCAAATAGACAATTAACACGTGTCGAGATGAGAGCTTCCCATCTAGCCGATCGTGGTGAGGCTAAACTTTCTTATATTTTGTTTAGGAAAACTGTTTCCGGGATCGCATAGATGGTCCATCTAAAAATAATTGAAACTAATAGCCCAAATGTGTTTTTAATAGAATTATTATTTTTAATTTTTTAAAAAAAATTATATTCATAATCTCCATGTTAGAGATTACATGTCCTTAATAATTAGGTCCAAAAATCCATCTTAAAAATAGATTTTTAAGAGGTGACTCATTTCTACATGGACTTGTAGAAACCGTGTCCTTTTATTTAAACCAGGGTTTAAAAAAACGTCGAGCCGAACTGGACTCACCCGGTTCGACTAGGGAATAGGCACAGGACGTGCTGGTTCCAACATAATACACGGAATCGCCTGGTTCCAGAGAGAACCGTGGGATTATGTACAGTGACTCGCCGATTCACTGTACGGAATCGGCGAGTCCCGTGAAGAACACGGGCTGCACAGTGTTCTTCACGGGTTTCTTCAAATTTTGTCATTTTTTGACCATTTTTTTTCTTTTTTATGCCATGTGATCTAATATTCAAGCTTTATGCAGTTTTTTTCAGCCTTTTCATGGATTAAATGGTGGAGAAATTTCATTTTTTTAGATCATGAAAGTTGCGGGTTTTAAGATTTCCGCTTTTCCTTTTGTTTCATGCCAAATAGGGCATGAATCTGTGAAAATTTTGAGGCATATTGATCGTAAATGTGTTCATCAAAAAATTTTGTTACGAATTTGTGATAATCTTTGAGAAAAACAGAGTAATTTGGATATTGAAGCCATGGGTTCACAAAACTAGGTAAGAACTCTACGTTTTTTTTTTTTCCCCGCCATTTGATCAATTTCAGTCCATATTTTGAAAATAATCAGTTAAATTTGTAGAGTTTTACATCTTTATCGTGTCTTTTATCATTTACCATATTCAATTTTATTTAATTTACTCAATTACAACCTGATTTTTTAGAAAAACACAGTGATGTCTGTGAAAAAAAATTCCTGCTGTTTTTTTTTTTTTTTTCTGCCTTTCGATCTATTGTTGACGATATATTACAAATAATGTGTTAGATTTTTAGGGTTTTTAATCGTTATAGTCTTGTTTATAATCAGATGTATTCAATTTGATATGATTTATCCAATTGGAGCTTCATTTTTAAGATTCAATGACTGTTGTCTATGAAGAACCGCGTTTTTTTTTTTTTGCTCAATTTAATCGATTTGATTTGATTTATTAATGATAATGTGTTCATAATTTAGGGTTTTGATTCCTTATATTGTTGTTTATCAAAACATATACTCAACTGGCTGTAATTTATTCGTTTGGAGGTGGATTTTTTAGTTGAAATGGCTGATGTAAGGTGGCTCTGTGAAGAACAGATTTTTTTTTTTTTTTTTTTTTTTTTTTTGTTGTAATCCATAATCGAATTTTTTGAAAATTTGTGATTTTCCAAAAGATGTGAATATCGTGACAAGGTTTTGATTATCATGAGGTATTAAATCGTATTTTAAATTTTTATTGTTTGAGTTTGCTGTTTTTTTTTTATTATTATCCATGATCGAATTTTTTGAAAAATGATGATCTTCCTAAAATATGTGAAAATCGTGACCAGGTTTTGATTATCATGAGGTATTAAACCATATTTTTAATTTTTATTGTTAAAGTTTTTGTTGAAAAAATTGTATGTTGATAGATTATTTATGCAAAAAAATACATGTTACTATATTTTTAATGCAAAACTGTAGTTTTTTTAATTTGTTGTTAATGCATTTTTGAGTTGGAATGACTGATGTTAGGTGGCTCTGTGAAGAACTGTTTTTATTTGTTTTTTTTTTATACATGATCGATTTTTTTTGAAAAATTGTGATTTTTCGAAAAGATGTGAAAATAGTGACCAGGTATTGATTATCATGAGGTATTAAACCACATTTTTAATTTTTATTGTTAAAGTTTTTGTTGAAAAAATTGTATGTTGATAGATTATTTATGCAAAAAAATGCATGTTATTATATTTTAATGCAAAACTGTTTTTTTTTAAATTTGTTGTTAATGCATTTTTGAGTTGGAATGACTGATGTTAGGTGGCTCTATGAAGAATTGTTGTTTTTTTTTTAGTACATGATCGATTTTTTTTGAAAAATCGTGATTTTCCGAAAAGATGTAAAAATAGTGACTAGGTTTTGATTATCATGAGGTATTAAACCATATTTTTAAATTTTTATTGTTAAAGTTTTTGTTGAAAAAATTGCATGTTGATAGAATATTTATGCAAAAAACATACATGTTATTATATTTCTAATACAAAACTGTATTTTTTTAATTTGTTATTAATGCATTTTTGAGTTGGAATGACTGATGTTAGGTGGTTCTGTGAAAAAATGTTTTTTTTAAGGACATGATCAATTTTTTTTGAAAAATCGTGATTTTCCGAAAAGATGTGAAAATAGTGATCAGGTTTTGATTATCATGAGGTATTAAACCATATTTTTAATTTTTATTGTTAAAGTTTTTGTTGAAAAAAATGCATGTTGATAGAATATTTATGCAAAAACAAACAAGTTATTATATTTCTAATGCAAAACTGTATTATATTTTTAATGTAGTTTTGCATTAAAAATGTATTTTCAATTTTTTAAATTTGAACGCAAAAAATACATGTTGTTAGATTGTATTATCGTGAGGAATTAAAGTGAATATCATTGTAAAAAAATCGTGGCATATATGACAATTATATTGTCTTACATTTTTTCAATTTTATTATTAATTTTTTAATGCAAAAAATGTATGCTCTTGATAATTGAGTTGTAGCCATGTTTGGAACTTGCATTTTGTATTTTATTATCTTGTATGTTTGTAATTGATATGTACGAAAATATTATTGTCAATAGAAGTATTTTGCAATAACAAATAACAACAAATACAACTACATGAACTACCCCAACATATTATCACTACACATGGTGATTATTTTTCTTGTTGAACTGTCAGGTTGATTTTTAACTTTTTACATATTAAAACAATTAAATCATGTCAATATCTGCAGAAGACCCTGCATGACAACATGGGGTCAGACTTGATCCCAACAAAAAAGATAAAATTATTTGTAATTACTGTCAAAGAGTGATAAGTAGTGGGGTACAGAGGTTCAAGCAAGACTTGGCAGGGGTTAAAGGAGATGTTTTTGCATGCAGTAGTGTCCCTAATAATGTAAAAAAATAGATGGCGATATTTCTTAAGGCTAACAAATGTAAAAAAATTGTCAAACATAAGATGAATGAGGAGAGAGCTAGTTTATATACGCCATCAAACATGAATGATCCAGAAGAGCAATATAATAATGACCTAGAAGAGCAATATAATAATGACCTGAAGATGGCCACAAAAATGAGTTTACATGAACAATATCAGAGGGAACGTGGGTTTAGAATGCCCGGTGGTTTTGACATAGGCATGCATGGTGGGTCTAGCTCAGATATGCATGGTGGGTCTAGCTCAGACATGTATAGCGAGCCCAGCTTAGACATACATGGCGGGTCCAGGTCGAGCATGTAGAGGGGTGGGTGGTAGTATGTGTCAATAAGAATCAAACGTTGAAGAAATAGTTCTTATCTTATCTAGGAGTGCCAGTATTGCAGGTTATAGTCGTATAGACCTATTTCTCTCAAAGCCTAAGTCACAACATATGACCCTAGAAGGCATTGTTAAAGGTACAAGAAACATGTTGGGGAGATATGTTGGTAAATGGTTCTACGATAAAGGGATTACTTTTCATGCAACCAATAGCCCATATTTTCCACCTATGGTCAGTGCAATCCAGAGAGTCGGGCCCAGGGTAAAACCCCCGACGGCATATGAGCTCAGTGGGCCAATATTAGATGAAGAGGTGGAGGAAGTTACAAAGTAAATTGAAGAATATAAACAGAGTTGGCCAAGGACAGGCATTATTCTCATGAGTGATGGTTAGTTGAATAAAGTTAGCAAAAATGAGTTTTTAAGCTTATTGGCCTATTCCCCAAAAGGTACAGCTTTTTTGTCTAGCAAAGACGTATCAGGACGAAAAAAGAAGCAAACTTCTACGTACAACTATATAATCAGATAGTGGAGGAGGTGGGAGATCATGTAGTCCAGTTTATTATGGACAATGCGCATGCATGTGTTTATGCAAGCAGCAAGTTGATGGATAAGAGGAAGCATCTAGTATGGACCTGTATGCTGTACACAGCATCGATCTTATGTTAGAGGAGATCGATGAGATCAAAATTGTGAAGGAGACTCTAGAGGAAGTAAGGTTGGTGTTATGATATATATACAACCACTCTAAAATTTTATTTCTGTTTAGAGAACACTCTAAGAAAAAAAGATAATCAGGCCTGCCATAACTCGCTTTGCGACTAATTACTTAGTTGTAGACTCCATTCAAGAATCTGAAGATGCATTAAAGAGATTGTTTACCTGTGAAGAGTGGTTAAATGATAGCCTCTCGAAGTCCAGTACCGGTATAAAAGTGGATGACATAGTCTCAAATAGGAGGTTCTGGTCTCGATGTTCCAGTGCCGTAGAGGCCACTGCCCCTTTGGTCACGGTGTTAAGAATGGTGGATGCTGACAAGAAAGCTACCATGGGCATCAAAGTATCGAGAGGGCGAAATCAGCTAATGGGGAGAAGTGTAGTTTTGCTAGCAAAGTGATCAAGATTATAAAAAAGAGGTGGAACACCAAATTTGGACGTCCAATTCATTATGCTGGTAAATATATATTTATATCATTAGAATGTTTCATTTTAAATCATTTTTTTATGAAATTGTAAATGACATTTTTCTATCTATATATTTTCTAGGTTAGTATTTCAACCCAAAATTTTTCTATTTGACACCTGAACATCCCTACAAGATTATAGAAGGGATTAGATACATTATTGCAAGGTTGGAGAGAAGCCATCGAAACCAAGTAACAGCAATACAAGAGGTATTATTTAATGTTTGGGTAAGAACTTCATTGAGTTGTTATATTTGTAAGAAATAATGCACTAAAACGAAATATATTTGTTTTAGCTTGCTATGTATAGGGATGCTATAGGATCCTTCGGAACTAGACTTGCTAGGAATTCTCGAACTAAGATGGATCCAGGTTATCCCCTAGCTAATATTTTTTTCATTCATATATTTAATCTTATGAATTGTTATTGTCCTTACAATGCTTTTTGTATTTTAATCCAGCTGAATGGTGAGAGATATATGGTATTGATGCACCTCACCTAAAGAGGATATCAATCAAGGTGCTCTCCCAGAAATGTTCTGCTACTGGCTGTGAGCGCAACTAGAGTACGTTCCAATGGTTGCACACTATTAGGAGAAATCGACTCGCTTCAGAGAAGCTTCATGAACTAGTCTACGTTCATTACAACTTAAACCTCCGAGAGCGATAAATAAGAAGGAAGCTTGAAGACTATGGGCCGATAGACTTAGACACAATATTTGTCACAGACACAGCAGACCAATAGGTAGTAGAAGAGGAGAAGCCAGTGTTGCACAAGAGAGCGTTTCTTGAAGCTATCGGTGAGGAAGATCTTGAAGAACGTGATGAACAGCATGAAAAAAGAAGCAGTCGGCCAACGTATCCATAATTTGTCTGAGATGTCAGTGATATTGCACCTAATGAGGGAGAGTGGGAAGGAGGTCTAAGGGAAAATGAGAGAGATGATGATTCTGAGGCCACCCTATCCCAACCATATTATTCACATATCGAGTCTCAACAGCAACATGGTAAGGATGAGCACGACAATGTAGGTGAGCATGAAAGATGGACAAGCTTTGGGGATTTTGGATTGGGAACACAACAGAACACTAACACTCAGGGATTTGGGTATAGTCAAACGCCTGCTAATATCGATGATTCGTTTTTAGATTGAATCAATGAATTGTCAAACGAATTCAATCAATGACACCAGCGTGACCAAGAAGAAGAACGACGTCGTCTGTCATTTTATTTTTAGATCATATGTTACTAATTGTATGCTTTATTGTAGTCAATGCATGTTGATATACTTATTCCATGATAATTCTATGTTTATCCTTTTGTGTGATGTAAATTAAATTGTAAATAGTAGTTCATGCAGGGAAAGAACATATCAATATTCGCATATTCATACAAAGAAATAAAAATTCTTAATGGAGTACTCTCATTTCTTATGGAATTCCTAAAAAACAATATTTATAATGAATTTTAATAATTTTTTTGGATTTTTTTGAAGCTTTAATCTGATCGATTTAGCCGATTCCCGATCCGAATTACCGATTCACCGATCCGAATCGATTTTTGAGGTGCCCGATCGGAGTCATCGATCCGCTTTTTAAACCATTGATTTAAACAATTGTTGATTGAAAAATTATTGAGGATTGTATGGATTATACATTTTTTGTACATAGAGATCACTATGGCTCTAGCCCTCAGATGTGAAATCTAGTAGGAAAAAGTTTATATAATGATGCTACCTTATAATGTAGAACAACGGATGCCCCTCAAAAATCCATCGGAAAAAGTAGTTTTAATGTTGGAAAACCCTTTGATTGATATGACTATGAAAAATAAAAAGATTTTAAGTCTAAAAAATAGTGCATTTTACAACATATTATCTACACCATCCATTTTCAAGATTTTCATATGTTTATAGATCAACTTGATTTTAACCATTTTTGAAATTTAAAATTTTATAATTAGATATAAAAATAGATTTTGAGATAATCCTAATAACATTTTACATCAAAATTATATATCATGATAAAATTTGAAGGGCACCATACCTGTACACCTACGGGGGCGCCCGTGTGCCAACTGCAACTGCACCCAATCTGATAGCTTAAAACATGTCACATAATTCGAGAAACATTATTTTAGACTTTATGCTGAGGGAATGATATTACCCCAATCAACCCAATTTCATATATAACGAAGGTTAATGATTGTGCCAAAAATTAATGGTCTTTATGGTATACATTTCTTTATACTTCCAAACATCTCAATTAACATTAGAAGGTTTATTTAAATTTCATTTCACACAAGTGCGTCCAAAAAACAAAAATCCTTAAATGCTCATATTACGATGTATCAAAGTTGGAAACCCTAAACACGCAAGCGCGTTTTTATAATTTGGCGCACTTAAAAGGCTCCAACCAAATGACAGCAGTATCCTTCTTTGTGCAAGGTGGGGGGCAAATTACTGAATTGCTGTTATTCTCAAATTTGCAACCCTGAAGATAATTTCAGCTTTTTAAAATTATTTTTTTGAAGAGGAGTCTAAGTAAGTTCAAATTATAAAGCATATGTAAGTTAAATTTTTTTTTGAAGAGGAACCTAAGTAAGTTAAAATTATAAAGCAAATCTAAGTTAAAGTTACAAAGTAAACCCCCCAACATCGATTGAGATCGTTTGTCCCCCTTAACAATTTTGTAAAGGGTTTTGATCCCTGAAATAATATTTTCCCTTTAATTTATTATTTGATGCAACAAGAATACATTTATGATTTGAGCAGGACAGCCTGGACACCCTAAGCAACAAACAGCTCATTCGAGTTGAGCAGGATCTCAAGAAAAATTAGAAAATTTGGAAGTGGGGTCCCCAAAGTGCAAAAAGTGTACATTTTTAATGTGAGCCCTCTACTCAGAAATACAATGCCATGTACCTACATCGTGCATTGGTACAGTAGGCACCACACAACCCCATATTTGTAGGCCACAAATGAGACTCACACAATGATCCCTCCCCCAGAGAATCAATCTTAAGCCCTCCCATAAAGAAAACTAGCGCTTTATGACCACATACTATATTTGATTAATCTATTAATTAATATCATAAAACACAAATACCCAGCAGTGTTTTGTTAGCTGATGACAACTAAATCATCAATGGCACCATACTATTTTTAAGGGGAAGGGGTACTTCACTCATGATTAAGAACTAGATAATCAAAATTTCAAAAACTAAATAATAAATAATAGGTATGATTCAAAATATCGGCACGTGGGCTGGGGGTTGGGGAACAAACCAGCAGAATATGTGGCCGATATTTCAGGGTTCACAATGGGAAAATATAAGGTAATTAGGTTTTTTACCAGAATAGTTTAATGGGCATTATTTAAAAAGTATCAGATATAATAAAAGTTAATAAATAGATAAAGTAGTGATGCTATTCACTAATATATTCCAGAAATAAGTTGTAATGTACATTTAAGAAAATACAAAATGGATATAACAGAATTCATAGCACCAGTGTGAAATATATCAGCTACTATAAACCTCAAAATCAATGATATATGATTGTCAAACGTTTTTAACTATATTGAATAGCCGTAACGGGTATGTTAAATGGTGGCTATTTCCAATATTTTACCCTCGAAACCCTCTTCGTAGGGCTCATCTCCATATGGGCTGGCTGGTGAACAGAGAGTAGGTCCTATCTATGTTACCGACTAAATTGTATGTCCCAGTCTCGCTCCACCGCCCAACCCATTGATTAGACAATGAAGACATCAAATAGATTATTAGCATGATCATCAGGATTACAGCATGCCTTCCCATTTCTTGGTTTCTCTAACACAAAAAATGACGAGGTCTTTACCCCAATCGAGTGCCCATAAGACACTGTTATTCCCACCCAAGCACATCATGATATGTAAATTCCAATTTTGGGAACATAGGAAATCGAAAAATCATAATGCTTCTTTCTAATACTAAATAACCAAAAAGCCAAACGTTTCGAATGAGGTGAATATAAAAGCTCAAATATAATCCAAAGTTTCTTAAAATGTGGCTGACTTAACTCAATCAAGAAATCAATGAACGATCCAGAGTCTTGGTAATATGTCCAAAACTCGTTAATAGTTCGAAAACTCACAACACAAATAATTGCATGGTCAGTCAATATTTATCTGGTATGAAAGACAAGTTTTAACCTTAGTGACACATTATCATTATCACGATATTATTGGAGGGAGTACTATAGTAATATTACAGAATTTATCTCATTTATTGGGAAATTATAGGATATCCACTGGGACTCATATTGTTATTATGGAATAATTTCTTATTAAAATAAGTTAATATGATTGAAATTTAAAATAACAAAGTGCACAATCCAATGTAGTAGCTTTTACACATTTTTTTTTTTTTAATAGTTAGTGCTAGGATTAAAACCAGTCTGAAACTGATCGTGACAACATTAGGTTAAAATAAATTTATTGGAGTTTTTTTTTCTTTGGAATAAGTCGACAATTTATTTGAGATATTTGTCAGTGAGATTTTAAAAGCTAGATGCAAGACTGGCCTGAAATAAAAAAATCTATTTCAATGAGACATTCCAAATTTTCCATCTAACAGGGCATAAAGTACAAAATCAACAAAAAGAAAACTGCTTTTCTTATTTTAAAGACGAGCAATACAAATAGTTAAAATATATAAAAATACAACCACAAGGCTTACCATGCGTGCGGCAGGCCTTAAGGAGGGACTGACCATGACAGAGGGCAAGCCTTTGGGGGGGACCAACTTGCACCCTCAGTAAAGTTACTCTTATATGCCTTCCACTCATCCAAAGTCACCCTGAGATCAACAAGCTTTGCTCTAAGGCCTTTGCAACAGTTAGCATGCATGGTATAAACATCAGCCAAGTATTGACTCCTCTCACAATACCCACCAAAATACTTAGTATCCATGAACAAAAACTTCATGTTTCTCCTCCCAAAGCTACTCTTCATCTTAACTATATTAAGAACCGTTTGTTCATTTTCGCCTGGGTAAAGGTATCTAGACATATACCAATACTTATAGAAGGCGATGGTACGTTCATTCGAGCGCACAAATTTGAATCCACCATTGGGCAAGTTGGAGACGTCCTCAGGGTTGCCATTAAACATATCACTAGCAATTTGGATGTCGGCATCTGGAGAGAATCTCCAAAATGGGTTTCGTAGCCACATGATATCAGCATCCTGTAAATTGAAACGAAAGAACACAATTCTTAATTCCCCATTTACTTCTGCTAATCGATTAAGAAAAGGACTCCTTTTATTTTGATACTTTAAAAAAAAAATCTTGAACTGTATAAAGAGATGTAGAGATGAAATCTTCTGTCTGGTACAACTGGAGTTGGTCCAGTGCTTCTAGCAAGGTGTGTACAGGAGAGATGGAAAAGGGCAGAAGGAAAAGTTCAATAAGAATTATTTTTTTTTTTGGAAAATTTATCGAATTATCCTATCATAGACTTAATTTAACACTTTTAGCAAGGTGTGTACACTTTGGAGACCTAATTTAACACTTTACCAGTATCTTTTGATTAAATTTCAAAATACCCATAAAAAATAAAGGTGGTCGTGAGTTGGAATAGTTACAAATGGGCAACATGTTAAATAGTTCATCTCTACTGGGTCTTTTGAAAAATTTACCTTTTTTATTGTCTAAACCTTTAAATTTAAGAATTCTGGCAAAAATGGTGCACTGATGCAGAGAAAAAGATACTAAATGCTATAACTTACAGAGAAAACAAAGCTATAACCACGGCGTAATATATCCCCAAGGAATCCTAATCTCCTCCACATCATTTTAAGATAATCTTCACTCATGTATACTTTCTCAGCCGTGAAATCAATACCCCGGGTTCTCAAAGTGTAACAGTTATGATGGATCTTCAAGCAACGTTTATATGCCTTTGCATCCAAAGCAACAATAAGAAGATGATTTAAAAGTATCTCTGTACCCTCACCAATATGAAAGCTCTCCAAAAAGAGATCAATCATGGTATTCTCTTCTGCCCAGGCCCCATTTAGAGCAGTGATGATCACTGTTTTGTTCTTATCTGCAGTTCTCTCCAGAACAGTGTCCAGTTTGTCAAGCACTTTGGTTTCCTACAAAGTCCAAAAAAAGAAATTAGAAAGTTTTTTGTCACAAGGAAATAAGCAACTTTGCAGGCTATTTCCAACAAAAAAATCTAAATTAGAAAATATAAAAACTCTTATTTTCTTATTTTAAAAATAAGAAATGAGCACCTTGAAAAATTAGGAGAAAAATTTATTTGTACATGTTTCCATCGCAATGACCTTGAGGGTTAACCCAAGGACCCTAGACTAGCATGAACAACATAAGAGGCTTAAGAAAACCTAGGGTCCGACTCTATGGCACATGGATGACCTATACTAAAGAAAATGGAAGAAAATGGGGGGGGGGGGGGGGTTTAAGAGCTAATTGTAATAAGTAAAGAAGAGCTTCTCAGAAACATTCATAATTAACGACTAATAGCAAGCCAAGCCTCTATATGTTTACTGTAACCATAGGATAAGAGCACGTATACATTAATATTTTTCTTTTACCATAGGGAAGGAGCACGCATTCACTGATATGAAGCTGGTGTGACCGAAACAGATAAAAATTATTCTATGGAATGTATATTATAATCCAATAGACTATAAAAAACCATTGTCCATCTGGAACATCACCATCCAATGCAATGGTTCATAGGGTAATGGTGAGAGAGTGGGCATAACCAGAAATGGACCCAAATGGTGAGGGTAACTTGTTCTCTCCATCACCATTCTTTATTTTATCGGACAACAATGATTCCGATGGACTATAGTACACTTTCCCACTGCACAAAATATGTTATTTTGTACTATGATTAGATTCATGTTTGTGCACATTCATATTACTGGTAAACCAGCAAGAAAGCAAAATATATCAAAACAGTACACCCTATTGAGAGGAGGTAAGGATTTTAAAACATACTTGTTTTCTAACTAAAGCAGGCGCCGGAGCAGGGCTAGAGATATTTATCTGATAAGAAAGAAACTCTTTCTTATCTGATAAGAAAGAAGGCGCCAGAGCTGGGTCCTTTGCATACGGTGCTGAAGCATCAGTAACTGGGTTATTTTTAGCCGTAGTACTTGCAATAAGAGGCAAAACCATCCCTGCCCCTTTGCCATGTGAATCTTTTGATTCAGATCCTTCCGATTCATTTGATGCAACAACTGGTGCCAAAACAAGAGGTTCAATTGTCTGGTTCAAATTATGTGGTCGAATTACT
Organism: Amborella trichopoda; assembly: GCF_054954075.1. Lineage (NCBI taxonomy): Eukaryota > Viridiplantae > Streptophyta > Magnoliopsida > Amborellales > Amborellaceae > Amborella > Amborella trichopoda. Next base: position 45,242,821 of record NC_142338.1, on the reverse strand, counting down.
GGTGTATCAATGTCAATTGCTTCACTCGGGAGCTCATTCTTAAGCATAGTGTCCCCTGAAATGTTTTGCACTGAAACTTCGGTGGAGAAATTTCCAGTAGGTTTGCCAAGTTTGCCTGCTTCTGAAGTAAACTGGTTGAATGTAGAAAAGTATTGGCTCAAAATGGTGCCCAGAGCAAAAACCAGAATACCCACCCATAATAGAACAGTATATACATCTCTCAAATTGTACGTCTGATTTATACGAGAAGACTTCATAATGATAGAAAGGCTCTTAGGGCATTGGCAATTCACTAATGGTGCATAGAATCATCTCTGTGTCAAAATAAGAATATATGAGAATAAAGAAGATCCAAGGACTTTGAATTTTCAATGGAAAGGAATGCTTTTCTTGAACAAAGAACACACACACGCACAAAAAAAACGGAAATTTGAAATTTTCTCATATATGTCTGAAAAATAGAGAACTACATAAAGTGATCACTCCACACATATCACAAATAAAGTACAGGGGTATTTGTTTTGATCTGTAAGTACATAAATTGCAAATGTGAAGAAAAGAACATATGATTAAACAAGCTGCTGACAAAAATATTGGTAAAACAGGAAGAATAATCAAGCAATTTGCTCAGAACATCAAAGAAACAATGAAGCTTCTAATAAGCTTTAAACTAAGAAAAACCATCTTTTCTTGTTTGGAAAAAATATTGGAAGGTGAAGAAAGTACCAGATGGCTTTTGTTGCAGTAGTTTCCAAAAAGGCCCGGTTTAATGAGACCTTTAGATCAGAATAACAACTAAAATGACATGAAAATTCCCTAGCTACATGCAACTTAACGTTCAGCAAAAAACTGCATAACCATAAACGCTTCAAAATTCTTGTAAACTCATTACAGACAATTCATTTTTTCTATTGTTGCTAACATTATTATAAAGTTTCATTGTTTCTTGACATATCCTTCATTCCTAAATTAGATTCTTGAAAAGTCATGTCACCCAACAATAACATGAACTCTTAAAAGGGAATCAAACAAGCCTTCTACATTTTTGTTGCTTCCAATGTTTCTTTCAAAAAACATTTGTGGCAAAGCAGTCAAGGAACTCCCATTGTTCAATAAACAGTGAACATTTCATAATCTGATTCAATTCCTTACAGTACAGAGCTACTGAAGATAAAACAAGATGTGAGCTTTAAACACCTTCTATTCCAAAGCTAACAAACCAGATTAAAGCTTCACATACTAGATCAAGGATAGATAACGAAGTTAAACCACCTCAAAACTTCAAACGCCTCACAGTACGAGCTCCCAAATATACAGAGAAAAGCATCAATCACCACTGCAACAGAAAGCCTCTGAAAACAAAACCAAAGAAAAGTTTCAAATACGTTCTAATCGTAAGATTTCAAACCAAAAAAAACACAAAATCTTCCAATGCTGGGCATATGAATCCTAAAATCAAAGGTAAAGTTTAAAAAGTTTGTGGTGGACAGTTTTAGAAGATAAAAGCTTTATATAGACCTCACAATGGCAAGCTTATAAAATAAAACCAGATCAAAACCCTTCAAATACTCTTAGAAAAGAACTTTTGAATATAAATCTAGGGTTCTTTTGGGGTTTAAAGTTTTAAATCACCGTGTCTTCACATTTATTTCATTTTTGCAGAAAACGATGTGAATTTCGGTCGTTTAAATAGTTGTCGGTTTGCAAGTGAACGCTCCATAATTTACGGGTCCAAATTTCCTGATATGCCCCTACTTTTTGGGAACGTATGAGTGTACTATGCCCCTGGTTTCTCATGGAATAACGATAACACCCCTCTGTCGCGCAACTATGCTCCCTCGGGAGCACAGTTTACTTCTACTTCCTTGGTTTGAAAGATCTCGGATGATTTTTTCAATTTGAAATTTTGGGAACCACTTAAAAACCACTCGATTATTATTCTCGTCAAAACAATTTGAAATTTGAGGTCTAACCTGGAGATCTCACCATCTAAAAATTGGATTGTATCAATTCAATCTCAAATTTTTTTTTGTTTTTTTTTATGTGTATAGAGGGTACAATTAAAAACAAAAAAAAACGTTTATATAAGTACGAGGCTCTAAACAATCAAATTAAGGCACACCGAAAAAATTTCACTAGAAGAGGTTGTTTTGATGCTCAAAAATCCTCAAATTGATCATCTCGACCTCAAGATGAGTAGACATTAAGTAAAAATAGATTTCAAGTTTTTGAAAATAGAGCATCTTGTAATGTAATTTTTGACTGTCAATTTTCGATATTTCTAAGTTTTTATAGATATGTTAGATCTATATAATTTTTTGAAGCTTTAAATTTTATAATTATAGATGAAAATAAAATTTAAAGCTATTACAAAGATTTCCAGTATTGAAACTATATTCGTCGATACTATTTAAAGGTGCGCCTTATTTTAATTGTTTAAAGTCTCAGTCTAATACAAACCGCACCCTTAGTCAAAAAAATTATTGAGGTTAATCCCTCGATGAAAAGGTTACATCCCCAAGATTTGAGAACCTCAAGATAGAGATTTAGTTGAGGGAGTAAATGAGCACTATACTCCCACGGGAGTAAAATATATTTTGGCATTTGTTGTTGTCTCATATTAAGCCGTATTGTCCGAATGGTTTTTTATTCAAGGCTCGAGACTTAACGACGTGGTTTTGGTGGTCGCTATTAATAATTTATAATTTGATATTGGCAAACGGCCACGTGTTAATGTTACTGTTAGGTGATGAATTTCTATATAGAAATTTGAAAAACACCAGATTAATAATTCATATTAAGTATTACAAAGGGCCACGTATTGGTGTTATTGTTAGGTGATGAATTTCTATATAGATATTTGAAAAACACCACATTCTTTTTTTTACAAATAAAATCTCCAGATTCCTTAACCTCCTCAAGATCAATTCTATCAAAAAAAAAAATGTATATATATATATATATAATTTGAATTTTTAATGAAGTAATGATCCAAGTCCATTTCCCTCAAGGTCAATAACTCTAAACCATTGTCTATTTAAGTATTAAAAGACGTGTTTCTTTAAAAAAGAAAATTGTTTATAAGTGAAGCAGGAGAGAAATTTGCTGATAAAAATGATCCCCCTGGCAATGTTTTATTGGGGGCTAGGCCATATTAGTGGCAGGTCGGCATCACCATACTGTCTTTCTAGGAAATACTTTGTATAAGGTTGACCACTTTAAAATATAAAATAAAGTGTACTTTTAAAATTCTCAAAAAAAAGAAGAAAAAAGGTTGTTTTGATGTTGGTAAAATGTTCAATTGATCATCTCGACGTCAAGATGTGTAAATATGTAGAAGAAAAGATATTTTAATTGTTTAAAATAGTATATCTTGCAATATATTATTAGACCATCTATTTTCAAAAAATTTATGTGTTTATAGATCTGATTGATTTGAACCATTTTTAGAGTTTAAATTTTTATAATTAAAGATAAAAATAGATTCTTGCACCCTTTTAAGAATTTTCGACGTCAAAATTACATCTCATGACAAGGTTTGAAGGTGCACCTTCCTTTAATTGTTTAAGGTTGCAACCTTCTACAAACCACACCCATATTTTTAACATATAAATGAATAATCAAGTGAAAAATTAGATTTTTGTCCCACTTAAATAATTGATTCATTTTTGTACATGATTCCCTTTTATGCATCTAACATCCATCTTAGAGATGGATGCAGAAAGGTAGCCATCCCACCAAAACCCACAAATCAACAACCTAAAAAAATGTATAAAAAATACTATTATTTCTTGTTAAAGTTACATTTTTTTTTAATATATTTATGTTTCGCTATGGTATAGATTGTCAATCCCTAGAATTTTCGGATGATTCAAAATCTATCTTTAAAACGAATTTTCAGAGGGAGGATTCGTATAAATAGATGAGTTGGTCGACTCATAAAAACATTATAATGGATCAAAGTCATACACTCTAAAATATAGGACTTATCCAACACGCAATGGAAAACATATGATAGATTTGGAATATTATTTTTGGGCACTAAAATAAAGTATCACAAAATGTACAAGCCATAAATGTTTATAGGTGTTTAGTCCTATGATTGATGGATCTAAAATGCTGATCTATTTATAGCCATAGGCACCTAATTTCCAAAAGGAGTTGTGGAATTTTATCCTCTTGCAATAAATACCTTTTTTTTTTTTTGGATATAAGTTTGCAATAAGAACCATATTATTCAAAACTTCTGGTTTCTCTTGTAGTACACATTCAATAGAAAAAGGGGTCCGCATAACATGTTTTTAAGGGGGGCTTTTTAGATATGAAAGTTCGGATCCACTGGTTAATTACCAAATGACTATTTCAAAAAAATAATTCTTAAATACTTATACATGACTATCTGATCTCTATGCAATTAGTTATATTTATTCAAAGGAAAATTTTCTGTTCTCAAAGATTGATCCCCCGGGATGAATCGGTCACATAGCCTATTTGGAAGCCTAAGAAATAGTCTTAAATTGAGAGAATGGTGTACATGATTTTTTCACAAACCAAAAAAGGGATAATCTACAATTCACAACCCTTCATAATACATAGGTTAATGATAAAATGAGTTGCGAACTGTAGATTTGCTAATTATATGGTTTTTTATTAAAAAAATTTGTTTTTTGTGGTATCTTGTTCTTCAAGTTAAAATGTACTAAATACCATACTTTTTATCATTTGCATAAAGAAAGAAAGTTTAAATTCCTACCAAATAATAAAGGTATTTTACAAATACTGTTTCATATCAATGTACTTTTAAAATAAAAAATTAATTTATCTTTACTTAATAATTACACTACCTATTAAAATAATCTTTATATATAAAAAATAATAAAAATTTTTTTATAAAGAGACCCATCACAACCGATTCTAACCTTTTCTATATTCCTTATATAAAATGCTCTCCCCCCTTCCTCTCCCTTCTCACGCACATTAAATAGAAAAAGCCTTCTCTCTTAGCTATCACAGAAGCCATTAACAATCAGTATTACTCCCCCACTATGTCTCTCTCCATATTAAATAGGATCTGTGAACCCTGATAATCAATAATGGTCCCCCTTTAACCCCTCTTCCTGGTTATCTCTCCCACTTGGTAAATCCCCTCTTGCAGTTTTTCAGTTCACATTCAAAGTGCATCTATCTATACACCCAAGTACGACCGCATGCAGAGCTATCGAAACTTTAAAAACCATATCGTACACTGCGTTTTCATAATGGCAATCAGTGTTAGAATGCGGTCCATAAGGTCGGAGCTTTATCAAAGTCAAATTCTCGTCTCTAAAGCACTTTGCACATTTGAAATGTCCTTTATGGTCCTAAAATCAATTGCGAACTATAAAATTTAAAGCTAAAAAATTAGTACAGACCTTGTTGATCCATAAACACTTATTTTCAGGGCAAAATGGATATTCTAGATAAGGTGTTACAATCAGTAATTTAAAAAACAGATCAGTGGCTTGAATAGGGCACCTCAAAAACTAATCTAGATCGGTGAATCGTCTATCTGATTGTTGTTTTACTGTACAGAAAAAATAGTGAACCGGCGAAAAACGCGAAAAACCACTTAATTGTCCAAAAAACCAGTCCGGATTGGTGAATCGGCATTCCTGATCACCGTTTTACTGTAGAGAATTGTTGTTTTACTATATTAGAACCATCGGTTCCCTTCTAGAATCAATCGTTTTCCTAAATATATGCAGAACCAGATTGGGGCGACCGATTCCTGAGTCGGATCAGGCAATTCCATGTCGACTCTATATTTCTTAAATCACTGGTTACAATGTACATTAATTTTAGGGCCTGAAATCTTGATTTTTCTCATAACTATAATAGTCAAGGCCGAGATGATCGATTTGAAGGTTTTATGACATTAGAATTGCAATTTTCATTGAGTTTTAGGTGAGTCTTTACTTATTTTGATAGAGCTGCAGCCTATCAAAACATTTTCCTAAATGTTAAACGGACGTATCAAGGGGAAAAATTGGCGGTTAGGCCAAGAACGGGTTCATGAAAGGAGAAGCCAACCTTCCTACCCCCAATTGAAGTAAGCCTACGGAAAAAACCAAACAAAGGAATCATACAAGCTTTCGGAAGATGCTAACATGGTGGAGCAGCCCACAAAACCAATGAAATGTTTGATCCAATTAAAACTGATCAGATTGTTAGTCGAATCGATTGGATGCGATTTCAAAAATATACATGAAAAACATATACAATTATTCAAAAATAAGTAATATTTTAGGAAAAAAAAAAGGTTACCTAGTTTATTTGATTGGTTGAACCCATCAAAACTGAACAAAACTTATCAAATGTTTGTTTTGACATGTTTTTTTACTATGGAGAAAACTAGGTCTTGATATCATATTGAATGGTAAAAAGAGGGGATGGATTTGGGGTTTTTTTAGTAAGTGAGAAACAAGTTTGTCATTTGGTATGTTTTGAATTGAGTCTTCTACCTTGTTGGGCATTTTCATCCCAACTAGCCTTAAATTAACAATTTGGTTTCTCATTGGCCAAAAAAGGAAAAAAAATATGTATGCCCCATCTCTAAAATCATAATCCCAAATATTCCTCTAGTTTATGGAAGATCCCCCGCTAAGTAAAAAAAAAAAAAGATATTTAACCCCTTTTACACTTTTTTTATTGCCAAAATTATTCTCAAAAGATAAGAGGATTTATGGTCGTATTGAGGGTATGACTCTTGCTATAGCATAATGACATAACATGATTCATGTAGCCGACCCCAAACATTTTGGATAAAGTTCTAATGATGATGATGATGTTTATCATTTTTATTTCTTCTAATAATCCCTTGATCGAAACCCAAGAAAATCTTCCCCACTTTTTTTTCTCTTCTTCACCTCATCCACTCCCCTCTCTTTCCCCCTACCTTGAACCCTCGTTGTCTCTCTCATCTGATGAACTTCATTGCCAAGGTAATAGAGGCAAACATCCATTTTCTTCCTATAAAATCTGATGGGTTATTTAGGATTATGGTTTTAGAAAGAGGGAAATATCTGATTCACAAGAAAAAAGTGTTGGGGAACTCATATGACACCGCCAAATAGGCCAAGGGGTTTTTTTTGTTGCATGAGCATTAAGGGGTTTTTTTGTTTTTTTTGAGGCAATTCAGGCCCTACCTGTTTTTTGTTTCTAAATAGATTAGGAATTTGATTTTTGAAGGTGTTAATAACATGGTGTTAGTGGAAGGAATATGGTTTGTTAGTGGAAAGAATGGAACCCATAATGTGGTGATTGGGTAGGATGCTACCACCACCACCTCAACCCCTTTCTGAAAGAGACAAATGTGTTTTTTTACATTGATCAAATCAACCATTTTTTCTCTTTTTTTGGTATTATTTAATATAATATTGTATAATATAAAGTTATTTATTTTTTATACAAGGATGTCACAATTGACACCAGCCATTAGATATCAAAGTGGATGGCTTGAGTGTGTCATAGTTCTAGAAAAAAAACATTTGAACTTGGGCTTAATTAATGGTACACTCACAACCATCTTATTTAAAATATGATAGACAAAAATAATTGTGACCAATGTATTAAAATGAGTGTTTAAAAAATAAGTAATTTATATCGAAACCGACTTATCCAAATCAGAAATCAGTTAAGTTGATCTGGATCCTTTAAAATATGTCGAACTGACCGATTCTCCCTATTGACCAACGAATTCTATGACAAACGAATGCCTGATTCTATCAAAAAATCAGATGGTTCTATGTGAACCAACCAATTTTTAAAAAATAAATAAATTAAATTTTATTGGTTGAGATGATTTAAAAAATAAATTAAAACTTTTCTGTAAGAAGAGGAATTAAAAAAACATTAAACTTTTTTTCGTCAACCGTAATAGCGATGGGCCATCGCCCTAAAAATTACTTTCTAACTCTTTTCCTCATTTTTTATTATATAATTTAATGCCACCGTGGGGTGCACACCCGTCCTCTTATGGTTGAGGCACCCATTCCTGTGTGCTTAAGCCCCTACCTAAGGTTAATTTTAGAACCTCAACTTTTTGGAATATGACTTCTTCATAGATTAAAATCAATAAAAAATTTCTAATTGTACTATCCATGCAATTATAAAAATAGAAACCATCCAAGTGCTAAAAAAAATTAAATTTTTTTTTTTAAGAATGATTTTCTATAAAATTTCAGATTGAAAAAATCCTCCCAAATAAGTAGTTTAGCCGTGTGAGTAGAAGTAAACTACTCTCCCAAAGGAGAATAGTAACATGCCCAAATATAAAATATCACAAGAATATATTCTTTATATATTTTGAATTGATTCAGATTGCACAAGAAATAATTCTAGAGTCGAACGGGGTGTCACATATTTATTGATAGCGAAATGAATTATTGACTGAGGAGATATTAATGAACCACGAATAATCTGACAAGAGAAATTTTCAATATTTACGTATTTTCCATAAAACAATTAAAACTATAATTCAATACTATTATTTTTTTGAAAAAACCCCAAAAAAGAAAGATTTAAAAAAAAAATTGGTTTTTTTTGTAAATTGTTTCAAGGCTGAATCCTGCCGATCAGCTAATTTTCCGATCCAAATCGTCAATCCACCACCTAATTTTCAAGATGGATGATCCAGTCAACAAGCCGTTTTTTTTTAAAAAATGGGCTCTTTGTATGCTTTCCCAATAATTAGCATTGAATATCAACAAGTAAATGGTCTGTTTGTCAATCGCTATCGAGTGATTTGATAAATTTCCAAAAAACAAATCAAGACATGGCGGTTGACAATAAGATGGAGTAGGATAAAATGTATAGTCCATATGTTACAGTTAGTTTGATTAATTTCCCTTATAAAATTAAGACGTGATACAGGCAGTAAGCCACAAAATGCATGCAAAGCGCCTCTGTTTTCATGAGGTAGCAGCAACTAACTCTCTCTCTCTCTCTCTCTCTCTCTCTCTCTCTCTCTCTCTCATCTTACCTTACAGGTTTCTGAATCAAGAAGGGATGACAACAGAGAAATATCTGCATCCTCCATCCGTTCATCCAATCTTCCACCCGCACTCCATAATACAAAGTCAATAAAAAGAATTAAACAAACACAAACAACAAAAGGAGAGTTTCATAGCCTAGGATCAAAAACCACATTACCCATCAGAAACAACAGGCCCATCATTCATCAGACCTACCAGACAGACGACCCAAATCTTAAGGCTGCTGACCATCGGAAAATCAATACCGTCGATCCTTCCAACTGGCACAATGTGCAGATTTAGAACCCAGTAGAGCCAACTAAAGAAGAATATGACTCATTCTCATCCAGCATCGCCATTTTCTCAGCCTTGTCCACTTTCTTCCTGGGTTCAACCTCGACAGTCTGATCCTGTAAATGGGCGATCTCGGAGAATCTTAGCCGTTGAAGCTTGGCTTCTTCAAGCCCACCCTCCCAACAAGTTTCAAGGATGATAGTAAGGGCCTCATCTAACTTGTCTTCCTCCATCATTTGTGATCCATTTTGGAGCAGTAAGAGGTATACCTGGTCTGCGCAAGCCTTCCTTATCTGAATAATTAACCGTATAATTATACGGACATGGTTAGCATGCGGGCAGCACCACATATTGTTGAAATGCGGGCTTGACAATAAATATATTTTTTAAATATAATTTGATCCTAATTTTTAGAGAATATGTAATCTTTAACATGGAGATCATGATTATAAAAAATAAAATAAATTTTAAAAACTAAAAATAATAATTATATTAAAAAAACACTTGGACCGTTAGTTACAATTGTTTTTAGATGGACCACCTATTTGCATCCATCTTTAAGATGAATGCTTTATACCTCTGAACCGCACATTGTAGAAATGCAGTCCAGCCAGCATGAAACAATTGTTCTAATTATAAACATACACTAATCTCTCTCTCTCTCTCTCTCTCTCTCATGGCATATATAACTTACTCAGGGGAAATGCCAGAGTCATATTGGGGTCTAACCATCCTGTGAGTTGGAACTAAGATCCTAAGTTATCTACCTAGCATTACTGGCCTTGCCATGGAGAGAGACAGAGAGAGAGAGTTCTTTTGAGTTTCACTGTTATAATTGAATATTGGAACCAATTTTTCAGGTATTTTTGAGATGAGTGTGGCACCAGTTAAACGTCTCACAAGTCAGACCAAAGAAAGGACAAGATGAAAAACTTAACTAGATGACTCATCCATAAGATAATTATGGTTTTAAATCTCGGCTGAGTAGACCGTACATGGCACCTTGCCGAGCGAGTTCTCAAGTATTAAAAGTACTCATTAAAAAAATCATAAAAACTACATTTTCTTCAAAATCAATGTAAAAATGCTTTATATATATTTTTCATTTTTTATGATAAATTGTGAATATTTTTATCAGAGTAATGATCCTATGAGACCCTCCCATACCCATGTCAGTAGGACCCCAAATGATCACCATCAAATTTGGCATAGATCACTAGAAAAGTCAAGTCCCACTCCCATGTGATAACTTTTATAGATATCTGTGTCAAACTTAATGGTGATCCTTTGGGATCCTACTCACGTGGGTGTGGGAGGGTCTCATAGTGTCATTTCTCTTCTTATCATATGATATATTTTGCTATTCCTCTTTTCTAAATTTTTTTTAATTGTTTCCAGCTATAAATCAATTCTTTCCAAATTCCATCTTTTTTTTATAACATTTTTGGACTTTTGATGTTGTTTATAGCTAGGTGTGCTTTTTATTGTTTCTTTATTTGTAAACAATTTATATATATATATATATATATATATATATATATATATATATATATATATATATATATAGATAGATAGATAGATAGATATTCTAGCTCCTTTTTGGGCTCATACACTACTTGGGCAAATCCACTTGGACTCGCCGGAATTAATCAGCTGAGGCATGGCCTAGTCCCAAGCCTAAGCGGAGTAAATTGAATCTTGAGGATATTTCCAAATTTGACAAAAGCAAAATTAACAATAGAAGTTTAACATAACTGCTATGGTTTATATAACCTACCAATGAGCCTGTATAACAAAACAGTGAGAAGGAAACAAATGCTTTAGATTTTTGTAGGAATATGCATTCAGATGTTGAAAAAGAAGTTCAGCAAACAAAAATGACACTCAGAGGGAGAGGACACACCAGTTAAGAGTTACAGAAAGAGAGAGGTACAACTTTCTTATACTTTGACCAGCAGTCAAAGCTGAAACCTGAGCCACCCAACTTCACATCTAATGACTTGGGGTGTTTGTGACTTTTTGTACTAAAGGTTCTCATCATAGTTATCAAAACCAAACCAAACTGGTGCTCCGACTGATCAGAACGCCAACCAGCCTTGGTCGGTTTAGTCAAAGGTAAAAATTGGATTTGATCGAGAACCGGTCAAAACCAATATTTGATTGGTATTGGCCAATCAGACCAGCTAAATAAGGGTGGGAAAATTTTTTAATACATTTTATATATTATATTATTATATCAACATTTCTTTCTTTTTTTTAAAATCGGTACAACGGGTTCGACCAGTGGTTGGACCAATTTTAACTAGACCAAAGCCCTCACCGGTTCGATGGCCGGTCCGATCTTAAGAATATTAGTTGTCACTATACACTTTTTTCGAAAAAAAAAAAGCAATTTATTTACCCAAAAAATATTAAAAACTGTGTATATGTGCGTGTGGGTGTGGGGAGAGAGAGAGAGAGAGAAAGAGAGAATGGCAGAGTGGCAATACAATTTTTTAAGAAAAATAAACATGGAAAAGTGTTTGGTGAGTTGGTATTTATTTGCGGTCTCCCTATAAAATATATCTCAAAGATGTATTTTCAATCCAAGAATTTAGGGTTCGATAATCTCAACCATGACAATGATCTATATTTAGAATTTTTCTCTTTCGATAAACATAAATGTTATTTTTTGAATTCCTTTCTTCACTATCCAATTTAACTTTTAGTGGATGTAACAGTTTTTGACATCCATCTTAGAGATGGACGTTAGATAGACAAAGGACAGCACAGCAATAGGTGAGTCGGCTGACTCACCAAAACCATGACCAATAAACATTAGATAGAGAGAGAGAAGGATATACGATTAGCTGGACATGTTACTAATATCTATAGAAATAAGACAGATTGTTTGTACCTTTGGATAGCGATGGACAAGAAAGGATGCAAGTTGAGAGAATGCATGTGAGTTTATGGAATCCTCCAGAGAAGCAATGCATCCAAGAATTGAAATTCCTGTGTATAGTTTTGTAAAGTCTTTTGTTCCCTTCAACTCAACTGCCAAAGAATCCAAAACACCAGCCAGAAAACCCTGGGCATGGCAACCAGTTGTCAGCATTTAAGCCAAAAAGCAGAAATGAAATGTAATGGGAGTATAGCAGAAATAGATTGTTCTAATTTTTTAGATCATCCTCAGATCCCCCACGATTGATTTTATAACCAATGTGCAAGATTTTTATTATTATTACATGTAAGGAAACATTTCCAACCAGACTTACGAGATGACACAAAATCAACCATAGAATTCAATGGAAAAATAAACTAATTTAAATGGTAAACTCACCTCAACTTGAAGGAAGCTCATTTTGTTGAGGAGAATTTCAATAGTCTGAAAAAGAATTTTGTGGGCATAAATATTACATAGATAGAAGAGATGAAGAGACAAGCAAAAGCAACACTAAAAGCATCACGAAGAAAAGCAGACAACCATGTAATTTTAGAAACCATACATGAAAGTCGATAGTCATATGTTGAGAAGCTATCCAATAAATATTTGAATGACCATGTTGACAGTCAATATGACTTTCAAATAGTCATATAAAGTCTATATAACTATCTTGAGAAGCTATACAAAAAAAGAAAAGCTATTAAAATAAATAAATAATAATAATAATAATAGTAATAATATATATATATATATATATATATATATATATATATATATATATATATATATATATATATTAATTATCCGAAATTGATAATTTTTATGCTGATAATTTGATAAAATTCTAAAGTTCAACCATTTTTATGTTCCAAGGGAAGGAATATTTATAAACAGAGGTTGTTTATCGTATATGGTGCACAGCTGGGACATCCACCATGAGTTCCCAATTGCAGAAGGTGAAGATTGATGAACACTAAACATCACAATTAATCTCCACCATCCATTATTGAGTGTAGACAATGGACACCCTTGTACCAGCACCGTATATAAAGGCTGCCTAGGGTATACTTTCCCTTATTTAAAACCAAAACAAATTTTGGTACAAAAGATAACTTCACCTTTAGAGTGGGTATGATCACCCTGTCACATTTCCTGTATTGCTGAAGAACCCAAAGTAAATCATTGCACAACATGTGATCCTTTTCAATTTTCCTCTCACAATTATCTAGTTCCGAAACCTCAAGATACTCGAGCAAGGCAGCAAGTGATGCCTTTCGTAATGAATCTGCCAAGCCCCCAACTGAAATAACTAGACCAGAAAGAAAGGCTTTGCTGTAACAAGGAAACTGAAGTAGGTGTACCATGCGTGGATATGAAACATTAGGTGCCTACAATGAATTGGAAGGCAAGTTCAAATAAGAGGGTGAAGCTACTCAAAAGTGAAATGACAAAGGTGAAGATGTCTATTTTCAACCATAGCCATAAATATGCAAGGATTGTGGTAAAAAAGTTCAGTATGCTCACCCCCCAGTTCAAATTTTCACTGTTTGGTATGATTGCTTCCAGTTTGTCCCTATGTACAATGCATGGCACAAAAGGTTCTTTACTGTAGAGGATCCTTTGGAGAATCTTTCCAGCTGTTTCTCTTATCTTATCAATTTTTTCCACTGCTTGCTTCACAATGCCACCAATCAACATAGTTGCAATATTTGCATCAAAAAGAGGATGATCCTCATTATTTGAACCCAACGAACTATCACATAGCGCTGGAGTACTCTCAGCCACATCTGCTATTAAACTCCCAACACCCATAGATTGCATCTCACAAAGTATGTAAGTGCATTTTTCCAGGCCCTCCATCGCAGCCTCCCTCACCCAAGAACCTACATCACCTCGGTTGTCTACAGAATAGTCATCAAGAGCCTTAAATAAAGTGTCGAACACTTGATTCTTGATAAATCTATCTAGGGATTTAGCTCCCTCTATACCATCAAGAACAGGAGACCTTCCTGTGCCTGTCAATGTCTCACAAACTGAAACCAATCCTCGAACAGCATTCACACATGCTTCCGCATCTCGGTCATCTGGATTTTCCTGCAAACAGGAGCAACAAAATTCAAATAAAATAAACTAACATTGATGGGAGACTTATTGTAGGCTTCAATGAAACAAAGAGATAAGGGATATCTTCATTTTTTGCGGTAAGAGATAAGAGATTTCATGTTGAAAGTAAAACCTGAATCATACAAGAGGGGCAAAGTTTATCCAACACAACTGCCCAATTTCGAACCAAAAGCTCATACGGAAAAACACTTATAGCCAATGCTGCTCCTCTTCTTGCAGCCATATTAGGATCATCCAATAATGCTAGGTACTTTGACATTAGATCTTGGCCCAGTTTATCACTCATGCTAATGTAGGCTTTAATAAAATACTTCAATGCTTGAGCGGCAGAACCCTGCAAATACGGTTGAACTAGAATAATTTAAGCACTAACTTTTTAAAGAGTAAATACGAGCTCGGGGGATACTAACTTTCATTTGCCATAAGAAGGTGTATGAAGAAGCAAAACATTAAGGCAGACTCAACACTCTGAGCTCGGGGGTGCTACTCTTGGAGTACACAGAAAAGTGAAGAAATATCTGAGTGATACAAACAAACAGATAGATCCATATACCTGTATTTGTGCATTTGGATGCTTCAAGTTCTCGTTGAGAGTTTCGAGCAAGGTTCTTTTTGTCTTTTCAGGTAAAGATGCATTTGACAGAGAGGTACACTCAATGAGCCTGGAAACGCATGAACGCATGATCTCTCCACCCTTTCCACGATAAAGACGAGCTTTCTCAATGGCAGGAACTATGCCTGAAATTCGGTTCTGTTTTTCTGAAAAGAAGACAGAAACAAAATAAGGATATTTATAGAATTCTTTTTCCCAATGTAACAGCACAATTGCCCACACCATAGCAACCTAGAATAATAGAGTGGACCAAGCAGACCTCCATTTCCAAATTGGTCTGCCAAAAGGGGCCCTAAATGATATAACGACACAAGCAAGAATCCAGAAACAGAAGCCACATTCACAAAACTCTGGCACATATAGCATGACAATAAAGTATTTTTCGGGTGAAAGAGAGCTGCTACATTAGTTTTACACAACATGCCAAATTAGATTTAGATTCAAGAATAATTGTATTAGATGATGGCCAGATTAGTTGATACAACATCAAAATCTAGCCTCAAGATTGAAGAAAACAGAAGAATACGGCCATGTAAACTAATAATATGCAAATATGCATGAAAACACCCTCTAAAATCAACACAAGAATGCATCCAACAAAAAGTACCAACATCAACACAATAACATACCTGTCAAGCCCAATATATGAGGCAAATTTGCTAGTGCGTACATAAGCACACAAACAACCATTAGTATACACAAATACATGAACGTGCCCTGAGGCAAAGACATTGACAAACATGCACATTGTGAAACAAATGCTAACACCTGATCACATGATACAGTCCCCCATGCACATGGAGAAATGCAGGCAAATTTGCTAGTGCCTACATAAGCACACAAACAACCATTAGTATACACAAATACATGTACACACCTTGAGGCGAAGACATTGACAAACATGCATATTGTGAAACAAATGCTAACAGCTGATCACATGATACAGTCCCACATGTACATGGAGAAATGCAGATGCACTGGCTTATAGTTTGATCAGTTATCAACTGAGCAGCACGATAAGTCACACATTATGGCAATCTTTAGATTACAGTCGATGCAATTAGTAGCCAGATCTGTTTTCCAGCAGCCTGACAGTATTTTTTTCATTGCAATAAAAAAAATGATTCGCGGCACAAGCTGAATTTAAAATTGAAATGTGCAAAGAGTTTATACAGAATAAGTAGATATGACGTAAAGGGCAGTAAAAATATTGCTTAGTTTTACATTCAAATAAATAATGCATTTTTATAGCTATCAATAAGTCAGTGTAACAAAAACTACTCTAGGGGAGACAGGTCCTACTCATATCTCACGGGAATTTATAATTAATGGGTAATATATGATACTAAAACATTACCATCCTACAGGGTTGTAATGAACGAACTTAGAAGATAAACATAAACTTTTTGTAAATTTTATGAAACTGTGATATCAAGAAACAAATATTAAACTAAAATATCGTTATAGATATGAAGCAGAAAATCCATGTGGTTAATAGCCATAGCTATCTTTAATTATAGCATGTAATGTACATTCTACACTCAACTTCAATCCAACATGGGCCATTTGAAGACTTTAAAAGTATGCCGCCCTACCTGAGCTTAATAGATTGTACTCACCAATAGATAGCATGGCACCACACTGATGTAGGGCCAGCACAATTTCAGCAACAGCAAGAGTTGCACCATGACGCATATTTAGATCCAGTGAAAGAGTGCAAGGGATCAATTTATCAAGAACAAAATCACAGAAATACCCAGGTTCATACTTCACAAGGGCAGAAAGAGCTGCTGCAGCCAGCTCTCTCAATCCTTTATCCTACAAAACAAAATGCAAATAACATACTAATTTACCGAATAAATAGAAATGGTAGTATATATAAACACTTGACTTAATACCACAAACCCAGTACTAAACTATGGATCAGATGAGAATTGTTGTTCATGTTACAAAGCATATATCTTGTATTCAATACCATATGCATGCATAAGGTAAACAGTATGAGATAATGCATGACTAATATATAAGAGACAATATAACAGAAAAGAGAAAGGAGTTCTTGCATGGTTCTCAAGTTTAGATATATAGTATAGCACACTCAAAAATTTTTAAGAAACACATCTATGGCGGGTCACATAGCACATTCCATGAGCGATAGGTCTTGTATTGAGAGAGAGAGAGAGAGAGAGAGAGAAGGATTGGGACGGTATTCCTAAATTGTCAGCCTAACCAAGAGTCAAAAGCTTCATTGGCTTCCTATATAACTTCCTAACCAAAGAATCAAGTCTCCGTAGCCTCCTAAGGATGTATGACGGGACACATACCACGGAAACTAAACTCTGAAATTTCTTCCAATATGCACCATCATCCAAGGAACTGGATCATCACAGAATGCTGACCTGGGCAAGTTCAATTAGGGATCTTCTGCTTGTAAGGGACTAAAAATGTTCAGAGCATACCATTTGCACACACCTTTAACACAATATAGCATGTTTGGGTGGCTTTTGCTTTTTACTGTTACTACTGAGGTGCATCCCTTTTGCTTGTAAGGGAGTAAAAGTGTTGAGAGAATACCATTTGCACACAACTTTAACACAATATAGCATGCATGGGTGGCTTTTGCTTTTAACTATTAGTACTGAGGCGCATCGTTTTTATTTGCTGTCCATGAGATTAATTATTAGCAATTCTAGCTTATGTGACAGGTATCAAATCCATTCAGTGTATACAATTCCAGCCTTTAAAGTCCAAGGAAGCCATGCCTCACTTCTCATGCATTCCGAGGTGGCATGCCATACTCTCCTTGAGGATTTTTTGGTCCTCAAGGAATGCCTCTACTCTAGATCTTGAAGTTACACACTTAGGAAGTAATCCAAGTACTGTCTCTCACTGGATCTCAATAGATCACGTAACATTGATTGCTAAAGTTGGCAGCTCTAGTCTTCCTCTTATTTATTTCTCACTAACGTTGGTAGCTCTTGACATTTGGCACCAACAATGAAAAATATGCCATACACAAAGGGCTGAACTTGTGTCAAATTACGCTCAGAATGTGACAGAGCAATAAGTGAGTGCTAAGCACGATTTTGACACAAAGTTAGCCCTTGCCTTATGGGATTTGCTATTTGCAGAGACAAACTTTTCCTACACAAAGATTATATAGAATACAGGTAGGCAAGGGAGTAATTTTTATCCATAACATAAGCATGAGTTTGCATGTAACAAATAACAAGATTACAAAAAACAATATGCAGCAGTTTAACATACCCAATGACAGATTTTGTAGGTCAATAGTTCATCGACGAATACATGGAGATACTCCGTATATTGAGCAATAAACACTGCAACCTGAAGATAGGAGTTGACACGGGATGACAGAGAAAAGTAATCTGCTGCGTTCACTATGTCAATTCCATGTGGGAAACTTCCTTGCCTTCCAACATTCTCCTGGAAAGCAGCTGCAGCAGCTCTTCTACAGTTAACCTAACCATAAGTCCAACAAAGAAAACTATGTTCTTCAGAATAATTGCACAAGTTTCTATAATGTGGAACCATGAACAAAAAGAAACAGGAGTGGGCAGACCTCGCGATCATAGCAGGCTACTGTCAAAAGGTGTGGAGCAAGTTGTTCCAAGATGCTTTTCATGTCAGCATGATAGTATGCACGGCCAAAAGCCCAACATACATAGGCAGCCGCATCTCGTACATGCGACCCAACACTATGAGGTCCTCTTCTCACATCATAATGTAGTGCCTGTGGAACAAAGATAATTGCAGTCAGATGCCATATAAAATCATATAAAGCCCAAAGGATACCATCTTTGGCCATCAAACTCTTAATTTAGCACCAAGTCTCAATCGAAGTGAAAAGATGAAAGTTGATCCATATTACTCAATCTCACGATGAAGAAGACTCGTGCATTGATTCGCCAAGATAGTGCAGTGGCAAATAGTAACCACTTGCAAGAAACCATGAGCAAACTTTTTTTTTTCTTTTTTTGAGGAAATTGATTCTTTCAATTACTTACAAAAGATTTGTTAGATGTGACAGTTTGAAAATTAAGCACATGGTACTCGAGCCGCATCATCTTGAATTTGAAAGGTCTTAAACCACTAACGACAGGTTCATCGTCTAATAAGATGGGAAATCCCAAGTAGGTTTGGAAGGGTTCTGGAATGGACTCCTGAGAATCCCTTCCACTCGAGGGAAATGAGGAACCTCAAGTGTGGTAAGGGTAGGGCTGGCCCTGTGATTTGACCAAGTAAGGCATGAACAATTTGGGGAAGGCCGATCGAGTTTGCTTCTAAACACAAAATCAGAAAAATCAACCATGCTGGAGGTAATTTGACTACTCTTCTTTTCTATTTTGAAACTGTTAACTGTATTGATATGGGAGGTGTACAAAAAGAATGAACCACACACAGACTGGTGTTCATGTATCAAAAACCCCTTACAAGGTCCAAAAAATGCTATAGAAGCTCAAGTACATAAAGTAAAGCAAAATGTGATGTCTAGAGCTCAAAAAGATGCTCGAAGGTCTCCTGCGAGTTCTGCTGTGAGGCGCCTTCCTTAGCAAGGGTGTCTTCTGCAGCATTGGCCTCCCTCGAAGTATGCCGCCAAACCACGTGCATAGCCTTGCAAAGGTGGAGAATCTCATCAAAGATAAGCTCCAATCTCCATGGGCAAAGAGAAGATCTAGAAGCCCAAGCTATGACATTCTTTGAACCCCCTCAACTATCAGAGTTGCACCCCATGTCGGGTTGAAGAAGCAGAGTCCCACAGAAGGACTAAGGCTTTGGCTACCATGGATTCCATAAATCCTGCAAAGTGGGAGAAAGAAAGTAGTGTAGTGCCCCTGGAATCTCTGAAGATGTCCGCAATACCTGCAGGGCCTGGGTAGCCGAGAGAGCAACCCTCAAAGTTAAGTTTGACTTGGCCTTGTTTCAATAGTCTACAAAGAGAGGAAAGAGATCTACGAACTGATCTGAGGAAGAGTAAGTTCCTCAAATTGAGTTGGAAGTCCGAGAATGGGCAATGCTTGAAGAGCCTGTGGTTCTTAGCCCAGAATATGAGGAGAGATTGACTTTATCAAATAGTGCTCGTGGGTGTGACTTCTCACCTCTAAATGTGCAATTATTGCGCTTCAACCAGATCACCCAAAGTGTAGCCGCGACCGCTGCATGCCAAAGGAACCTCCCCTGTCTGGTTCATGGTGGAGAGAGAAAGGCCTCAACCAGTTGAGGAATAGATGATGGAGTCACCCAGGACCAGCCACAGGGTTGAAGTAGGTACCCCCACAAAGAGCTGGCTATAGAGCAATGGATGAACAAATGGGCATTAGTCTCCTCTTCTTCTATGCACATATTGCTCCTATTAGGTAACTAGAGACCTCTTCTTTGAAGCTGGTCAACAGTCAAAGTTCTTTAGAGAATGTGATCCAATTGAACAAGGGGACTTCCATGCACCCGAACAGTTTGACCCACCCCTGCCAACTAGTAGCCAAGCGTCAGTCTGACAGAGGCATTTGTCTCGAACTACCTCCTTCCAGAGGTGATTCTCCTGCACGGCAAACTACCACCACCATTTACCGAGAGGGCTAGGATGTTGGCTCTGAGGTTTCGGATGCCCAAGCCCCCTTGAGAGTTGGGGGAGCACACTCTAGCTCAAGAGATCAAGTGCCCCCATCACTTGCCCAAAGGAAATTCCTCATGAGTTCTTCTAGCTGGCCCACAACCGAGGCAGGCATGAGAAACAGAGACATCTGAAAAATAGGGATGTTTGAGAGGGTAGCTTTAATGAGGGTAAGACGCCCGGCTGAAGAAAGATATCTTCCCTTCTAGCCAGCGAGCCTTCGCTTGACTCTGTCAACAATATGCTCCATAGGTAAGTTTTAGGTTGTCCAATGCAGAGAGGAAGACCTAAATAATTGAAGGGCAACTCTTCTATTGTGCAGCCCAATCTGTCTAAAGGGGAGGAAAGAGTTTTCGAAGATAGGTCGATACCCATCATCTTGGTTTTAGCCATATTAACCCTAAATCCCACCCCCATCTCGAAGCATTTGAGGAAAAGCCTCAAGTCATCGATCTGGAGAGGTTGGTGTCGCAAAAGATGAGGGTGTTGTCGGTGCATTGAAGGTGAGAGATCTTACGTCCTTGTCTGCCAACCTTGAACCAAATGAGAAGGCCACCTTGGTACATTCGCGAGATTGATTTGCCGAATACCTCAACGACTATAGAAAAGAGGAAGAGGGGCAGTGGGTTGCCTTATCCAAGACCCCAAGAGGAGGAAAAGAAACCCTTTGGGGTACCGTTGATGATCACTGAGAAGGACGGGTTGGAGACGCAAGCTGTAATCCAAGATCTCCAGCAAAGACCGAACCCCATTCTGGAAAGGATAGCTTCTACAATGTTCCAGTCTACATGATCATATGCCTTTTCTCAATCCGCTTTTATTATCACCCTAGGTATTTTGGCCAGATGATGGGAGTGGATATACTCATGTGCCAAGAGGGCACCATCAAGGATTTGTCGGTCCCAAAAGCACCTTCTGTAGGGGAAATGACCCAACCTAGTACACTTCTCAACCTGGAAATGAGGACCTTGGACATAATCTTATAGGTTAATGAGACTAATGGGCCTGAAATCCTTGAGTTCCTCAGCCCCTTCTTTTTTAGGGATTAGGGCGATAAAAATGGTATTCATGGCCTTGTGGATAATCCCTCTCTCCGAGAATTCATTGAACATTGCAGTAATGTCAGGATGCATGGTCTCCCAGAATTGATTGAATATGGTTACCGAGTAACAAAGGACTTTGACAGCCGAGAGGATCTCCTCTTCTAAGAGGGCTCTTTTGAGCTAGGTGGCTAGGTTTGGGAGAATAAAATTGAAAGAAACGTTGGCCATGTGAGGTCTAAGGTCCCTGATCGGCCGAGAAGAGAGTCTTGAAGTAATTGATGATGGCCTCCTCAACCTGAGAGGGTTGGTCGAATAGCTTATTTCCCACATTTAATTGGGAGATACATTTGTCTTACCTTGGGTAATTGGCAATCTTGTGAAAGAAAGCCATGTTAGAGTCCCTAAACTTAAGCAGCTCGCTAGCAACAGAAGATCTCCTCCTTGCAGAGAATACACTGGTAGTCGAACTTGGCATGTTCCCCAAAGGTGCTTTCGGTAGGGTTGAGGGGTCGGGTCTCTTCCAATGAGTCCCAGGACCGTATGGACTTCAGAAGGGCTTCTTTCTGCTCTCGGAAGTTCCCAAGAAGGTGGCGTGCCCAATCTTTAAGGAGGGCCTTAGGTGTTGAAGTTTCCTCTGAAGGCAGAAGCCAACCCAGCTTTGGACCAAGTGGAAGCTGAGAACCACTAGGAGTGGAAAAGGCATTTAAAGGAGGACAACTCGAATCAAGACAATTCAAATCTCGAATGGTCTAGTGCGCCCAAGGAGGGGATGATATCCAACAGTATGGGACGATGGTCAAAGGTGGGTTTAAGTGGGGCCCCGAAAAGGTTAAGTCCCATTCGAGAGAGAGGAGATATCAGTCGAGTTTGGAGATATTGGTGGCCAAGTGGTCCGACCAAGTGAATTGGGTGCCTTGAAGAGGAATATCAATGTTATAGTTCATGGAAATGAAGTCTGAAAAGGTCAGCATTGCATGAAAGATACTGGGTTAGAGTTCCGCTTGAAAGACCACCTAGTGACGTTAAAATCGTCACCTATGCACCAGAGAGGGGTGGGTATCGAGGCTACAGAATTGAGTTCCTCCCAAATGCTGCCATGGAGGGCGTTAGAATTTGGGCCATACAGCTGTGAATTTTTAGTGAAGGTCGTTGGAGATTCTTGAGAAGACCACCGAAATGGAGAAGGCTCTAGTTTGGGAGAGAATATGAGAGTGGGTAGAGAGGTCCTAGATGACCCAGATCCTTCCCGAGGCCCCTCTAGCATTGAGAGATGCCCACTGACAGGGGGGAGGCCCGAACTTGTCTAACCATCGACAAGCTTCAATGGGGGCCAAATGAGATGGCAAGTTGTTTATGAAAAAAAATCATGCACAATTCTTTGCTTGACTGTGTCATCGAGACCCCAGATGTTCCAGGTCAGGACTTTCATGCAGACAAAGGTGTGGAGGGAGGCACCCTTCTCGAAGAGCACCAGTGGGGCTGGGCAACAGAGGTGGTAGGAGAAGGAAGGGGTTAGCCTGATCATAATTAATGCTACATTTGAGATTGGATAGTTCCTTGCAATCCTTTTTACTCACTTTGAACCTAGTCTTTACATCCACGGTGATGAAAGCTCATATGGCCTCTGGAGTAGGTTGCCTTGTGCCCAATCCCAGTTGTCAATGAACGTTGAGTTCACCAAAGCCGTAGGTGCCAAATGGGAGCTGACTGTCGAGGTCGACAAGTTGTAGCAAAGCAGAGGGGGTGTGGGAGAGCATCCCCTAGGATCGGGGATAGGAGTCAAGCCAAACAGGGCAGTCGAGGGAGTGGCTTCCAAGGTAACAGAGGAGAGGGCAAGAGAAAAGGGGGAGGCGAGGGATGGTCGGTGGTGGTTGGAGGGACGAGGGATGGGAGATAGAGGAGGGTTAAAGAAGTCAGGGTGGGAAGGGGGAGCACAGATAGCAGACTCAGGAATGGGGACACAAGAGGCAAGCCCCCTCGAGGGAGTAAGGAGTAAGCCCATGGATTGGGAGGGGGAAAGGAAAGGAGAGAGAAGGGAGGTAGGTCAAAGGCAAAGGCGGAGGAAGGGGGAAGGGTAAAGGGAAGGACGGATGAAGGAAGGAGGCTAAAGAGATAGCTGGGGGTGGGGGGGTGCAAGCGGGTAGTAGTTTGCTGCCACCAAAGGTACAAGATGGATACAGTGCACGATAGGAATGGGGTGGGGAGAAGATTGGGGTTCCAAAGGTGCCGAGAGAAAAAAGTGGGTAGAGGGGTGGGGGGGAGAGAGGCAGTCCTAGGTGATGGAAGAAGGGGTCGGGAGGGAGGGGTTCAGCCACAAAGGGAGAAGTGGGGACGGCCATGAAAGAGACGGCAGAGGGGAGTTGGGGAATGGGGCCGAGATAAGAAGGAGAGGAGATTCACATCGTGCCCAAGAAGGGTTGGGGTCGACCAAGAACAAACCTGGGGCTGGCATGCAAGGTTCTTCAAGGGGTAAGTCGTTGGCCAACGCTAACTGACGAGGTTCTTCGAGGGGTGAGTCACTGAGAGGGTCACCTTAGGAAGGAGGAGCTGAAGGATTACTTGGAGAGAGAGGGTTGAGGAAGAGGAAGAGGATGAGGGAAAGACCCACCTTCTCGAGGGATGAATTTTTCGCTAGTGGCTCGGAGTCAATTGTAAGGGGAGAAGGCTGGGATGAATGGCGGCTAAGCGAGCCCAAGAGAGGCACCAAAGGCGAGGAAAAAGATATAAGAGGTGGAAGAGTGGGTGGGGGGGAGGAACAGGAAAGGCTAAGGGTGGGAGGAGTAAACGGATAGAGAGGATCAAGAGGAGAGGGAGACAGTGAATGATGAAGATGAGGGTGGGGAAAGGATCCTTCTAGGTGCACAAAGGGGCCACATGGGCAGTAATGGGATGTGATATCCTGACGAAGGTCATCAAAGGGTGGGGAGGACGCATGACAAGCGGAGGGCGTCAGGTGGATACAGGCAGTCAGGGGCTTCATAACGAGAAGTACCTGAGGGAACCACATGGCCGCCCAGGCGGATTAGAGGCACGTGAACTTGCAGAGCACGAGAGGGCAAAAGATTTGACATACACAATGGAATGTGGGAGCCAACAAGGGTGGCACAAGTGAAGGGAAGGCAGAGGAGGTGTCAGGATGGGTGAGGATTACAGGAAGAGAAGGTTGGACCACAGAAGTCAAGACCAAGGCTGGTCTCGTGGGTTGTGACCCAAGATGGTTCATTAGACGGCCGAGATAGGGTTTTGTATGATGGCCTCAGGTAATCGTGGTCCAATTGTGCTGAGTAGCCCTGAGGGGCACAGGGTGAGTCCGAGGCTCTGTCGGAAAGTGGCAGGGCAAGGGAGGAGAAGCCGACACCCAGGCCCGGTGGATGATGTAAAACCGACCATCGATTTAACCAGATGGATGAAGAAATGAGAAGGGGGTTGAAGGTTTCTACAACGGTCTGGACAAAGCTGAGAGGTAGGTTGTAGGAGGACCTCCAATGCACAGAGATGAAGCCACCACAAGCATCCCCAATGATTTTGAAGATATCCACGGGCCAGGCATGGAGAGCGATGTTGAAGGCTCTAAGCCAAACCTTCTCTTTGGTGTATGCACAAAAGTATTTGCTCCTTTGCAATTGGCGGAGGCCATTGGAGAGCTCTTGAAGCTGCAGAGTCGGAGGTGAAAGAGAAAAGGATGAGGCCGCCAAAAAGTTTGCAGCAATAGAGGTTGGGTTCTCCCCACAAACTTCATCCTGTTGTTTGATGCCGCCCACATCTCCTCTCAGAGGTTGAAAGCTTCCGACGAAGGAATGCTTGAGCGACTGGGCAAGAGGTGAATTGACTTTGCTGAAAATGCGGTGGAGGTTGGGTACTTCTGCCAGGGGGTAAAAAGCTGGGAGGGTCGGAGGAGATGTGGGAGCGGGGGGGGGATTGTGAGGAGGCAATGGATAAGGGTAGAGGAGAAGGAGGTGGAGGAAAAGGCCTGAGGAGATGGGCATATGTTCGGTACAGCGGCGGGAGAGGAATACTTGGTTCACTTGCTACTCTTCTTTTTCTTAAATTCTCATCTGGTGATATTGAAATCCCCATGCAATCACTTGGGAAGAGGAGAGGGGAGGGAAGAGCAGGAGGCTATGGTGTTGAGTTCAGCCCAGAACCCTTCTCTAAACTCACACAAAATGAAGATAGAGAACTTGTTATGTGTATGTAAAATTTCTAGTAAACCAAACTAGAGCACGATGTACACAATGAGATTTAGGGCATGGAAGCAAAACAAAAGGTTCTAATTGTTGTACACAGATAGCCAGTCCAATGGTACACTCACCAGAAAGCAAAGAACCAAATCATCAAGTGGCAAACTTCCTGATCTTGTTATTATTGGAGTTCCTTGTAAAGGCATTGCTCAAAATCTGGGACGGGGCCCCACCACAAGGATCACAAAGATCCACATCAACATAAGACACTAAGCCAGAAGACTACTCAAGCATCCCAAGGATATGCTTCAGCTCCATTTGGCCGCATGAGATTTTAGGAATAATTCTGTTTTTTCATCGACCCATTAAAGAGCGATTAATGTTCCAGCATGGTGCACCACACTATACACAAAGAAGCCTATTTGTTTACCCTTCTCTTCTATAAACACAGCCTAAACGCCTGTAAGACTGAAAAACATACAATTTGTCTTCTATTTTCTTAAAACCAATAGAGTTTTAAAGGATTGGCCATAAAGTTTTTTTTTCGGGGAAAAAGTTAACTGCAGCATTAAATATATTAGCGTAGTACCAACGATACCCCTTTAAGGCGACCTACAAGCTCAGGTTCTCTGTTACATAATGGGGTAAAGAGAGAAAGTAAAGGAAACCAAAAACGAAAACATTGCCTCGAGAGGTAGGCTGTTCATTAGACTGACAGAAAGAAAGAAAAACGAGAGAGGAGATAAAAGAGCTGGAGACATGAGAGAGAGAAATGAGAGTGATCTAGGATGTAAACTGTGCTGGCTGAGCCACTATGGAAGCTCCTTATTTGGCCAAACTGTCAGCTACGGTGTTGGCCTCCCTTGGAATAAGGTTGAATGTGACCCGAAATCCCCAGCAAAGAGAGTAAATGCGATCAAACTAATGAGCTAGCCGTCAAGGGGATTGAGTTTTCCTGGTAGCCAAGAGATGACATGGTTACAGTCTCCCTCCACTAAAAGGGTTTGGGTGCTTCCAGTGAAGGTGGTCACTTGCTTTAGGCCGTCTAGCATGGCGATGATTGCCCCCATATGCAAGAAAGGTTTTCATTGATATGACATATTGTGCATCCAAATGGGCCTCAAAGATCCATTCCAAGAACACAAGGACAGATACGAATGGTGAGGAGTAGACGGTTATTCAGTTAAAACTTCTCCTGTTTTCAGTTGGGATCACAGTCGCACAACAGGACTCGCAACTCTCTTTCTCAGCATCCAATGTTGAGAACACAAGCCGCCCAAAAAGGATGCTAGCAATAGAAGCAACTACAGCAAGAGTCCTATGATAAATGAACAACAGAAAATGCCCCCCTTGGCTAGTGCGTTTGCTGCCTCAATGGCCTCTGGGAAGCAGAGGAAAGGAAAGGCAGATACAGAATACAGGCCTTTGCAAGCAAACCCGCCTAACACCGTGAGGTGGGAGAGTCGTGCCTAGCCATCTAACAACCTTGAGGGAATAGCCTTCCACACAAGAGGCTTCAAAAAAAAAAGTGCTCAAATTTTCATTCCTGTAACATTCATATCTCTGTCAGGTGTGTCAAATGTACTAAGGGTATGCCATGAGGAAACTCCTTTGCAGTAGCAGAACAATCCAACTCCCACTAGGCAGGGATTGCCAAATAAGCACACTAAATTTTTTGGCATAATGACAAATATGGTTTGTCATTTTCACTGGGCCAACGTCTCAAAGTAATCGTCATGCTATGGGCAAAGGCCCTCCAACTCCCAATAAGATTCCTTGTCCTAACAATGAAATTGATTTCTTCAATATCACCCATGAAATGGCCTTTGACTTTGACTCTTACCAAAGGGGCTAATCAACAATACCCTAATAATCCTACAATTGAACACTCTCCACAGCCCCCAAAGGATCACAAGGGCATTCAGCCTCCTAAAGATATGCGCCCCTTGGGAGGGAATGAGACCATTAGACCACACGCTAGAGCCAAATACCCTGAATGACGTATGACCCATTACATGTCAAGCTACTCGCTACTCAAGCCTGGATAATCTCACCCTGCAAATCACATTGAAGTTGAAGGAAAAGGTGACTCTTTCCTCAAACTCATCAACAAATATAGCACAAGTATAGGATCAACATGTCACTGCCGTAAATTGCCCATTAACAACCACCAACATGCTTGAATGTTGTGTGACTGGACCAGCGAAGCAACTCGAATGGGTGATGGCATGGTAACCTCTACCCGTAAGTGGAACTGACATACATTTCAAATCATAATACCACGCATTCACAAACAAATTCAGAAATTCAAGCATACACATAATCAGTAATTCATGAGTCAACTAAAATACAACCATGGATAAATTCAGCCCTAACTTGTCAAAATTCATTTGGAGCTAAAGTATTGTCTAGGAGGATTGTAAGACCTTGGTGATAACAATTGCCTCCACAATGAGGATCTAATTGGTTGTCATGGAGTCAAAATTCATGAGGTTGAGATACATGCTCACCAACTAATATATTTTTTATAGGGTTATCTCAGTAATTTGTGTTTGTAGAGACTTCAGGTGCAAAATAGGAAATCAAAAATTCAGGATTTAGGTTTCTTAGGAGCCGAGCTATCGATTGAGGTTTTTCATTTCCTATGTTGTTTTATACAGTGAAGTTGAATTGAGTTTACTTTTTGCAAAAAGATTCTTAGGATGAGCTCCCTTAAAAGACTAGAGAGGGTGAAATCTCACAACCTTCAAGCTGGACTCACCTGCAGATACAAGGGAGGGTAGTTTCTCTCAGTTTTTATTTAATTGCTGATATTATTTTCTCTCTCTTTCCTCCCTCCATCATTTGGTATCAAAGCCTCAGGATCCATACAGTATGATGCAATCAAAAGCATATGCAGACAAGACAGGTCCAATTTTGGAGTAAGTGGATCAAATTTTTAATATTTACAAGAAAGCATACTAAAAACATTTGACATATTCAAGCAGGGCATGGAAGAAGAATGCAATGAATATGTCTAACATCCGACCTCTAATCCGAGCATGAATCAAACACCACAAAGTATTCCGATAGCCAATCCTGGTGTAAAGCATGAAGAAGTGGTTGAGCGCAAAAGAGAAATTAGGATTCAGCTTTAACTCCTAGAGTTCCACTTCAAGCTCCACATTAATTGTTTTATTAGTTGGTTGACTAAATAGAAGAAAATAGCTAGACAAAAGGTGGGACTACACCACTAATTATTTGAGAGCCCTTTAAAGGATGAAAGACTACAACAAGCACGATCAAGTTTCTTCAAACCCCAAAGAATGATATACTTAGGAGTTAGGTTTTTTTATTCATAGCGTCATTTTAGTCATTTTTGTTTGTAGAGATTCAGGGGTACAATGGGAAACTAAAGAAATTAGAAGTTAGGTCTCTTAGGAGTCAGATTTAGGTCTCTTAAAAGTCAGTTTGCTATTAGGCTTTTTTGTATTGTGAATAGATGTGATTGTTCTGTATGGAGAAGTTGAGTTGAATTTAGGTCAAGATCTTTTAAGATGGACTTATTTGCAGTCCTAGAGAGATGGTCAAATGTCTCAAGTCTCAACCTTTTGGGTGGACTCCCATGCAGACCAAAAAGAGGATATTTTCTATGATGTTACGTGTTTTCTTATTCTTTAATTTTATTTATCTTTCCTCGCTGCATCACCATGATCCCCTGGTCTTACAGCTATAATCTAGCAGAACAAGTTCTATGTTAGATGCCCCCACATACAAGTAGTTCCAGTCTTCAAGTTTATGATCTTCCAGGTCCATGTGACACAAAAGCATGTAATATCAGGCAATATTCCAAAATTATGAGCAATCATTTCTTCATTCTCACATCATGGATTTTCAAAGTGATCTATTAGATAGAGTATTTCACACAGAGTAAGTTATTTATAAAATAATTCACCTTCATTATCTTAAGCTAGAGCTGGAAAGTTCACCAGAATTCCATATATGACTTCCTTTATTAGTATGAATGGCAACCAAAACCAAGGAGTAAGGGTTAAAGCTCCTGTGGAGATCAACACCAAAGTCTAGAGCACGCACAAACTAGGGAGTATCAAATCCGTACATGTATACATATCTTTACAAGTTAGCAAGTCATGATTCATTAGTTTGTCAAGCTCGGGAGTAAATTACTTTCCACCCCTAAAGTCTAATTGAGAATATGTCAAGGACTCTCATAAAATGATTCATTGAATCTAATTTGGTGGTTGCCCATAGCAAAGGAGGTCTCCAATGGCCATCTGTCAACAAGTCAAATTTTAAGAATTTTCAAAACAAAGTGTGATAGTTCACTAATGTTTACACATTTTCCCTCCAAGCTTCCAAATGAAAAAGACCCTAAGGTTCTACCATCAAGCAAACGCTAACTGCATACACCAGCGCATGCAAGATGGTCATTGCAGTAACTCATGTAACGTTTAGCAAGATATTCTCTCTATGCAAACTCCAACAAGGCCAGCAGCTCATTTGGTAAAAGTTGTGCCTATTAGGCAGCCAAGGAGTTTTATGAATATATAGCATACTACAAAATCATCCAAACCTTAGTTTACTATAGTTTACAGGCAATTTGAATTTAAACAACTGAATACATTCAAAACAAAAATGCACAACTCATTAATAACTGAAAATAAAACAATTACACAAGTAACGTGTTAAACACCATTAAATCGAAAACTGTAGCATACACATCATAGGTGTGCTGCATAGTACACAGTCCGGCATCCACAGTCTGTATTCAAGACAGACGGTCGAGATGAACCATAGTTCCAAATAAATGTGCCATCCCCAAATTAAAAGTCATCTCCAACACCTGTTTGATGCCACCTCCCTACCCCTGCCAAAACCACCCTGGCCTCTGTATGTATGTATAAATATATATATCAACAGGCATACACATCATGCTTATGCCATACTCTCCCTATACTTAACTACAAAGATCTCAGCACATAGCTTTGTTACCTTGACAATAACAGGAACCACTCTAGGAAGACTGACTGGTAAAAGCAAGCCCCTACGAGCCAGTTCAGCCAATGCCAAGCAGCCTCCATGCCATGAACCATCACCCTGCAACATCACTACATATTCAAGATCCCCAGCATTGTCCTTACAAAATAACCAATTCTAGTGAAGGAAAATGAATTTTGGAAGTAAAAGGACCATCATTTCCATGACTAGAAAACCAAACGACAATGGACTGGCACGATTAGGAAGTAAACCTCTCCTGGAGAAAAAAGTTCCAATATAGAGGAAAGGACTTCATCTGAGAGGGCAGCTGTTAGGCGTCCTGTAATGCGCCCAATACCTTTTGCTGCAGACCAACGGACAACTGTGTCCTGTAAAACCAAACAATTTTGCAACTCTTATAGCATAGTAAGATGGATCCTCAGCCAGATAAGAGATTCATTGCAGTCCAAACCATACGACGATTTTTATGCCATATATTTGATGTCACCTTTTAGTCTTCTACCATTGTATCAATATAAGTATATTATTACAGAGCCAAACAAAATACCTCGAATCAAACTTAACCAACATTTCTTTAACCAAATTTTGCATTGTCTACTAGCAGATTAGTTTTAACGGTCTAGTTCCAAATGAATGATATTTAAGTCTATAGGTCGCATTGATGCATATTTTGGGAATCTGTACGACATAGTAAATTAGGATATGGAGGGTGACCCCCTTTCAGGTTAAAACTAACCCTATTTCATAATGTTTATTTCATAAATACCTTTGTTTAAAATTAGTCCTATGAAATAATATCCCATTTCTCGTTCAAAACTAGCCCATTTTGGGGTCAATATCCTAAAAATAGAAAAAACTAATCTAATTTAGATTAAAATATTTTGTACGTGTATTTAAAGAATAAAATTAGAACTTAGATATTAATTAATGTGTATTTCAATGGTATGATTTAGATAACGATCTTCTTTATATAAATGTCAATAAAGAATGCAACATCCCCCCCTCCCTCCATCCCTCCCTATGCATGTGCTGCTTGCCAGTCTGGAACTGCACATATGATCAAGTCTGGAGTATTTATTACCCGAAACTATGTTCTATTGCATAGAAGCTAACATAGAAAAGTATCATTCTTCGTCAGTGGGTAAGTTCATATCCAGACCCAGTGCTGCAGCTGTGATTCCAAACAATTTTGTAAGGAATCAACACATCAACCACTAACTTGATTTTTCCATCCTATTTCAAAAAAAAGAACAAGAAGCAATAGGCCAGCAATTCATCCCTACCGTATCCCTCAAACCAGTCAGCAATTGCTCAATTATTTCCTCAACAACTTCTGGAACATCCATTTCTTCCTCTTCAATGCATTCATCTTTTTTAACTTGAGCAGACCCATATGAATCCCTTTCGTCATCCACATTCAAGGAGAGATTTTTCCCCAAAGAACTGTGTCTCCCCTGCACAGAGATAAAAATACATTATGCAAAATAAAACCATAGACTAGGGTCTCGAATTGCTCAAATTCCTAATCACTTTAGCAGATTATTTACTTTGCTATCAAAGCTAAATAATTCAAAAAGAAAATGGAGATTAAGGGCAATAGAGCTGCCTGATAAAAGTTAAGGAGAAAACGTGAATGTCAACAAAATTAAAACAGTCCTAATAGATAATGCACAAGAGAAGAAAGTGAGTATCTAACCACATAGCGCCTTGATATGGCCCGATGAGGCAAGCAAGCAAGCCCCAAACGCTGTGTCAATTTCATCAGGAATTTCCGCAGCAAAGAACTTCGTGCTCCAATTGAAGATTTAACCAGGATGGAGATGTTTTTCCAAATAATGGGAACAGTGTCAAGTAAAAGCTTCTTACTACCAACCTGCATATGACGTATTATGCCTTTAAAAACTAAAGCATCAACAAATGTAAGAGGAAAAGATCATAACACAGATGCCGAAAGTTTTCATGCTCCCATGGCAGCAATTTTAGAATCCCAAATTTTGGGGATGTAACCTCTTCAACCCATAGAATAACCTCAAAAGGAAAAAGTCCAAATTGCACTCTCTATCCACTTGAATGTCTCAAGATAGATCAAAGACCATCCAAATTTTCGAGGGTGAGATCTAAGGATTAGAAAACTTAAAGTTCAAACTTTCTCTTTTGAAAATAATCATCTAATGATGCTCGTGTCGTTTCAAAATTTTAGATTCAAAAAATCCTAAAGTCATATGCCCGCAGGAGTATATGAACACTATGCTCCAGCAAGAGCATAGTATATACGCTCACAAGTTATACAGTCAAATTATTTATAAAAAAGAAAAAAGCACTAATGGTGCAGGATTAAGGCGCAAATTAATGCTAGAAATAAATCAGCACAGCATGTTAAGGTTTGCGACACAATGCTAAGAATAAATCAGCAACCATTTGAAATCTGAGTAAGGACCACAGGTAAATAAAATAAAAAGACAGGCACTCAAAGAGGATAAGGAAACTATGAAAGGATGGTATTATGAGATTGAATTTCTCCATCTTAGCATATGTGATGCTGAAAATGACGAGAAGAACTAAATCGTGGATACATTGTTTAACTCCAGGATTGCGCCTCAAGGATCTGCACATCCAAGAGGCACGCTCTCCTAGTAGGATAATTAAGGCATGGTTCCTCTTTTACAATTTCTTGATTCTAGTCAAATTCCCATTGACGTTTTCCTTTCAAAACAAATAGAAACAGAAGAAAAAAAAAACAGGAAAACAAACAGAAATATCCCAAGAAGGGAACAAAATTCTTCAAAACTATCATACGTGGAACTACAGCACAGGTATGTATAAAAAAGAAGTTATGGCTGCTGTAATGAAATTGCATTTCCATTAGCAAGTTTATAATAATATATGAAAGCAGTATGTGCTAATCTTTTAAATACATTTGAAATATTGTAAAAAATCGCCATTCAAAATGATTGATCCATAAGTTTCCTAGACCCTTCAAGAGAATAAACTTCAGAAAAAAAAAATGCAAATTACTTCTCTTTTGAGAGTAATTGAAATATTTCAATTACTTTGTACTGCAAACGCTTCCAATTATGTGATAATTTTTGCCCCAAATGTTTATTTTGCTTCCAATCTGATGGTACAGGATTCAGAAACATTCAAAAAGATTCCAAAACAACCACTAATAAAAATGTAACACTAGGTTCCCCTTCACTCAATCCACTAATAAAAATGTAGCACCAGGTTCCCCTTCACTCAGTCAATGCTCACTATATCCCCCACATGGTTCCCAGACTATGGAATCAACTTATTGAGAAGACGTGGAGGAGATTTCGCCATGCAAGATTCTGTGGAATAAGTGAAGAATTTTCATAAGATCTTACGGGAGTTTGAAGGGTTTAAATCATGGAATAATAAGTTTTTAAGCATCACAACTGAGTCCCAATTAAAGCAATGGAGTAGTATGTATTGACACTGAAGTGACAAAGATGCCTCTCAGACACATGGAAACAGGATTACGATGTTACCATTGAGTGAAGAATTTATTGACTGGAAGAATTGTCTAGTCCAATGGAGCCCTTGGCTTTTGAATTGTACCACAGGTCCATGGCTGAAAACTTCACAATGTGATCAAATATCAGCAGAGCAGGAAGATGAAACATGGAAAAGAAAAAGTGGAAGCACAAGATATCAAAAGGGAGAGGCCATGCTTCAGTTTGAGCCAAAACAGTGGCTACCATTTTCAACTCTGAACCGAAAAGTAGGAGATTTAAGCTAAATGATGTTTTTAGGTTTGTTTGAGGAGCCTTAATAGTGCAAAGAAAGGAACCTAAATACAAGTGATAATATTTAGTCTTTCTCAAAAATCACCCCTTGTTTTTCCTCGAATTAATCTAGACTATCAAAATGGCATGGAGTAAAAACCCTAACAATCGAACCTTGAAAATAGCTGCTAATGCTTCCAGAATACCAAGGAGTATGAATATATCAGCAACATCATCTGAGAAAGATGACAGGACTTCGTCTGTCCATTGAATGAAACTGAAAATTCAAAATAAAGCATGTCAATTTCTGCATTAATCCATTACAGCTTCCATTCTGCAGGATACACAGATGGAGAAGAAAGACATTGGCTAGTAAATCAAGGAAAAAGGGAACTTCTTGTGTTACAGGCAATGTGATTTAAAGGACAGAACATCAACTTTAATAAGAGGGATAGAAAAGAAAAAAAAAAGGAAAACAAGGGAAAGATCCCTCAGCATTTTGAAAAATAAATGTATATAATAAGACCATTTACTTTTGATATAAGGAGGTCACAATCATCATTGACCATTAGAGTGAAATCTGGTGGTTAAGGAGGGCATAAAGTCCAAAGTAAGATTTCTTGAATGTTGTGATGCACTTCCACCTGTCGGATTTTACATCCAATGACTAAGAGTGATTGTGATCCCCTTGTACCAAAAATGAAAGGTCTTATAATATACAATCCCTTTTGAAAATTAGTGACTTCCCAATGCATATTAGGTAAGGAATGGGGACATCAAATTTTCACATAGTTTTTGATAAACAAGAAACGGTAAAAAATAAATTATAAAGCAGAAATGAAGAATGGGGAAAAGTTGTATAGCATTACATATGTACTCGTGGACCTTCACATAGCAATTAACCATGCATTTCATTTGAAATGAATTCATATCCAACTAAGCCACTGAGAAAGTTTAACTGATTCTAAGTAGTAGCATTGAGATGGAGAAGTGTGACTCAAATTCAGAAAGAGAACCCAACAAAAATTACTAGTAAAATTGAAATTCAAAAAAACAAAAAAAGTAATTCAAAAAGTGTTATAAACCTATTGAAAATCTTAGGCATGTCGGGGCGGGTCAGAAGCCTGGAAAGAAGCAACCCAGCTATCTTACGCATGGGTCCAGCATTTGAGAGATAATCCTTAGAGAAGCCAAACATTTTCTGTACCAAAGGTGAGGGTCCAAGATCTCCATTATGGGGACATTCAGCAAGACTTGTATCCACAGATGAAATATCAAAAGGAATTAGGACAAGAATTGAAAGCCACAGTAGTATTATACATTTTGTCTCCATTTCTCCTGTGCTTTCTTGTCGTAAAGAAGTTGCTGCAGTGTCATGATGACACTTCTCGAGAAGAGAAACAGCGAGCTCCAGATCAGAGACCTGGTGTGGAAAGAATTTGGTAACAGCCTTGTATCCACAAACATTCACAAGAGTATATAAAATGATGCATAGGGGCTTGACTAATTCTAGGTTTTGATCAGAGGCAGCCCCCAAGTCCAGAGTTTTGAGCCTGATTATATGCATTAATGGAGACACTATTCTCTCCAAATAAGGTTCCAAAAGCTGACCCTGCTCTTGGTATTTATCCATCTGCAAGATCAAGGAGAGAAGGAAATTACAAATTGTTCTTAAGATTTTCATAGAACAGGAATAAATACACATCTGTCAGAGATATAGAATAAAGTATAAGAGAACCCTCATTATCATAGCATGGGAATAAGAAATACTGAATGGTTTGCATTCCATAACAGATGGCAACAGAGAACAAGATTAATAACCAAGTTATTGTTTTTGTAAGGCAATGTGTAAATTAAAGGAGGAAGTTGAATATAACAGCAGAAATTTTTCAGACAATAGTAATTTCATTGGAAGGGAATGTAATCAAAAAGCTACTTACAAATGAAAAGGAATGTAATCAAAAAGCTACTTACAAATGATAGTAAGCTAAATTAGAACTGAGATATAACCTCATTACAAAAATATGTAAGTTCATTATACAATAACCTAATTAGGAAGGAAGGTAAACCCTTGTCACTTAAAGAACTAAGTTCAGTCTATTCATCAGCCTGAGTACAGTAATGTGTACACATTCCTTGAACATCAAAATTGATATGGAGATATTGTGCAGTCAAAGCCTGTTAACAAATAAAAACTTTATGCAAACAACGAAACGATTAGAGCAATGGACTATACAACAATGGATATCTCATGTTGCAGTGCTTTCAGTAACAGACAATGAAATTAACAATCAGCT
Organism: Amborella trichopoda; assembly: GCF_054954075.1. Lineage (NCBI taxonomy): Eukaryota > Viridiplantae > Streptophyta > Magnoliopsida > Amborellales > Amborellaceae > Amborella > Amborella trichopoda. Next base: position 45,205,956 of record NC_142338.1, on the reverse strand, counting down.
TACAATTGTTCTTATGCCGTGCCTTATCATTATAAAAGGTTTAAGATCCAAAAAATTTCAGATTTAGTATAGTGGCATGAAATGGAATATGAGAGAATTTATAATCAATAGCAGAAATGGAATCAAAAAACTACTTATGATAAAATATAAGTTAAACTATTCACAGCACAAAATATAAACTCTAGACTACCAAAATAAAAATAAAAAGGAAAAAGTAAAAAGTGAAGGCCATTTCAACTTCAGATTATAGCCACTGTGGTAGTAGGAAATGTAGTTGAAAACTGCATAAGCTAGTTTCTGCTTAACTGTTTTGATTACATTTATTACATCAGTAGGAAATGGAATAAAAAACTACTCGGTAATCTATCAAAAGCTGCATTTTCATGGCAAAGAACGTAACGTTAAATTACTGAGAGAGATCGAAGCACATACTACCTCTCAATCAGTTTTCTAATGAAGGAACCAATATGTGGCTTTCCCCCTCCCTCTCTCTAAAAGCTTCACCACTGCCTCTCTCCCTTGAGAGCTATGTGGGCTTTTGAAAGAGGGACCTATATACACACTATGGGGCACAATTGTCTCCACATATTGGATGCCGTAGGTGGTGCTTGTAGCCTATAAATAGGGGGTGTGCTAGGAGATTTAGGTATCAAGTGAAGTGAGCATCAAGCGGCACGAGAGAGTAAAAGAGATATAGAGAGAGTGTAGTGAGAGAGTATATAGTGAGGTGTTGGAGTGTGTAGAGTGTGAAAGAGGAGTGGTGGGTGAAATAATGTGTGGGAAGTGGTGAGGGAGTGAGTGTTAAGTGAGAGAGTGTGTAATTAATAAGTGGTGCATTAATTTGGATAATGAATGTTGTAATAAATGAGTGTAATAAATAAAGTACTGATTATGTCGTAATAAGTGAAATTACAGTGAGATGTTTTATGTATTTCTCTCTTTCTCTAGCGTGTAGTGCAAAGTGATTATTTTTCAGGAATTTTGGGAGGCATCAGAGCCCAAAAAATTCACCATATGAGTTATCAGTGCCCCAGGATAATTCCTACAAGTGGTATTTAAGACGGGAAATCCCACATTTGGTATCAAAGCGGCTTCAATCAGGGCCATTTATGTGAGCCATGAGATGCTATGAAACCAATTGGTGAGGGACCAAGCTTCTTAGTGCAAGAGATCGACGAGCGACCACACCAATCACGATGGCAGACCTAGCAAACGCAACTTCAGGGCTCAAGAAGTTGAATGATCACAACTACAACGACTGATATTCGTACCTAGAATTATACCTACAAAGACAAGACCTCTGGGAGGTTGTCGGCAGCAGCGATACTGCCCCACTCATAAGAAAAAATGTAGAAGCGTTGCGATGGTGGTGCATTAAGGCTGGAAAGGCCATGTTCATGCTCAAGACAATAGCTCAAAAGGAATTGTTGGACCACTTCTAAAAAACCACCACTCCAAAAGAAGCTTGAGATGCATTAGCAACATTGCTTGCCAAAACCAATGATGCTTGACTCCAAATCCTGAAGAATGAACTAGAATCGTTGTCCCAAGGGATGATGATAATCAGCCAATACTTCACAAAAGTAAAATCTCTCTACAACGAGATCTCCAAGCTTAATCCGGAACCACTGATCAGCAATACCAGGATGAGACCCGCATAGAATGGGTTCATGAGAGCCATCAGAGGATGGTTGACACAGCCATCTTTCCTGGAATTAGAAAGTCTACTGTGAATCAGGAGGCCTTGGCCAGACAGATGGCCAGTGTATTAATGAAAGATGAGGATGAGGTGCTCTTCACTCTGAAGAGCAGATAGATCAAGAAGAAAGGAGATTCCACGAAGAACAGTCAATGGAGAGAGGGCTCCAAGCAAGGGGGAGCTAGAGTAGCAACATCAACACTAACCAGCGATCAAAGAGATCCTGAAGAGATATCGAGTGTTACAATTAGGGCAAACAGGGCCTCTTCGGTCGCAACTGCTAGTCAAAGAAAAAGAGGACTGCCAAAGGAAACTCGGTGATTGCGACAAGTCTCCAGAGTGAGATCGAGGAAGAATGGGATGCTTAGGCATCCTTCGCAATAACCAACGAGATCAAACTAACAAGTTCATCGACTGATCCAAGAAGCTTTACAAGAGGGCCGACACTAGTCATCGAAACAATTGAACTAAGGCAATTGGAGGAACCTCAGGAGCTAGCTCTTAGTACAGTCTCCAAATTTGAAATCATCGATTACAATCGAGATTGAATTGTTAATTCAAGGTGTTCAAACCATATAACAGGAGACAAGGCTAAGTTCCTCGACACTGAGTGCAAGGGAGGAAAAGTTGTTGTTACTGCCAATAATGCAAGGCTTCCGATTGCCCCACATTGGCAAGGCTGTGTGTACACCTAGATTCAGTACAAGAGAAGCTCAGTTACGAGACATATACCATGTGCCAAGGATGAAATAGAACTTTTTGTCAATATCACAATTGATAGCAACACGCAACTTGGTTGTGTTTGGCCCAAATGAGACGAAAATACCAAAGTTTGAAGTTGTCGGACCAGCCTATTATGGAGGGCCGATGACTGGAGCGTGTTTACATAATGGCAGCCGAATTAGCCTAAGTACAAAAGACCCGACAAAGTAAGAGTCCTGATCTTTGACATGCTGAGCTAGGACATGTGGGCCTCAATAGGCTGTCAATTCCATAGGCTTATTGACAGCCATGCATATAATCAAAGTACCAAGCTAAGAAGTTGCTGGAGATTATTCACTTAAATGTATTTGGCCCAGTAAAGAAACCGTCGATTAGAGGCATGAGATAGATGCTTACGTTTAACTATCCGAGGTACGTGTGTGTGTACCTACTGAAAGGAAAAGTCAGAGGTCTTACCAAAGTTCAAAGAATTGCAAACAAAAGTCGACGGGAGATCAACCAAAAGGTTTGGTGTCTATGAACAGATAATGGAGGAGAACACACATCGATTGAATTATGCGAAGAAGGCTGGCATGAGAAAAATGTACCGAGCAGATTTTAGGCCAAGTGTATGGCACACATCATCAATCGACTACCACAGCCGATGATGGGATTCATCTCACTATATGAGAAGCTCTAGAACATCAAACCCACTATAAGTCACTTTAAACTATTCGATTGTGTATGTTATGTACTTATTCCCAAAAAACTACACAGAAAGCTCAAGAAGAAGGTGTTATGGTGCATATGCGTATGATATGACACCAAACGTAAGTGGTGGAGGTGTTGCGCCCTGACAATCAACCGATGGTATACATCATGAGACGTAGTCGTTGGATGCAGCATCATCCTAATGGACTCCAGAAACCACAAAAATACCAAATACCGGAGACGAGCAAAGACCAAAGAACCGAAGAGACTCAAGATGAAGATGCCACTCGCCCAGTGAGGCAGTTGAACCTAGCCAGGAATCATAAATGCATAATAGTCTACTAACCTCGTCGAGAGGACCCACCAGCCCATGGAAAGATAGTGTGTCCATCAACTAAGGACTCTTGAGGAAGCTCGACTAAGCTAGCTAAAGGAGGTCGTTGAAGAGCCACAACTACGACGCTCAAATAGGATAAGAAGACCGAACCCTAGATGCATGGATGTTGCACTGGCCGTGGTAAATTAACCGGCCTCATATGAAGAGGCACATTAAAGTGCAAAATGGCAAAAGGCCGTGAAGGAGAAAATCACAGCACCATAAAAGAACCATAGAGAGAAGGCGAAGGTTGAGGTAGAATTCAAAGAAAAAAAGGACAAGAAAAGGTTGAAAAGGAGGAGAAAAAGCAAAGACTGAAAAATATTGACTATCAAGGAAAGCCAATGTTAAGGTTGAGAATAGTAGGTGCCAACACGTGGCTTGGCCCCTGCCTCTCTCTAAAAGCTTTGCCACTACCTCCCTCCCTTGATAGCTAGTGGGAGTTTAGAAGAGGGACACACACATTATGTGGCACCACCAATGTTTTAAGACTCGGCCTTGTCCACTCAGACTCGGCCAAGGTTGCCTTCTGCAAAGCCGAGTTGTATCCAAGGGACCCTTATCTCAATCCAACATCTCTCTCTCTCTCTCTCAATGGGGGCATCATCCCTCTTCCATCTCTCTGCCAAGAGCTCTCTCCCTCCCTCCCTCCCTCTTATCTCTCTCCATCTCTCCCTCCTTGTCTCTCTTTCTCCCTCTCTTTCTCTCTTTTTCTCCCTCTCTCTCTTCCTCACTCTCCCTCCCTCCCCTCCCCTCTCCCCTCCCCTCCCCTCTCCTTCACTTCTTTCTCCCTCATTCTCTCTCTCTTCTCCCTCTCTCTTGTAGTCAGAGAGGTTAAAGCCACCGGAGCTCTGCAAATTCCAAGAAATCAGGCAACGGGCCTCAAAAGAGGTCAAGTTCTTAAGCATCTTTTACTCCGTGAGAGAGAGAGAGGGAGATTTGAGAAATAGAACATTGAGGTAAAAATCGAAGAGAGAGAGTGGGAGATCGAAGAGAGAGAAGGGACGAGATGGGGGCTCAAATGCGTAAGAAATAGGAAGGAGAGATGTGGCCTCCTTTTGGACATGTGCCTTCCCTCTCTTGGGCACATGGGCAACGCCCCCCCTCCTTATCTCTTCTTTTAGACTTTTTTTTTTTCTATTTAAAAGATTATAACTACTTGGGTGAGTCATTCGAACTCGCTAGAGTAACTCAGCTCTGGCTATACCCCAGTCCTCGGCCAGAGTCGAATCTAAAAACACTGTGTGGCACAATTGTGTCCACCTATTAGATGCCAAAGGTGATGCTTGCAGCCTATGATAGGGGGTGTGCTAGGAAGTAAGGCATCAAGTGAAGTGAGCATCGAGCGGTGTGAGAGAGTAAGAGAGAAATGGAGTGTACTGAAAGAGAAAGAGAGAAATGGAGTGTACTGAGAGAGTATGCAATGAAGTATTGGAGTGAGCGTAGGGTGAGTTACTTACCCAAACAAAAAAAAGTGTAGGGTGAGAAAGAGGAGTTGTGGGTCAAATAACATGTGGGAAGTGGTTGGAGAGAGTGTTAAGTGAGAGAATGAGTACTGCATTAAAGTGGGTAATGAATGTTAAAATAAATTAGTGTAATAAATGATGATTATGTTGTAAAGAGTATAATTAAAGTAAGATGCATTACATACTCTCTGTACTGTATAGTGCAAAGTGATTGTTTTTCAAAAATTCTGAGGGGTATCAGAGCTCATAAAATTTTCCACCATGAGCCCGGAAAATTTCCTACAAGTGGTATCAGAGCCATGAGAAATCCAGAATTACAGTTTAATTTAACATCAGATATGCTTTCCAACTTACTTATACTCGACAGTGACCTAATTTGTTCATGGCGTTGAACATAAACCTTAAAAGGCCAAAAAATTGAAGTTCAGCTGTTTCTTTCTCCGATTACAGTAATCTAGAAAACAAGCAACTAAATCCAGTATCACATCATGTAAACTCTAAATTACCAAAAATTTGAACAAAACAAATCCTACTTCACATTGCAGTAATCAAGGAGAAACATGGTGAGAAATAAGATTGCCAAGCATAAACCCTAAACTATGAAAAGAAATCAAAGCAAGACCATTTCTCTTTCAGATTGGAGTAACTTCAAAATCAATATGACATCCCATTTCGCAAAAAACTAATCAAGATAACTGAAAGCGAAATTAATAGCTTGACTCACAATTGACCGAGCTTTATTGATTGAAGCAGGATCAGTTGATCCCCCATTCTCAATGATATCATCAATAATGGATTTCAGTACTATCCACTCCTGCAAAAAATACTTTCGAACCACAATCTCCTTTGATTCATGCTCGTCATCTTCCTCTGCAACGATCTGGGGATCTTCAGCCATGGCGGACTGGTTTCAGTGACTATAATGACTCGAACACTTCTAAATTTGGCGGAGAAAATGGGCGTATATCATATGCATTGGGGAGGTGAAGCTGAGGGTGAGGGATAAATAAAAAGGGCTCTTTCCCGCGCTCAAAATAATTTGTCTTGCGAAGGAATTGTACCAAGTAAAGGAGTCAAAATTTGACGACTCCAAAACAAATATTCTTTCAAGTACTTGAAATCAAAAAATAAATAAAATAATGGAAAATAATTAATTAAAAACAGGGAAATTAACGCAGGAAAGGTACTTTACGAGTATTTAGTCAATTTATGGAAAATAAAGAAGAGCTAACCAAAATAACATTAAAAAAAAAAGTGCCGATCAAAATAACGAGGATCTCGTACCCTCGAGTGTTAGGTTTCTTATTACATTAGTCTTTCAAAATATATCTTGAGCCACGTAAAAATTCTAATTTTTATATATTTTAACCCATCTGATTAACTTTACTCATTTTAACCCTATTATTTTAGTCCAAACAAATATTAAAAAGACAACTATTTTTAAACCCATCTATTCTTTTATCTTTCTCATGCGACTCCCCGAACCCCCTCTCTCTCTCTCTCCCTTCGCCATGTCTCTCACTCTCTCTTTCTCTATCCCCAGGGACTCCCCAAACCCCTTTTCTCTCTCTCTCCCTTATCCCTTATCTCTCACGCTCTCTCTCCCTTCTATGTTTCCCCAAACTCTTCTCTCTCTCTACTAAGGTTCCCTAAAACTCAAAGATAATTTCAATTTTATGTTCTCTCAATGCTGTTATGAAAAGAGAGACCATGTTCTCAACGCTGCTATGCACAACCATTAGAACTCTTTCCAGATAAACCTTGCTCCCATCCTCAACAGCTGCTTCGCCAGCATGAAAACCTTCTTGAGCTTGAAGAAACAAGCAATGTCCTCCTCTAGTACTGGCCACTCCATTTCCCTAACCTCGTCCAACGGGGAAGCCAAAAGCTTCATCCCCCCACTAAACTCTACACTATATCTCTCTCATCACTCTCTGATCTATTGGTTACCCAATAATAATCCATCATTAAAGGACATGCCAAGTTTTTGGGCTCCCCCTCGACGACTTTCACCTATATTTTTCTAAAATTATAGCCTCTTAGAAAATGGGCTTTTTGGGATGGGGTGGGCTATTTTTTAGATTGAGAAATGTGAAATAATGACTAATACGATCTTACCGAGGGATATTTTTTTTTTTTTTTTTCTTCTTTTCAACCCTTTACTCTTTATTTTCTTTTAATTTGCCAAATATCACTTACAAGTACTTTTATTGCAATAACTCTTGCTTCAAATAAAATAAAACTAACAAATCTAACATCTTGAAAACATCGATGCCACTAAGCTAATTTTTTTTAAACAAAAATAATAATCACAATTCTAGTGCTTGAGAATATAAAGACAATATAATTAAATATGGCAAGAAATAAAAAAAGAGTATCGGAGATTACGTCAACCGAGCTTATTATATCTCACACCGAGTCACCATCATCCGATGGCGCGTGATCAACGATTAACCTTCAACCTCAACCAAGAAAGCAAGTTTAGGCCAAGCCCTCTAGTGAAACTATGAACTTCTTTATCACAAATCTCAAACCCTTAGGTGAATCCCCTTAGCAACTAAGTTTAAGAAAAATACTTATATTTCTACCACAATCCTATAGTCTAAAACTCCAACTATAGTCTAAAACTCCAATGAGAGATGAGAAACCATGAGAGTGTTGAGATAACCACCATGAGATAGATATCAATATATGAGTGAGTAGGGTGTGCCCCATTTGATCTCTTGAGGGAGAGAGATGAACTTTCTTAATAGAGAGATAGAGATATTCTAAGTGGGGCGAACCCCCCTTATGGGATATGAGAAAGAGATGGGAATTAAGTGTAAGATATAAGGTGTAGATATTTGGGTAGGGATCAATCTCACTTTTTATAGTGCTTGAACAAGATTAGGGTTTTTTAGGATTTTCTTTAGTTTGCCTCTTCTTGTGAGATTAAATATGAATATTTGATCTTGCGTTCTATAGATGGGCCATCAACATCATTGAAGGTGTTAAAATTTTTATTCATCATTCCTAAACCATTTTTCCATCAATACAAATTAAATAAAATAATGTCATTCAATTAAATAAAATAATGTCATTCATACTATAGGGCTTACCTAAATTACACCCAAACCTTCTCATCATTTCCAAAAATCATTTGAAAGCTTCCTCATGGCAAAATATTTCCAAAACACTTCAAAGTTGTCTCTTCAAGTCAAAGCTTGAACTAACACATTGAAAGTTTCATTAAGGTGGGGTGTGCCACCCTAGGTGGTACTTCATGGGCTCCACCCATATGCAATGGTGGGCTCATTAACATATTGGGTTTCCCATACAATATTAAAATTAATTATATGATTTTTAAAAATTCATAAAATCAAATTTGAATATTTAAATCAATCTAAAATAAATATATATTTAAATCAATCTAAAATCAATATTTTTATATATATATGTTTTTATAAACCTAAATTTGATAAATAAAATATCCAAATATCTAGAAAATTTAAAATAATAATTATAAAAATCATATATCATTAAAACAAACACAAATAAATTCATTAGATTAGAAAATGATCCATATGGTATAAGAATTAAATAAATAAACATTGGGGCACCACCTTCAACTGTGGACCACGATCCACACTTGCTTTATCAAACCGATCAAGCATTTATCATGACCCAAAGTCAATGCAGGGCTTCGTCAAAGGGTCACCAAAGTCTGGCTAATTAGCAAAATGGTCGTAATACCTATTTGTAGATTTCAGTTTCTCCCCTAGAGACGTACCAAAGTCACATAGACCTGATACAACCACAGCTCATACGGTGCATAGGGTATCTCTCGCATGTGCATAAGCATTACCCTAAAAGGTGATTCTCTTTCCCGAAACAGCTATCATTATGCATGCCGTGTGATGGCTCGTGGATGAAGCTTTGGCCTCCATCTTTGAAAGCCACCATCACACACAAGAGTCCCACAGTCATCCGCTCACTCATCCGGGTATACTCCTACCTCATCAATGAATAACTTATAAGAACCCTTATCAGATAGTTTTCTATGCCCATGTAACATAGGTTTTTCCCAATTGACTGATCTAGCTCATCAAGCACAGTCCAGTATCAGCAAACATTGTTTTTTTAGTATGGTCCATGAGGGACCACATTCCCATTGAGTTAATGTTACAAGAACTCATAAGGCTTTTAATGGCCACACTCACTCAACATTTCCTGTTTGCCCTTTGAAGGCCTTACATTATCTCTTATTCACTTTCTCTCATCCTTATCTCTCTCTCCCAATTATAATATTTCTCAAGTATTTTTCATTTATTCTCTCTCAATACATTAATCATGACTTTTGTCATCAATCTCTGTACAAAATGACTTATAGAGGCAACGCCTTTTTCTCTTTGTTGCACACATCTCATCCCAAAAGTAGTTATAGTCCATCTTTCACATCGCATCGTGAATCATGGACCTGTTGTCGCATAATCTCGTTATGTACCCTCATCACATGGGGTCGTATGTTCATGGGCTCAAGTAGGTTCTTCAAACAAGCTGCTTCCTTCTGTAGCCATACAACCAGCGTCACACATTTGAGTTCCATGGGTGAACAATATTATAGTATGTTATTACAACTGGCCTGTCAAATACTAGCAGGTGCTCCCACAGGAATATTTAGTTTATTTGGATCTTTCTCAATTTCACCTCATTCCTCATATGATAAAAACATATTTTATATACTTAGAGTTCTTATGGAATCGTTGCTCATTTGACACGCATATCGCCACCATGTTGTCACAAAAAATCCTTTCTGCCTCACAACGTTCGGGGTAAAAATCAAGTTGATTAAGAAATTTCTTAATCCATACAACGTCATTGCTGCCAAACAACACGCCACGTACTCTGCCTCCACGATGGACAATTCTACCACATCCAGCTTTTTTATTTTCAATAAACTCTACCACCTCCAAGCATGAACAATATGCAAATGTAGATTTCGCATCATCTGAATACACGAGATAGTTTGCATCTATATATCTGAATATCCATGCAGCTAAAAGAAACGTGAGACTGTAGCAATTCTCACTCAATTATTACACATACAACATATACATTATTATCATTCTTGTATAATAAGTAATTCAATACCCGTTGGTTTCACAATATGCAAAACCTTCACAAACCACAAAGGTTCAACCATACTAATAATCTTTGTAGTAAATTTATACAAACCAAGTTATTTAAGTAACACAACATGTGTCAAGGAAGCCTAGCAATATGACATTCTTACAACATTCCCTATGGTTTAAGGTCTTAGGTAATCGAGAATTCTAAATAATTAGAAACATGGCTCAAGGCATACGGGTATTTAAAAACCAGTGCATGATAATTTTTCTCTCACTTTTATTAATGCCTTCATGACACAATGTTTTTCTCTTTAATAAAAAAAAACAATTGACTCGGTATATATATATATATATATATATATATATATATATATATATATATATATATATATATATATATATATATATATATATATGCATTCACAAGCGATAGTTAAATAATAGTAAGACATTTTAAAATGATTTTTATAAAGACATAGTGGACTTTGCATGACGATGTGGTTTTCTCAAAACCATGTTCATAGACTTAGGTTTTTCTCAAATCATCTAATTTAATTTTAAAAGACATTCTTAGCCTTCATAAATCATTTTACCCATCTCTTCAGCACTAGGATTCTCCATTTCTCACATCGTGAAGAAATAATCTTTTTCATCTCATCATTTCAAATATCACAAATTCAATTATCCCATTGATCTTCAGCGTTTATTTATTACCACCAAGTCTCTCTATGTATCTCTTCATCCCGAATAAACCAATATATTTTTATAGGTTTAGTGTTTTTTTTTCTTTCTATTATTTTCAGATCGAATACTTTTCATATAGAGTGTCACATCTACCCATTTCTGTATTACATCCTTCTGAAGTTTTACTAGAATAAACCATACCCATGATACACTATAAAACATTTTTAAATGAGCCTTAAAAAGGTCTCCATAATTAGGACTCAAAAGATGTGCTTTAACATGTCACATCTTTTAAGTTACGGCAGAATATAACATGAGCATCCCATGATAAAAATATGATATCTCTCAACTGATAAAGAATTAATCTCCGAACTATTTTATAATAGACTCAAAAATATAAAATAGTGCTCAGTTCCATCCCTAAATCATACCATTTAATTATTTTTTCTCTCTACTCTCATGGAATTTCCCTTTCAAACCAATTTTATTTGAAAGTAGCTACATAATAGTAATACATATGTTTTCACAAGCCTCATATCACTTCGTTAAGTAAGCTTGATAAATATAGTTATTCATGTCTCAATGAATAACATACCAAATTGTAAAATATTCAAGATGACTTCTCTTCAATCCAAAATGTTTATTGATCTCTTCCCATAGATATTTATATCTCGAATAAATTTTATTAGATAATAAACTCATAATAGAAGTCTAAAAACTTAGTGTGGATCATAAAACATTATGTTAAGAATGAAAATAAAATTATGACTTCAAAGTCATTGAAATAATTTTCGTTACAGAAAACAGCAAATGCACACCCTTCAATAAATAGACCATATCTTTCAAACCAGAATTTATTGATGAAACTATTTATGTTTGAAAGTATACTTGATTTTACGAGTAATAGTCAAATTTTAGCTGGAAATAAAATCATATAGTTGCTAAGAAAAATCGTGAAACTCAATGAACAATTCATGGATTTTGCAAGGTCAAAATTGACACCCTTCATTGATGAGTCAATAACTCTCAATTCCCTTTGAATCTCCCACTAAAATTTTGCAGGTAGATCCTACTAGCAAAGACACATAGTATAACTGAGGTATGCAATGGAAAAATACATCATTATCTTATTCATATTACTGCTTCAAAATAGTTCAGAATACCTATTATGCGTAGTGTCATTTTCGGTGTTTGAATATTCCAATAATCCTTAACCGTGGGTGTATTACTTGACAACAAATGTTATTTCTTGTATCTCATTTTCAAACTTGATCTAGACTCAATAAAGATAAAAGACAACTAATGACATCAAATATCAATAGCTCTGATACCAATGATATAAAAATTAACGCGATATTGCCGGGGGAATTTTTTTATTTTTTTTTTCTTATTTTCACGCCTCTGCTTTTATTTTTTATTTTTATTTTTTGGCAAATATCACTTACAAGTAGTCTTATTACAATAACTCTTGTTTCAAAGAAAATAAAACTAATAAATCCAAAATCTTAAAAACCTTTATGCCACTAAACCAATTGATTTTAAACAAAAAAAATAACTACAATTATTGTGCTTGGGAATATAAAGACAACATAATTAAATATGATAAAAAATAAAAAGAGCTACCTCAACTAGGCTTATTACACTCCACATCGAATCACCACCATCTGATGATACGGGATCAACGATCAACCTTCAACATTGTGGGGTGAGAGATTTGAGCCCTTCATTCTATATATGGGTCACCAACATTATGGAAGGTACTAGAACCTTTATCCCTCATTCCTAAACTATTTTCCCACCAATTGAAATTAATTAAAATAATTACATTCATAATATAGTGCTTATCAAAATTATGCACAGTCCTTCTCATGCTTTCAAAAAATCCTTTGAAAGCTTCTTCAAGGCAAAATATTTCCAAAGCACTTTAAGGCTTTATCTTCAAGCCAGAGCTTGAACTAATACAAGGAAAGTTTTATTAGGGTGGGTTGTGCCACCATAGGTGGTACTTCACGGGCCCCACCCACATGCAATGGTGGGCCCAATGAAATCAAATTTGAATATCTAAATCAATCTAAAATAAATATTTATATTTTTATAAATCCAAATTTGATAAATAAAATATTCATAGATCTATAAAATTTCTAAAAATCATATACCATTTAAAAAAAATATCTAAATTCATTAGATGGGAAAATACTCTACATGGTCTAAGAATTAAATAAATAAACGCTGGGGCACTCCACCTTTAACTGTGGACCACGATCTACACTTGTTTTATCAAACCGATCCAGTGTTTCTCATGACCCACAGCCTATGCAGTGGCTCATTAAAGGGTCACCAAAGTCTGATCAATAAGCAAAGGGATCGTAATCTCAATTTGTGGATTTCAGGTTCACTCTTATAGACGTACTAAGGTCACGTAGACCTGATGCGACCACATCACTTATGGCGCATATGGGTATGTCTCGAACATGCATAAGCTTCACCCTAAAAGGTGGTTCATTTTCCTGAAACGGCTATCATTATGTATGTCGTGTGATGAGTCGCGGATGAGGCTTTGGCTCTCGTCATTGAGGCCATCATCACACACATAGGTCACACAGTCTCTCGACTCACTCATCTGTGCATACTCTGACCTCATCAAGGGATGACCTATTAAAGCCCTCATCATATAGTTTTCTATATCCAAGTAACAAGGTTTTCCCAACCAACTGGCCTAGCTCATCAGCTCAATCCGGTATCAACAAACATTATTTGCTTAGTATGGTTCACGAGGGACCACACTCCTACTGAGTTCATGGTTCACTATATCATTTCATTTTACAAGCACTCATAAGGCCTTTAATGACCACACTCACCCAACAAAATACCCAACCCAATTGGAAAGAGAGAGACAGGGGTTTGGAGAAAGACATGAGAGAGAGATAGAGGGAGAAGGGGTTTAGAAAAAGTTGTGTTTTTAAGATTTATTTGGGCTAAAAATTGAATTAAAGTGAGTAAGGTTAGTTCAAAAAGTTAAAAGATATAAAACTTTGGATTTTTATGCTTCAAGATATATTTTGAAACTTTAGGTCTATGAAGATATGAAACACAAAAATAAAAGGTTCAAAGATATTTTCCCAAATAACTATTATTACTTCTATTATTTTAGAAAAGTTTATATAAGTCCTCTATAGATATTAGAGGCACCTCAAAAACTCATAGAAAGAGGTTCTTTTGAAGCTGAAAAATCCTCCAATAACTTACATAAAAAAAAAATCTCTAATTGATCATCTCGACCCTGGTATGAATATATATATAAAAAAGATTTGAAGTCTTCAAAACTGTGCATCTTGTAATGTATTATCTAGGCCATCCATTTCTAATATTTTCAAATGTTATCCATTTCGACATACACTATTTTTTAAACTTTAAATTTCATAATTAGATACGAGAATAGATTAGAAGACCATCGTAGAGATTTTTAATACTCGAGCTGCATCTGTCGATATCAATTCAAGTTGTGCCATACTTTGATTATTTAAGGCGTCCACCTTATACAAACCTCACCCTTTTAAAAATGGTGTCCATTATTTCGGTTTTGGGGCATTATTTGATTAATAAAATTGGAACTTGTATTGAGGGTGTTAGCTGGTTATGTCACAGTGGCTTTATTTACTGCGTAGACCATTAGCCCCCTAGGCAAGGTGATGGAGCTATACTATTTATCTTATGGGAAAATATTCCATGATCCAACCTATGGAGTATGAAATAGGGTACTCAAACCCAACATCATCAAAGTTTATGTTGATCAAAAAACAGTAGCAGATGAGTTACTGCCTTCTGTACAATCTTTTATAAGTGTCCATCCAATGTAAGTGCATGGGGAGGATTTTCAGTATTTCATTGTGGATAGCGAAGATGACTGCGGTATCTTCTTTTCAAAAATTTTCCGTCTATGCGGAATAGCACGTTTGGCCTTCAGATTCATTCCCCACTTTCCAATAGCTCAATTTTTTTTACGAGAACAATAGTTAACTCAATCACCCATGAATAGATGTTGGGTAAAAGTATTGTAAATCTGTTATGCCAGGTTCTTTGATTAATTTGCTGAAACATTTAACGTTGACCGGCTTCTCAACAATTGGTGTGTTGATATGGGATATCTTAAGGGGCTTTTATGTGGGAGTTATGCCTTGAGAGAAATCGAAGGACTTTTGATGGTGTATCCATGGAGGTTCAAGGACTAAAAATAGAAAATTTCATACTGTTTGGAGCTGGTTTAGTATTATTAGGGAATGACAAAGGGTCTCTAAGGTTGATTTTTTGGGGCAATGTGTAGGGATTCGTGGGTGCAATAATTTTTTTTTGATGGGATCATGTGGAACAGTATCAATCAATCATGTCGAATTGTCTGCCAAGTTGTTAGGCCTTTTAATTTGGAGGGAGAAAGGTTTAGGGAATACGCTAACCATTGAAGGGGACTCTCGTAATATCATTAATTGAGGCTTTAATATATCTAAACCGCATTGACGGTTAAGATCTATTTGGCTGCAGGTGATGGACTTGTTGCCTCTAATGATGGTTAATTTTCAGCGAGGCGAATGAGATACTAGATGATTTAGCTAAAAAGGAGTACTTATGGATTCCTTGAAAGTTTCTTCTATTATTTTCTAAGCGATGTACGTTCCCCATTTAGTAGTGAATAAAAAGTAAGTACTTGTTCTTGAAAAAAAAAAAGGTACCTAAATCCACTGCAGCCATTTGAGGATCAGGTTCATCATTGGCCTGCAACCATCCAAGGATTGGTTCATCAAAGGCCTTCAACCATCTAAAATTTAAAGATAGTCTCCACTTCAAAAGTGCCCCTTTTTCTTTTCCTTTTTGAATGTTGATGTATGAATTTCACTAGCAAACAAAGTTCTGCTGCAAAACTCAAAACTCCAGGAATTTCCCACAAGGTAAACCATGGCTTCCAAGGATTACTGTGCACCAATCTCAAACAGCAACTTGAATGAAAGTTCATAGAAACAGTCAGTTTTTTATCTTTCGTATTTTACATTAAACAGATAAAAAGCTCGACAAAGAGATATTCCGTAGAAAAAAATTTATTTGTGGAATATCTTTTCGACAAGAAATATCTCGAAAAGATGCATAAAGGTCCATGTAAAGATAAAGCTAACTAAATAGATATTCCATTG
This sequence comes from Amborella trichopoda, assembly GCF_054954075.1. Classification (NCBI taxonomy): domain Eukaryota; kingdom Viridiplantae; phylum Streptophyta; class Magnoliopsida; order Amborellales; family Amborellaceae; genus Amborella; species Amborella trichopoda. Next base: position 45,190,030 of record NC_142338.1, on the reverse strand, counting down.
ATTTCAGTGTGAACGTATGCATAGTTGACCAGTTGATGTTTGGCATCTATATCTTGGCTTGGTGATAAGGAAGTAAAGCTTCCTCACAACGTTCTAATATTTGGAGCCCACACCTAGAAGAAATGAAACAAGAATAAAGGCGGAAGGTACATAGGCCCAAACAATGGATAGTGTTAGGCCAAAAGATTGCATGTTCTTGCTAGTATATGCTCAATTGGTAATAACCCGATCTTGGGAGTAAGGTTGAAAATGGGTCAGATCGGGTCTAGATCAACCGAGATCTGGTTTCGGATCCAAAAAGTATTCATGGGATCTGGATCCAGGTCCAAAGCCAATTGGATCCAAATTTATATCATAAAAGTATACATGAGATCCAGATTCAGATCTAACAAATTATTATATATATTATTTCATAGCTAGAAAATAAAAAAAAAAAAAAAATTTGTATAACATATATGTATCTATATAAAACAATAAATAATATTTGAATACCTGGGTTGGATCAGAAACCGGATCCACTTGTACCCATATCCGATATGAGTTATTATTTGGATCCAAATCCTGATTCCATATCTGAACCATCGGATCCAAATCTTAGATCCATACCCGAACCCAAATAGTGTTCCAAATTCAGGTTTTGGATTCAAATCAGCTAAATTCTCAGCCTTACTTGGGAGTAGGCTTAGCATTATAAATTTTGATAATGTCTATCGATCTCAATAAAAGTAAAATGGGAAATTTGGGGCATTTTATATGTGCTTGACAAGAACAACATCCGAAGATTTGAAAGGAGACCATCTAATCTCAGGATCATCATATCCAAGTCTTTAAAAACTCAAATCTAATTTTAAATCTCTGCAAATCTGGTAAAATCTAATTTTAAATCTCCACAAATCTGGTGAAGTGGATCCCAAAGACGTTACATCCATAAAATATTTTGGATCCCATAATTTCTATATCTAGGAAATATTGGGGAGTACGTTTTTTACCAAAAGGAGTAATTGTAAAATGTGGTGAGGATTGATATCGAGTCTCAGATAGATGGTATAAATTATCGAAATACCCTTATACGGATATACATCAAGTCCCAAATATATATTGTTGCGATTGGAGGTTCATCTACGGTTAAGGGAAAAACGCAGATCTCTTTCTAATTAGATAAAAAACAGAGAGGTGTGAAGAAGAGTGCGAATTGTAACCCTATTCTCCATTGTCAATAAAGAAGCTCTAATCTCCCGTGGACGTAGGCACGTTGCCGAACCACGTATATCTTTGCGTCGTGGTTGGTTGTCTCTTTCTTTTGTGTTTGTTTCTTCTTTCTTGTTTTCATGGATTGCTTTTCGTTTCTACAAAATGTCCTCCCGTTTGAGCATGTATACTCGCCCATGTGTCAAAATTTGGTATTCAAAGGGTTAAAACTCTTAAATTTACTTGAGAGATGGCCTAATGGCTGAAAGCTTGGCTGCTGTGATGGGAAAAGATTGGTAGGCTCCCAATTTTTTAAGGCATTGTCGGTGGAGTGTATATCACATAGAGCCCAAGGTTTCTCTTCGGGTGGCTATGGGTCGGGTCCGGTCCAGTTGGCTTAGACCTGGACTCAACTTGGGTCCAAGGTTTTGGGCCCAAACCCGAACTGTTGGGTCCAAAACTTGGACCCGGGCCCAACCCGTTTTAGGTGCGAATCTAGAACCAAACAAAATTTTTTTGAAAAAATTCAAAAATATATATTTCAAATATATGTACATACACATCATGCATGGATGTCACAATCGTTCTCACTCATTAGATATCAAATTTGATGGCTTGGGGTGGGTCACGAAGTCCAAGAATTTTTTTTTTTTTGAACTTTGAACTATTCAATGGTACTCTTACCACCACCTATTTTGAAATTTAAGGGATAAGAATGATTATGACCTCCAAGTATAAAATATAAATTGTCTCTTGATAGGCAATCCTATATGTGTGTGTGTAAAAATATGTTTGGGTTGGGTCGACTTGGACCAGGATCTGACTCGAGTCTAGGGTTTTGGACCTGGACCCATGGACTCAGACCAGACCCCGATAAGGAAAGTTTCTCTATAATGATTGAGAATAACTTTCTATATTATTTTTCTCATGGCATGAAACCCTACTTTATATAGGCCGTTCTCCAACACTCTTCTTGGAATCTTTGAGAAGCAGCTCTCAAATCTAAGAGACAGGGGAGTTATCCACTAACCATTGGAATTCTCTATAGTAAAGAATATTCTTATAAACATTTTTAAAGATATCAATTAAGATATATCAAAAAATATATGACACATGTGAGGCCCTGTGGCTGCACACGTAATAACATCTCCCAATTAACCATGAGGGCTGAATAAATTGATATACCTTAAAAAGTGTGTATCTTGACAGATTTAGCATTTGCAAGCATACCCTTGTCAAGAGACTTGTTACGCTAGGGTGGTTATATATCTCATAAACAAAAAATCATTCATAGTCTCGTCATGGGATTTTTTGCACAAATGTGACTCTTCTTTTCATGGCCAACGCACAAAAAAGAAACCCCCTTTGGGATTTTTAACGTGGATGGTCCTAAGTCCCATCAAAGTCACATGACTTTGAAAATATTTGAACACTCAATGCCTTTGTCGAAGGTTTTGCAATCATATCAACATATTGAAAAGAATGAAATGAGTTATATTTATTTCATTCTTTTTAATAATATTATGAATAAAATGATAGTTAATTTCAACGTATTTGCCCAATCTACATTTCTAATTAATAGTATAGTAACTTGATTATCACAAAAAAATTAATTTATCCGCCGGCTATATCCAACTTCAAATCCTTTATAAACATCTAATCCAAACAGTATAAGTAGTAGCATGCTTCGAGCTGTAGTGTAGTCGCAAATACCCTGATCAAGTCATCTTCTATAAAACTTCACATTGTGGTCTAGCTATCTTATCATCTTCTGACCATATATCTAATCGCCTTCTAGCTTGACCATTAGCATTAGACTCTAAAATTGGTTGGCTTGAATCTATATTGGAAGATGATGAGAATTATTTCTCTTCCACATTGGAAAATGTGTTCTATTGAGTTTTTCTAGCTTGTATAGTTTTGTAATCTCTAGCTTAGATGTCATTTAGGTTTCAAGTTTTAAAATGCACACAAATTGAGCTACAAAATTCAATTAAAACGTGTTTTAAAAAGTATTGTCTGGTCGTCAAATCAATAGGTTGTCATTCTTTATAGGTTGGGATCCCAATAAAGACTTCTCTTGAATAGTTTTTGTGTGCATTGTTGTGATGCTAAAACCTAGAGAAAAATGAGGCAGAAAACTATTTTATACAAGTTCATGCTTCGTAAAGCTTAACATTCTAGGGAGAGAAGAAGCAACATAACACAATACTGGTTTTCAAAAATATATAAATATGGTTTAGCTTTAGAGAGAGGGTCTATTGTTGTTTGTTTACAATATGTACCGTACTCAACAAAATATGGCATAACACAATAAATAAAAGTGATTCACAAAATAAAGATCATGAATTTTACTCACTTAAATAAGCCAAAGCATTGAAAAATTTTGCAAAACAAAGAAGATCGTGATGCAAATACAATGATCGTAAATACCACTAAATTATAAATCAAGCTTGCAAAAATAAATAAATAAAAATAAAAGAAAATAATTTAGAGTAGTTTTTTATTTATTAGATTTGCAAAGTTAGCTGGCAGGTTGACTAGGCCCTTGCCCAAATATAATCCCAGTTAGGGTTACACCAAAGAGAGTAAATGCACATTTTGCTCCTCCATGAGCATATAGTCTTATTTATTTCATAGCTTTCATGGACTTTGTCTCTATTATTATATCACGTGGATTTGTTTTAAGAAAATGTGATTATGGACGTACGAATGTCCTTCTCGTTAATAGGCATGGAAAATGTTATGTTTCTCATTTCTTGGTAGAAGACAGTGATAGGACGTGGTTTCCACATCTTGAGAAACATTTATCTTCAATCGTGATCCATGTGGTCTATACTTGAAATATGAAAATATCTCACTTCTTAAATCCATGTGATAACATCCTACTAGGGGTGGCAACGGGTTGGGTGCGGGTAAAAATAAATTATAAATTTATAGATTTAAGAACTTAAAAAACATGTAAATCTTAATTGGATCATTTCTCATGATTATCGAAAACCAATAATGAAACAGAAATGTAAATCTTTCTTGGATCGTTGTTCATGATTATCGAAAAACAATAATAAAACAAGACGGGTAAACATACCTTCCATGATCCAACAATAAAAAAATGACTTCATGTTCTGATCTCTGAAGAAGTGGATCGGCCTTCACCTCTTTTCTCCTCAAAGCTAGATGGGAAACTTTTATTATGGAAAATGAGGACCGTCACCTTATATCTTTTATTTATTATATTTATTTCATTTATCCTATCCCATCTAGTTATCTTCAAGAGAGAGTGGAGAAGATGATTATCACTTATCCGTAACTTAATATTGGATAATCGACTCACTTATGGAGTTACCTTTATGTAACCATTGTTAGACCACAACTTGGAGATATTTTCTAACAATGTTCTGCTTGACCTGGACCCCATAATCGGACCCGGACCCGGACCCAGACCCGATGGGTTCAAAGTACCCCATGCATGTACAGGTAGGGTCTGGGTCCATTGCCACCCTACTTCATCGTTGTCATGTCCGCGAGATAAACAATGTCATACTAAAACACTTCGCTCAATATTTTCTCTCCCACATGCGGGAAACATTTCCATCATTATTTTTGGCTCTCCAAATCACTTGTCCAACTCGCAAAATAAAATCTAAAGTATTTCTTAGAATAATTTTCTCAGTAAGTACATTTTTCTCTCTCTCTCTCTTTATAACTTTTTGAAGATTTTATTTCCTTTCAATAAACTTATACAACATATACTTCTGTCTTGCTTTCTTTTTGTTATAAAAAATATTAAGTTTGTTAAAGGGTGCGGTTTGTATAGAGCCGAGGTTCTAAACAATCAAAGTAAAACACTTCATAGACTGTCGAGAAATATGGTTTCAATACTGCAAATATTTGTGATACCCTAAAATATATTTTCATATCTAATTATAAACTTTCAAACTTAAAAAATAGTGTAAATCAAGCAGATCCATGAAAACCTTAAAAAATTGGGAAATTGACGATAAAAAAATGCACCGCGAGATGCACTATTTCCAAAACTTGGAATTTAGTTTTTTCATATGTCCATGCATATTGATGTTGAGATGATCAATTTGAGGATAATTGAGCATCAAAATAACCTCTTCTAGTGAAATTTTTGAGGTAAGCTCTAATTTGATTGTTTGGAGCCTGACTCTATATAAACTTTTCTAAATTTAACTACTTGTTGGGCAGGGTGATAGCCCCCCTCCCTTGTGCATTGCTATCTATGAATCCAAAGATCATCATGATAAGTTCACACCACTACACATTTAACATTGATTTTTTCTGTGTTGGAAATAAGTGGGGTGAAACCGGACAAAATGATGAAAGGGATGAAACTTTGTGATGAACACTAAACAAAAACTCCATTCTATAATTTTCAGAACGAATAATTTCCTTTCACAATTTCATATTTGCTCTTTGCTGATATGAATACATTTAAGTTCTCCAAACAAATTTTTCCTCGGGATACAAATAATTAGATGATTGTGTATAATATCTCACCAATATGAGTATTAAGAGATCTAGGCCGCAAAGTTGCCTATTTTATAGAGAGAAAAAATTCACAAAATTACTAGAACAATAAAAAACTCCATATTTGAAAGAGAAAATTGGGTGGCACTGAGTCTAAAAAATTGCGAATCATCGATTCATATGAGATTTGATGACTCACTAGATCGATCCCGTTGCGAAATTATTCTACATGCATGTTATGTTTGCTTGATTGTTTATTGGTTTAAATAAATCATTCAACAAACTCATCATAGGATGAGGAAGATGGATCCGTGTAATTTTTTTTCTTGTGCTTCTTCTTCTTTTTTATCTATTATTATTATTATTTTTTTTCAATTTTAGTTGGATGGTTGATTGACCAACCAGACAGATCCACTCGCATGTTTTGTGTTTTAAAGTATTGGGTAGTATATTTAGGAAAAGAACCCAGGCTTAATTGGTTAGCGCTTTACCGTCTGTAACGCTACGTAAGCGTAAGAGCCCTCTCCCCACTGACTCAACAAAAAAAAAAGTATTGGGTAGTATACACGTCAACATGTTATCCTTCCATTGCCCATAAGGGGGCACATCTAGTTGAGTATGGTAGATAGGGGTGGAAATAGACCCGATTAGACCCGAGACCCGATGGGTATACCGGACCTCGGGTACGAGCATGGGTCTAAATTTTGGACTTGAATACTATTCGGGTCTAAGTCCACCCATAGTCATAGGGTATATGATAGCAATCATGTATCTTTATGTGCACACTAGGTGTTCATATTGTCACAATATTGGGTATTGACAAAAAATGAAGCTCATAATCATAGGGTATACGATGGTATAAAAAAGGACAAAAAAAAAGGCTCGTAGTCATAGGGTGGCAATAGATCCGACCAAACCTGAGACTTAACAGGTTTGGGTATGAGTCCAAAATTTGGACCTAAATAATATTCGGATCTGGGTCCAGGTCCAAGTCCAGGACCGGCCGGACCCGACCCATTGCCACCCCCCAATGGTAGACCCACATGGAGGCCCTAGCTATTAAGCCCTTTTGCATAATGTGTATGGCCAAATGGGATGTATGGTTCCCCTTAGCAACATAACAATTATAGAGGTCCCGCTAGTCCTAAGTAGACTCGTGCTACTAAAAGTGGCAAGGTTATAGAACTGAGCCGGGCCAATGTTGGCCTTGGCCTAGCCCTTGTCCCCATAGAGTTGGCCCTAGACTCGTTAGGGCCTGGGCAAGCCAAGATGAATGAAGAAAAATAAAAGAAAAAATAAGTGAAAAGTGGGTAAGGCTGGGCCGGCACTGGCCTTAGCCCGCATGTCAGGCCCAAGTTTTTTAGGGCATGATTGGGCCGACTAGTCCATTGCTAGTCCTATACGATGCTACTTAAGTAGCGTTAGCTATCTATGTTGGTAAGCTAGTTCTTTATATCAACAAATCTGTATAATGGAGGTCAAGCCATTTCAGTCTTGACTCGGTGTGAAGTGTGGACGGTGCAACATTGATGCGTGGTGTATGCACATGTCGGCTAGCAGCTAAAAGCCTTTAGTGTGAGACTTTAAACAAGGTAGTGTAGACAAATGATTGAGGCTGACTCAGGTTGTGGCTTAGTTGGCTGGACGATAGATTACTTGACCCAATCGGGCGTAGGCATAAACCATGTGCAAGAGGCGAGCTGCCCATATACCTGACTTAGTAGGTATACAGGCTGTAACAATCATGAGTAGGTATAAATTATGTAACTATCCCAACATGAACTTTTGTAATAAGAATGAACTACGATTCTTTCTAGGCAACCCTTGTGTGTGTTTGATCTTTCTTCCTGTATGGTGTGTAGGAGGCTGGCCTGGCCTTGCTCGAGCCATGGTGGGACTTGGACTTGGACTTGATGCCATGGGCTTGGACACGGTTAGCCAGATATTTACCCCAAGAACACCACCAAATGGTCAATAATGACAAGCCCAACGCGTTTTTCAGGTCACAGAGATTTGGAATTTACATTTAACTTTTACCTAGAAGTTGATAAAAAGCATTCCAAACGAAGTTAACAATATCAGTAACAAGCCAAAAAGAAAAAAACCGAAAAATAATACAAATTACACTTCCCAAATAGCAACAAAATGATGAAGCTGACACGAAACTTGGAAACGAAGTTAAAGATGGAGCAAATTTCGTAGTGATTTCGTCCCGAAATTTCGCCCACAATATCGGGGAACGGCAGGTCTACACAACTAACGAAGATATGCATCGTGGCGACAAGCTAACAGTTTATCTAATCATGCTAGCCTTCGCTGTCGTAATTTCTAAAATATCCAAGATATATCCCAACCTTTAAGCTCAATTACTAAAACATCCTCACCTTTCAAACGCAACGAAATAAGCCGATCATCGAACGAATATAATTGAGGGGTGTGGTTTGTATAAGACCGAGGCCCTAACCAATCAAAATATGTCGCACTTTTAAATAATGCGGAAATATATTATTTCAGTATAAGAAATGTCAATGATGGTATGAAATTTTTTCTCTAATTATAAAAATTTAAGGATTAAAAAACAGTGTAGATCAAACAGATCTATGAGAACTTGAAAATCTTAAAAATTGATGGTATGGATGATACATTACAAGACGCACGACTTGGAACTTATTTTTTCTCATGTCAATACATCATAAGATCGAGATGATTGAATTGAGAGTTTTTCAGCATAAAAACAATATCTTATAGTGAATTTCTAAAGTTTTCAAAATTCATTGCTTAAGGCCTCACCTTTGTATAAACTTTTATAATTGAGTAATATTCCTCGTCAAAGGCATCAAATAACATCCCCTACTTTTTCTTTCCAACCTTTTTTATTCTTCTCCAATTACAAATGATCTATTATTTTAGTTTATTTTTTTTATTTAAATTACAAACGATTCTATGATGGGCAAGTTTTATATGCTTCTCTTGCAATATAAAACTTATGTACTTCCCCTTATCCAACCATCCATTCTAAATGGAGGGCTAAGATTGTTCCAATCACAATATCACATCTCTATATTATTTTGTTTTTATTTTTTTCTATAAACTGTTTTGACACCAAATTTTGTACGTTCAATCCTCTATTAAACTCGCACCAACGAAAATATTAAAACAATATTTTCAATAAAATAAAATGATCAAAATACCCTTAAAAATTTCAAGAGATATTTTGGTTATTATATTTTATCAAAAAATTATTTTTAATATTTTTTATAGGTGCACCCCAATGAAAAGAATGCATGTACCAAATTTCATATTCATACAATTTGTATAAATAAATAAATAAAAATAAAATATTTTGAGACGTCGGTCGAAGATCAAACGGTGAATGGCTCTCTTGATGAAAATTGGACAGCTGGATGGTAGGAGAAGCCTAGATCTTCTATGCTGTAAGGGAAGTATAGAAACCTTTCGCTTTTGTTATTTATCTCAATTCTATGACTCATTTTATTTCAATATGTTAATAATAGAAATAAAGAGCAGACCCCAATTAATTGAAAAAAAGCTATGATGATGATCGATGAGAATGAAAGGCAGGACGATACGTTGAAGCATCCGGCGCGTAACCACAAATGCCCCAACGCCATTCCATGATTCATCTTAGGAACATTGTATGATTGGATTGTACGTTAGGCAACAACATGGGAGAAATTATTCTTTCGGATTGGGTGAGAGATACGATACCATTGCTTCAAAACAATTCTTCACACTTGTTTCACAATAAATATGCAATCATGGAGAGAGAGTATTGAGGCATATCAAAGACGTTTTGTATAAGGTTGCCTCCTTATATTGTGGAAGTTAGGTGGCATAAAAAAATCAGATGATGGCTTCAAAATCTCTTTGTATCTTTTGTTATAAGATTTAAAATTTTAAAAATAGTACAGATCGAATAGATTAATATATACTTTAAAATCTTGAAGACAAATGGTTCAGATGATTTTTTACAAGATGTATTATTTTTTGAACTTGGAATTTTATTTTATTTTCATATCCATTCATCTCAAGATTGAGATGCTTGGTTGGAGGGTTCTCGTATGTGGGAACATTCTCTACTATAGGACTTTTGATATGCACATTTCCTCAACAGTATAAAGGTTGCAACCTTATACAAACTTTATCCATCAAAGAAAAGAACAAATGCTTTTTGAAATATGTTGGGGTCTTATTAGGACAAACTCCCAGGATAAAAAGATGCAAAACTCCACCTATAATTAATTTGACGACCTTAGGTTTTGGAATTAACCTATTTATTTATTTTTTGGGTAATTCAGTGGGGATGATAAGCTCCTACTTGTTTTTAAAATCGCTAATGTTTTCTAATGCATTAGATAAGAATAGAAGTCTAGACTTTAGTTGGCATAAAGTGATGCTACCACCACGACCCCAACCCCCATTCTCAATTAACCTCTTTAACATGTAGATTAATTCAATTAACAGAATTTCCTATTGGTACCCTCCACACACTTCAAAAAATTGATGTCTCGAGATTGAATAGAGACCATCCAATTTTTTATGGTGAGATCTAAAAGTTATAAGTCTCAAATTTTAATTTTTTTATTCAAGAATAATTATCTACTAATTTTTAAGTGGTTCTCAAAATTTCAAACTCTAAAATAGGTATTTTAATCGAGGAAGTAGAAGTGAACTGGAACACAATATGCATGCCCTAAAAATATTTGACAACCATGGCGATGGAATAATTGTCAAATTGAAAACATAGAAAAGGCCAAAAGATTCTTATTTAAATGTCAAATCCATAAAAATATCCACCAAAAATTTGACGGAATCTAAAATATTCAGGCCTAACTTTGATAATAATTGTTATTCGTATGGGGCAAGCCTCAATCATGCCTAAAATGGAGGCGACTTTGGCCTGGTCGGTCATAAAATGTGAAATACGCGACCGCACAAGCTCCGTTCATCGTCACACCTCACCTCACTACTTCAACTCTCTCTCTCTCTACCTCATGAACATGGATCTATAAAGAAAAATTCAAAAAGATTTAGTCTATCAAGAATAGAATATAGTGAAAAGGAAATGTTAAAAAAGAAAGAAAAAAAAGAATATAATGAAAAAGGAAAGGCAGTTTACCTCTATATTTCATATAAATACTGTAAATACACAAATTTTCCATGATTTCTATATATCATGCACATATCCCTTTGTGTATCATTTTTATTTCAAATTTACCCTCACTCAGGATATTGAAAATCCGAAGTCACTCCGGTTGATAATTTCGAATTTTCTGTTATATACTATAGATATATTATCTGTTATATACTATAGAATATGTTTTACTTTAAACACGAAAATAACAACTTCCGGATCTGAGCGACGTTGGAATCCAAGGGTTGGGGAGGTGCTAGTGTCCTATTTGAAACCAAACAGGTACGGCAGTTTGTGGATCCGTTTGAAAATATGGAATGAGACTTCCTCTGATATTCTATGTTGATTTTACTTAAAACTTCACAGATTTGAATGAACACTCACATTTCATTCAAAAAATCACTAGACAAAAGAGGCGTGAAATGCAAGGGAAGAGGAAAGGCCAAAAATAATATATATAAAAGGGTGGCTTTATTAGGAAATATTTAGTGTGCGTCGGGGGATACATATTTCACGAGACTGCGAATGCATCCCCCAACGCACCTAACATCTACATATTTCACGAGACTGCGAATGCATCCCCCAACGCACCTAACATCTATTTTAAAACGAGATGTGAAAAAGGTAGTAGTCCAAAAAAACCTATAAATCAAAGTCGAAAAAACACATAAAAAACTACTATTTTTTATTTTCAAATTAAACAATTTAGTGCTCACCATATTATGGATTATCGATCTGTAAAAAGTTTTTGATCTAAAATCCATCTCTAAGATGAATTCAAGTTTGGGAGATGACACACATGAGGAAAATGTGTCCCGCATTTCAACATTTGCTCCTGTGCATCATAAAGCATCCATCTTTAAGATGGATGCAAATGAGCATCCATCTTTAAGATGGATGCAAATGGGTGGTCCATCTAAAAACAATTGAAATTAACAATCCTAATATATTTTTCATAAAATTATTATTTTTATTTTTTAAAATTTATTTACTTCTTCATATCCATAATTTCCATATTGAAGATTACATTACATATCCTAAAAAAAATACGAAAATAGATTTTTAAGAGACCAATCATTTCTACATGGACACGTTGAAACCGTGTCCTGGAAAATAGGTGAGCTGGGCCAATTCATAAAAACCTCGTTCGGTTTAATATTACCTCAGATTCCTTAATTATATTTCCAAGATTTTAATAGGAAAATAAATAATACTTTAAACCCTAATTTCCCAAAAGCCTCTAAAAATCATTTTCTCCAAGATTTTGACGAAACAGGCCAGCCAGACTACGGTTCGCGGAACTTTTAAGGCTAAAATGCCAGGGGCATTCCAGTACTTTCACCAACCTATGGGGCTTCATTGGCATTTATGAAAAAGAAAAGGGTGATTCCATGCTATATGGCTGCTATATAATGTCTCTTGTGTTGGTTCACGAAATTTATCCTCTCTTTTGGTTTATTATTTCGCTGCGTTCTCTCTTTCTGAAGCTCTGGAGCAGGGCTTTACCGACACGAGTCTAGGGAGGTTATGCCAGACGGTGTAGAGGTACCCTTTTTGTGCCCTAATTTTCTCTCTCTACAATTCCTCTCTCTCAAGATTTTCTGCTATGTGCCTGTTATTGTATTCTAGTTCTTTATGTTTAGGGTCTTTGTTGTTTTCTTTCTCTAATATTTTCTTGCGTGTGCCTAATTCATGCCCGGATTCATTATCCTCTCTCTACCTAATAATTTTTGCTATGGTTATTGGTTTGGAATTTCTGGGTATTGGTTGGTTCCTCTGTGTTACTGATGCGATGCCCTTTCTAGGGTTTGGTGTTTGTGATCTTTCTGTAATTTTTATATATGAGTATGTTGAGCATGTAGAATTGATTATTTTCACTATTTATTAGTCGATTTCTTGTTTTTGAGGCAGAAACCGTTTTTTTGGGTTATTTTGTTGTGCCAGACCTGGATTTGTTTGCACTTGTGGGCGTAGATTTGTAAATTTAGGGTTTCTCTGTGCTAAGATCTTATAAGATCCTCTAAGATCCTGTGATATTGGTTGTTATCGCTTTGTTTAGTGCTAAAAATGCTTGATTTGGTTTATCATCTGCGGGAGAAATTCTAGGTTGCCTGTATTACGGAATCATAGAGTTTCCTTATTTTTTTGCGTGATTCCGTTTTTCTGTGTTTATTTGTTATTCATTTGATTTTGTGGGTTCCTTCTCCATGGTCCTGCTTTCTGTAGAAATCCCAATTGTAAATTGTGAATTTTGGCAAAAGCCCTAAATTCCATTGGACTGGTGTTTGTTTGTATTTAGGGTTTCACTTCTGGTCGTTTGTTCTATCAAAACCTTTTAAACTTTCTTGTTTTCTGTATATGTTTTCGTTTTTAAAAAAAGAAAAGAAAAAGACAGGGTGTCTGGATTAAAGGATTTTGTTTAGTGGTTTTGTGTCAGCCCCTTTCAATTTATTTGGTTGAAAATCTATGGTGATTCTGAGTTATTTTTATGATTTTTGCTTACCATTTCGTTTCTTTGCGGAGAGACCAATTTATGTGGTGGAAGCTGTAGGTTTCCTTGTTATTCTGAATGCATGATTCCTATGATCTTGCTTAATTGATTTCCAAGTAGTTCTGTGTTTTTTGGTAGAGAGTCTTGTTGTTGTAAACGTTAGGACTACTACTCTATATGGGCATGTGTTGCTTGCAAAGAATCCATGGCATTTCTCTATGCATCATTAAAATGTACTCCCTTGTTTTTGTGGAAATTTTGGAGGTTTATGCGTTGTATTTGACTATTTTTTTGATTTATAAATGTTGAGATGGATTTTTGGAGATCCTTTAGATTTCAGTGAGATCCTGTGTCTGAACTCAAGGTTTCTGTTTATCTCTAAATTGGGTGAGCTAACTGCTAATTTTTTGTCCTTTGTGGGAAATATATGAAAGTGCAAAGATCTTGAAGAGTTGTAATGATGGATGTACTAAATTTACAACTGTTATATTTTATTTTCCTTTATATATTGTGGATATGGGAATCCATGGATTTATTGCGTGGATTAGAATTTAATTCATGTGCCTACTAGGCCATACCATTTTAAATGAAGGCCGTGGAATTTGGAAAGTATGGATTTTTATGGATTGCCTAATATTTGGTTTGGCACTTTGATGAGAAATTGAATCTTGTCTGCTTTTATGATTTCCACAACATTAATTCAATCTATATCTGGAAGACTTGTATTTTTTTTCCTGTTACATGGTTGTTTCCTGATATTAGCCGAATCCTTATGATACAAATCTTGTGGTGTCTTTCACCACATTAATTATGGAAGAGGCTATAGTTTATTAATGGTTCAAAGTTCATTTTATTTGTTGCACGCACTCATGTGTTCTGTATGTAATTTATTTGTCCTGGTTATCTTTTTGTATGCCATGTCAGTTCTATTATTTTTGTTTGGAGTTGTTAATGTGAAGTTGTGAACAACTGTGTTTTAACTGAAGTTGCCTAATCTCAGATACTACTGCTCCAGGACCATGTTTTATGTGTATTGAGTTTGACTTCTTGCATCTGAGTGTGTTTGTAATGTATTTGTTGACTGATTGCCTTGTATTGGAATTTCTGGAACTTGACTGTTTATAATGGATTTGTTTCCTTTCATATCTTATATTCTATAAATATATAGATTTTCCATTGTTGTGTATTTTATACTCAAACATGGTAATAATGACCTATATTTGTTCAGTTTGAAAGATATACTCAGCAGCTGGCAATATTTGGATCTCAATTTGCCTTTTGGGCTTAATGTGCTGTTTTTTTGTAGGTTGCACCCCTCTGTGGATTTGAGGGTTTATCCTTTTTACCAAGAACATGGAGCAAGTGCGCCTTTGGTCAGACTGTTACAAGTGTAGAATTTTTTCGTTCCAAGAGGTTCTTGACTGGAGGTTTCCCATCCTTGTTGAGTTCCCAGTCATTGCCTTTGTTAATTGCACTTAGCGGCCATGCACTCTTAGAAAATCACCACCACGGAAGTCCCAATGCATTTTTCTTTTGAAATTGGTGTTGGATCTATACTGCACACTTCTAAGTAAGCTATTCTAGTTCATTTTTTTCCCCATCTAATCTCTTTACTTTCTGCTGTGATAGATACTCAATAATCTTAATGTTGTGTATGTTCCTTTGATCATATGTATTAGGTCTCTGATTTTTTTTCATCTTTATGCAGTGCATTACCAATGCAGCTTTCCCTGGTAGACAGTTTGAGAGCTAATAGACTTGACATTGGTCATTCTTTTTCTGGGGTATGTATGGGCTAGTTTGATTCTCATTTAATAAGATACATTTGCGAGGTGTTGTTTAACTATTGATATCCTTGTTTCTTTTATTGCAGGGGTAAAATCATTTTACTAGCAATTAGCAAGGGATGGACTTTCTACATAGCATTTAGAATCTTCATGCATTCCTTTGATTGCATGTAGACTTATTCATAATCATTTAGATCGAGGGAGCATATCTAATATTACAGTCCTTATTTCAAGCCTTAAGGTTTTGGTGGATATATGTTTTACAATATATCCAAGAGTCTTTGTAGTGGAACAGAACCTGGGCAAGTAGTTCTCATCTGGGACTGAAGTATAAGTTGCATGATGCGTGTGATGGGGTTGGATCTTGTATGCCATTCCTCTGCCTTTGCTGATGTCACTGTTATATTTCTTGGTTCTTAAATGCAACCTTAGTTGCTAAGCAAGTTGGTCAAACAGCTTTTGCTTTCTTTGTCATTTGGAGTACTCAAAGCAAAGTAGAATGCAGGCGGATATGGTCTTTTCTTGGTTGTTTGCTGAGAATGTGGAGCATGAGGCATTTGTTCCGGAGTTCGTGGTAAATAAGGCTATTAGGCCCATGCTGGAGGATGATAAATCCAAGCTAATGCCTATTTCGCTTTTGTGTTAAAAGGAGGGTTATCTCAGTAAAGTTCTGTAGTTTAGGTATTATTACGTAGTAATGTCTCATTTGGTCTTTCTAGCCTGCATACCACAGTTGAGGTGAGCAGCGGGTTACTTTGTCAGTTTATTCGTGGAATGGGCGATTTTCTTTTGAATAAGAATAAGACAATCGTTTGAAGATCACTTCTTGCATTTCCTTCTTTGCAACCAATAATGGACCGGTGAGTAGGATGCTCTCCGACCTCTTCGTATTTGTTTCATGCAATGGCTGCTAAATACTTGTCTTTCCAATTTTGCTACAAGTACTTACTGTTCATGTCCAACAGATACAAGATAATTAAGGAAGTTGGGGATGGGACGTTTGGGAGTGTGTGGAGAGCTATCAATCGCCAAACATGTGAAGTTGTATGTCTTGTGGACCCGTATTTAAATAGTGACCTACATATGTTAATGAAGCCATTGCCCTTCAAGCATTAGGAGCATAATATTTTGTCTTTCTACAGGTTGCAGTTAAGAAAATGAAGAGGAAGTATTATTCGTGGGAAGAATGCATGAATCTTAGGGAAGTAAAGGTAAAATGAAGGGTTTCTATGTCATAAGTCCTAAAGTAATGTGTATGCCTTTGGGTTCAGCTCTAATACATTTCCCCACATTTCAGTCCTTACGAAAAATGAATCACCCGAATATTGTGAAGCTCAAGGAGGTCATTAGGGAGAATGACATCTTGTACTTCATTTTCGAATACATGGTATGTTTCTAAGATGTCAAATGCTAGAAGTCTATTTCTTTTGGACCTTGTTTTTGGTTTTTGAGAATCTGATGTCATGGCAATCATGTTATTGTTTATTAGGACTGCAACCTGTATCAGCTCATGAAAGATAGGTGCAAACTATTTGCGGAAGCTGAAGTGAGAAACTGGTGTTTTCAAGTGTTTCAAGCTCTTGCTTACATGCATCAGCGTGGATACTTTCATCGCGACCTTAAGCCAGGTTAGTAGTTTCACTTTCATCGTGACTTTAAGCGAGGTTATTAGTTTCACTTTGATGTTTCTTTCTTGTGTTATTGTGCTTGCTTGCTAGAATCCAACAGTGTACTTTAGGTCACTTGTGCATCTGTGTTTGGCTTTGCAATGAGTTGGTACTTGGTAGTGGTGACTGTATTGGAGGTGCATATTTTATATCATTCTTCCTAGTTTGTTGTACAATAGATGGTGTTATGAGTGGACATTTCATGCCTTTGTGTTTCTCTTGGATATCAAACTTTGAATGATATGGTTGACACATTTTGTTTCTTTTTGGTCTTGTCCACAGAGAATTTGTTGGTCACAAAGGACATGATTAAGATTGCAGATTTCGGTCTTGCTCGGGAGGTCTGTTCTCAGCCGCCTTTCACAGAATATGTCTCAACTCGCTGGCAAGTGCTGACATCCTGTTTCTCTTGCCCTCAAAGTTATTTCCACTAAAAAATAATCTTAATAACAAGGTGTTTCATTTTAAGCTCATGACTGTGCATGTTGTGCCAGGTATCGGGCTCCTGAAGTTCTGCTTCAGTCATCTGTGTACGACTCTGCTGTGGGTAAGTTGCAGGATGTGCATGAAGAACATTGTATATCTTTATATGACGAATGAAAATAAAACTACGTAAAAATTATTTTACGATATGGAATTTGAAAGAACAAAGCGAAAAAGAACCAAGCCCTAGAAGAAACAGAAATCAGTTTGCAGTAATGTCTGTTCCACTAACACTAATACTATTTCCTCACCTCTCATTTTAGATATGTGGGCAATGGGGGCTATTATGGCGGAGTTATTTACTCTTCGTCCTCTGTTTCCTGGTTCAAGGTATTCATTTAAACTAGTCACCTATAAAACATGATTGTTGAACTAATCCTGCTGTTGAATTATCTTGGCCGTGTCTTATAAACTTCAACTCTAATACAGTGAACCGGACGAAATCTACAAGATCTGTAGTGTTATAGGTACTCCAACTCAGAACACTTGGGCAGAAGGATTACATCTTGCAAATTCAATCAATTATCAATTCCCACAGGTAACTTATCTTGGCGGGAATAGGTAGCTCCAATTTCTTTTCACTTTTAATTTTTCTGTTTTGCTGGGATAAGAGGGAACATGTGGTCTTGTGGTTCTGGAATATCGGTCATACCATCATAACTGGTATGCTATAATCCAATGGACTGGAAACCCATTGTCTCTTGGGTTCAAAGGTGTACGACAAAATGTAGAACTGTGATGGACAGAGAATGCAACCCAATTAGAATAGGACACCCCAATGCTTTCCCCTCCCCACCCGATAACTACAAAAAGAAAAACACGTAATCAATATTGGAGGTGAGCTACTGTCTCCATAGATCATTGGGTTTTTTTTATATTTCCCCTTTATAGTTTATTAATATATTTTGTACTATCCTGAAATAAGGTATAAGACCACTTGTTTTCTGAGACCATAAGACCACTAGTTTTCTACTCTCAGAAAATGAAGTACTAAAGCCATCTAGCATGTTTTATGAGAAAATCTGAACTTCATGTGTTTCTTTTTGTGGTTGTGTAGCCTCTTTCTGTGAGGGGTCCTTGTTAAGAAAATTTTCTGTGATTGCAGTTCTCAAGCACCCATCTTTCTGTGTTGATACCATCAGCCAGTTTGGATGCCATCAATCTCATCACTGTAAGTACCATATCTGGTTGAGACAAAAAACCATGAAAATAAAGCTATGAGGGAGGAAGAGGATGGTTGAACATTGCATCTGTTTGGTTTGTTTATTGTGTTTCTGGTTAATTGCTGATTGCTATTCGTTGTTATTGGGTGAAGGCTAAATTGCTCTTCATACCATGTTCTTGTTCCTTCCTTGCTTTGTGTGCCCATCAGCTTAAAGGAAAATCAATATTAAAGGACCAGAGAATATTCTTGCTAGGCAATCATGTACTGGATGTTTTAGTTATTACCTAGGAGGATACCCTATCTTGCTTTGTGAATTCGGCGGTCTTATATTCGAATGTTGTAGATTTTAAGTGTTATCCCTGGAATGGAAGAATATGAAAGAACATATTCTGGATCTCAATACTGAAATTACCACAAAAAAGATAGAGATTGGTCCCTCCATTTGTCTGTCAACTTATCAATTCTTTTATAAGTTTTTTCTTGTTAATTACTTAATTAACTTTTCCGTGGGTAACTCACGACATTTTTTTTTTTCTTTTTGGCAGTCACTTTGTTCATGGGATCCTTCCAGGAGGCCAACTGCTGCAGAGGCGCTTCAACATCCCTTCTTCCAAGTAAATTTTCTAATGCTTTGATGCCATAAAGAAATATTTTAATTCGTCTTTTGTATACTTGGTTCTAATTGCTCCAACTTTCTCCTCTCTTGTTTTGGCAGCCTTGTTTTTTTTATGTCCCGCCATCCCTGCGCGCGAAGGGAATGCTTGCTCCTAGGACTCCTCCTTCAGGTATTAACTTTTATTTTAGTTAGGGAGGAATATGGAGCAGAAAGAAAATTAAAGAAGGGGGAGGAGTTTAGGGCGGCGTTTGTGTTTGGAGAGGGGGTTTTACTTGTATTCTGTTATAAATTGTGTTGTTTGTGAATAATTTCCAGGGAGTGTTAAGGGTGCTTCAGAGCATAAGGGAGTGAGAAGGTCCTTGGGAACTTTATCCAGTGTGAAACCTGTGGCTGCGAGCCATTTCTCTTCTGCAAAATTAAGTGCTTCTCTCAACACTGGTAAGCACCATTAGCTTATGTTTTGAAAGATTATGAAAAATGTGAATTTTGATGGATAGTTGAAGCTTTGCCCTTCTGAAATGCTTTCTCTCACATGGGAATTTGATGTGTATTTTGCAGGTGTGCAGCGGAGGCTCGAGATGGATAATCAGGTGATGAGAGAGCGATCAAATCCCTTGAGAGATGCTTTTGGTCCAACTGTTGTTCTCAAGGATCTGATCTGACTTTTGTCTCGTCTTTCTTTCAGGAGGTAAAGAATGATAAATTGGCTAAAAGTGGTGCCCGACAGCCAAGGTATAGGCCACCTGCCAGGAACAGCTCAGGTCGGTATTGGTTTTTGCATATGTCCCCTGCATTTCTACATGTTTGCAACTATTTATGATTTTCTATGGTGCCTTTTTGAAAAATATTGCTGAGAGAGAGAGAGAGACAGCGCACTACTAGTAAATTACTTTTTAAGATGAAAGCTGATTGCAGTTTTGCTCCAAATGTATGCAGTTGCTTCTGTATATTCTGGTGGAGCAGCTACCCGTGGCATAATTGAGAATGTGAGCAGCAAGTCACCCCACAGCAATGCCCCTTTGCGCCAGCCCCAGCAGCCCCAGCCCCAGCCCCAGCCTGGAAGCAGCAGCAACATGAAAGCAACGACAAACACAACAATGGTGAGGGGTCCAATGAAGGCTGGGGGATGGCACCACCTTCCTCATGAAATCCCCACTCACTTGCCTAGGAATTATGTGAGAAAGGTGGCGGGCTAAAAGTGCGAGTTATTATATTACTATTCTCTCTCCATATATGGAAACTCTACACATTGCAGATATAAGCTTGCGGTCTTGCGTTTATGGACACAAACGCAATATGGGTTTGAATTTTGTTTTTATTTGATCGAGTGTGGCTCTTTCATGGTAATGGGGCTTCTATATTTGAGTAGGGTGTGGTTTTGTATATCCAATATCTGGGACGATTAAGAGCTTGGTTTTGTGGTGCCTGCTTTTGGATTTGGATTTGGATTTTAATCCATACTTAATGTTAGTACTGCGGTTTACTATATCGCCTGATTAGCCCTGATGAGGGAGCAAACCGCCAATTTTAACCGAGGTCAATAATTGTAGGGCCATCAGTGAGATACGTAGTGACATAAATCCAAGTAATCCTAGGGTTTTGAGATAACGTAAATTTGGAAATGGAACTAATGGAAAAAGTTTATATACGGTTGCAACCTTAGAATGTAGAATTAAAGATGCGCGTCAATGTGGTTTTAATACTGAATAAAAGAAAATATTTCGAGTTTGAGAAATGGTGCGATGTATGAATATGAATAAAAGAAAATATTCTGAGTTTGGGAAATGGTGCGTCTTGCAATACGTAGGCTAGACTGTCCATTCTTAGAGATTACATGTCTTTACGAAATTAAGTAAAAAAAATCTACCCCAAAAATAATATTTTAGAGGGCTAAACTCATTTCTAAATGGACTCCAGGGGCCCATATTCTATCATAAATTGATCCTCTGAATTATTTCCAGCATGGAGATTATGCATATGAAAGATAAAATTTGAAAATTAGAAATAATAATTTTATTTAGAAAACATTTGGACTGATGGTTTCAATTGTTTTTAGATGGGCAGCTTGTTTGGACGGACAGCCAACATGAAATGATTGTTCATTTAAAAATAGGGTGCAAGTTGTACATAGCTGAGGCCCTAAACAATCAGCCAATATGAAATGATTGTTCATTTAAAAATAGGGTGTAGGTTGTACATAGCTAGGGCCCTAAACAATCAAAGTAAATCGCACCTTCAAATAATATTGAGAAATGTGGTTTTAGTACTGAAAATCTTTGTGATAGCTTTAAAATATATTTTCTATCTTTAATTAGAAAATTTTAAAAATAGTGTAGATCGAGTAAATCTATGAAAACTTGAAAATATTGAAAATTATTTTCATGATTTGAAATTTATGTCCATTATTTTTTCATGTCTATGCATCTTGATATTGAGATGATCAATTTGAGGATATCTGAGCATCAAAACCACCACCTCTAGTGAAATTTTGGAGGTGGGCTCTAATTTGATTGTTTAGAACTTAGGCTCCATATAAACTTTTTTTTTAAAACTAACTCACATTTAAAATAAAGAAAAACAATTTTTTGAGAAAAAATAAAGAAAAATAATTTATAAAAATAAAAGAAAGACAGTACCCAAAGTGACTTATGGCAGATTGAAAATTGATTATTGATCCTAAAAAGGGAGATTTATCTCTCATGTCAATTAATAAATTCCCCATATGAAAGTATATGATTTAATGTTGATCAGAGGTGCTGTGACGAGTAGTGAGCAAATGTACTCTTGGAAGGTGCAGATGTCAAGTAAAATTGAGTAGTTATAGACCGAGGTAGGGTGGATCAATGGTTCCATATTCGGATCAATGATTTTTTTAACGCTAATTTTCTTTTGTGAAAGATAGATAGTATTTTAGTGGAAAATTGTTAAAAAGAATGATTAGGATTTTTTTTAAAAAAAAAACAGGCAAAAGAAATTTGAAAATAGAAATATTTGTTTAGGGAAAACATATACTTTCCCTAATATATATGAGTTACATATTTTCTTCTTATCCAGCCATCCAATTTAAATGAATGGCCGAGGTTACTTATCTTAATATGTTACAAGTCTGCCACTGACTGTTTGATCTAGATCTGACATTACAAAGTATTTTATTTCTAATTATTTTGGTAAAAATCATGAGTATAAAATTTAATACGTGCCATCATCTCAATGGGCCGTACCTAAAAATAATATAAAAAATTATTTTTGAAAAAATAGAATGGCCAAAATACCTTTAAAATTTGTAGGGGTAGTTTGGTCATTTTATTTTATCGAGAATTTTTTAAATATATTTTATAGTTGCAAGTTCAAGAGAGGAGTAGAAATAAAACGGTGTATATTTGTGATATTTTGATTGGGGTAATCTTTGTCCATTCATAAAAACAGCTAGATGAAAGAAGTGTATAGCTTGTAGGAAAAATATAAAAAGCTTTTCATTTGTTTATTCCAAATAAATTGGAGGGTAGTTATAAGGCGTAAAAATTTGTGAAAAAAAGCATTGTGGGGATGTTTTCACAAAAAACCAGGACCAAGGATATATGCATCTTAGGGTTTTCAATAAGAAAAGCAGATTTTCGACAGAATACTGAGCTCCCTCCAGAAGCCTACAACGCACTTTTTCTGGTGAAGAGCTACTTGAGATGATCACCTTTTTTATATGAAATCTAGAGAGCTAAGAATCATTATATCATTTTATCTTTTTTTAATGAAAACTTAGATTTTAAGTTTTTGAATAATTTAATCCCATCTTTCAAAAATTAGATGGTCTCTGTTCAATCTTGAGAATATATCTTTAATCTCTAGACTATGGCATGTAACATGTTTGCATGTCTCATGTTCATATTATTTTATTCCCTCCAACATATTTGTACGTATTGCATGCTTTAAGACCCACACATACGAGGGTGATATAAATAATGGGTTATCTTAGGGTACTTTTGCACATGTAGTATTTTTTTAACATGCTTAACATAGATTTACTACGCTTGTTTTATAATAATTTTTTTTTAAGACGTATCATTAGGAGGTGTAGAACACATATTTCTATTAGAAATTATTACCAATTAATATTGTATGGAAGTGATGTTACGTTCCATATAGATGATATCATTCTTTATTATAATTAATAAATATTTTTTTAATTAAAACTTTCTATTTTACCTTTAGTTAATTACATAAACACTTTTAAAATAAAAAAATTAATACATTGTAGAGTAAGGGTATTAAGTATCAAAAAATATTGAGTGTACCAAGAAACTAATGAGTATCCTAACATAACCCCTAAATAACTTAACTAAAACATATATAACATGAAATTTAACTGGAAAAGTAAACTCATATTTTAATGAGTAGTATTTAGAAAAGGGAAAAGGTTTTAAAGAACCGAGGCTCTAACAATCAAATCAGAGCTTACCACAAAATTTCACTAGAAAAAGTTGTTTTGATGCCCAAATATCCTCATATGATCATCTCGACATCAAGATGCATGGACATGAGAAAAAAATAAATTTCAAGTTTTGGAAATAGTGCATCTTGTAACATATATTTAGACAGTCAATTTTCAAGTTTTTATAGATGTGCTCGATCTACACTATTTTTGAAGCTTTATATTTTATAATTAGAGATAGCGATATATTTTAAGGCTATCACAAAGATTTCTAATACTAAAATCACATTTCTCAATAATATTTGAAGGTAAGCTCTAATTTGATTGTTTTTTTTCAAATGGGAAAAGTTTATATAGAGCCGGGGCTCTAAACAGTCAAATTCGAGCCTACATAAAACATTTCACTAGAAGATATTGTTTTGATGCCCAAATATCCTCAAATTCATCATCTCGATATTAAGATTCATGGACATGATAAAATAATCGATTTCAAGTTTTGGAAATAGTGTATTTTGCAAAGTACTTTTGGACCGTCAAATTTCAAGGATTTCAAGTTTTCATAGATCTCTCGATCTACATTATTTCTGAAGCTTTAAACTTTATAAATAAAGATGAAAATATATTTTAAGGCTAACAAAATGATTTCTGATATTGAAACCATATTTCTCGACACTATTGGAAGGTAGGGTCTAATTGATTGTTTAGAGCCTAGGCTCTATATACAAACCGCACCCTTTTCAAATTATTTCTTCCTACCCGCCAGCCCCCCACCAGTTCTGACCTTTAATTATTTTAATCCCGTAAAACGCCTTACAGATTAGACCTTATCCCACACCCTTCCCCCACAACTCTCCCTGTCGTCACCCCCACCAACTCCTCTCTTCTTTTCTTCCTCTTCTTTTTTTTGTTTTTTTTGTTTTTTTTTTTTTTTTTTTTTTTTTCAAAAAATAGACTCTCATACTCTCCCTCTCTCAATATCTCACGGTATAAAGTATTTTTTCGATGAGTCGGTTGGGAGAGGGTCACCATCCTCGATCGAAATTGAGCATAAGATATAGTGTTACAAATTGTCAAGCCCTAGTACGGTCCCCATTCCCGATAGGAATTGAGTTTAGGACATAGTGTTGCAAATTGTCAAGCCCTAGTATTTTTCTGAGTAAACAAGACCGACCCCAATACTTTATTAGCCAAAAAAATACCCCAACGATTTCTTGGTCAAAATACCATCCAAAACCACTAGAAAATCTCAAGTCCTACAAATTTTTGTCCATCCATCTTCTTCTAAACCTTTTGGCGTTGTTTGGATATTTCGAAATACATTTCCATACATATTTTTATGTGGAGATGGCAGATTGGATTGAAATTTTGGGATAGATAAATATTTCCCCCAGTAGTTATTTTCGCTTAGAAATTGATTTCCAGATTTCCCTGCTATTGAAACATCCACTTTATAGAATACCATTTAATTCAGCCAAAACACCCCACGAATTAAAGAGAGGTCTTCTCAAATTTTATGTTCGAGAGATAGAGAATCTTAAAATTTTAAAGAATAACTTTATCTAGTTTTAGAGAGAAAAACTATCTCAAAGTTTTTATAGAGAGAGATCATACCAAATTTTAGAGAGAGAAGTATCTAAAAATGTTTCAGAGAGAGAAACTATATCAAATTTTTAAAGTGAGAAACTATGACAAATTTTAAGTCTTAGAGAGACAATCTCAAGAAATTTAGAGAGAAACTATATCAAAATTTAAGTTTTAGAGAAAGAAAGTATATTAAAAGCAGAAATTACAAATAACTCCCAAGAATAGAGTTCCTATGCAACTTACCCCCTCCAGATGTTTTTCTCTCACTTTTTATTCCAAATTTAACTTTCCTAACTAATACCCCCAAGTCATAGAAAAGGTAAAATGAAGACTAAAATACCCTCTAGAAAGCATGCAGTCTAGTACAAAATGGGGGCGGTCCAGCACTTTGCTTCTGAAAAACATTCGGTCCGGCACAAAATAAGGGCGGTCCAACACTTTGAGCATGTGGTCCGACACAAAGTAAGGGTGGTCCGGTACTTTGGGCATGTGGTCCAATACAAAATGGGGGCTGTTCGACACTTTGCTTCTCGAAAGCACACGATTCGACACAAAATAGGGTCAGTCTGGCACTTTGGGCATGTAGTCCAACACAAAATAGGGGTGGTCTTTGGGATTTTGAAAAGCATGCGGTCTGACAAAAAATAGGAGTAGTCTTGTACTTTGGGCATACAGTCCGGCACTATGGGCATTTTCGTTAAAAAAAATGATTTTTTTTATTCGGAGGCTATTTGTTAGAAAAATTCAATTTGGGGTAAACGTTGCTAAAAACTCTGTTGGGGGTAGGTTGCCTAGAAAGCCTCATTTTGGGGATTTTTATGTAATTTTTTCTGCATTAAAAATTTAAAAACTGTCTCAAATTTTAAATTTTAGAAAGTGCAAGTACTTGAAATTTTTTAAAGATTGAAAATATCTTAAAATTTAGAGAGAGAAACTATTCCAAATTTTAATTTTTAGATATAGAAAATACTTGAAATTTTTTAGGAGAAACCATCTCTAAATCTTGAAGAGGAAAACCATCTTAAATTTTAAGTTTTAGATAGAGAAAATATCTTAAAATTTTAGGGAGTATATCAAATTTTTGAGAAAAAAACTACCTGAAATTTTTTAGGAGAAAAACAATCTCAAAATTTTTAGAGAGAAAAACTATCTCATATTTTATATTTTAAAGAAAGAAATATCTTAAAATTTTAGAGGGAGTAACTATATCAAATTTTAAAGAGAGAAACTATCTCAAATATTTTAGAGATAACAAATGTATCAAATTCTGAGCTTTTGAGAGGGAAAACATCTTAATATTTAAGAGAGAAAAATTATATCAAATTTTAGAGAGAGAAACTATCTCAACAATTTTAGAGAGAAAAACAATCTTAAATTTTAATTTTAGAGAGAAAATATTTTAAAATTCTAGAGAGAAATTATATCAAATTTTAGAGGGAGAAACCACTTGAAATTTTTTTGAGAAATTATCTCAAATTTTTTAGAAAGAAACTATTTTAAATTTTAAAAATGATATTATAATAAATAATACAAAAAAAATATTTCACAAAATTTTTTTTTTAAAAAAAAGCCGTGAAATTGTTATGTATCCGTATATTCTTCGAAACGTAAAAATCTATTTTATAAGAAATACTTTTCTCAAGTTATACATTTCAAAAGAAATAGATTTTTTTCATGTAAGCATGCATCCAAACGTCACTTCAAAAACTCTAATTTCCCAGCGAACCCAATCAGATTCCACTATTTTCTGGCCAAAATTCCGGTCAAACTGGCTAGGAGAATCCCAATTACGTCAATAATTTGACGAATAAATAGAGCTCTTATGGAGCTAGTCCATTCTCCCTCTGCTTGTTTACATACAAAGGGAAATGGTTAAAATGGGATAATGACTGCGTTTAACGCCAATTATGAGGGGTTAATTATAAAACTGTGGGAATTAGGGGAGAAGGGGGACAGGAAGAAATAATGTGAAAAAGAGTAATGCAGCTAGATATTTAGAAGATTGGAGGGGATACTATGAAATTGATCCTGACTTTAGGAGGTAGTAAGATATTTGTTTCAAACCTTGGCAATTAATCCGAAAGAATCAAATTTTAAGTAATATAGTTTTTTAAAAAATTATTACATTTTTACTAAAAATATATTTTAGCTACAAATATAGACGTGTGCATTGCATGTGGATCTGGCAAGTAAGAATTGGCTCAAATCTTCATCTTCAAGACTGTGAAATAGAATATGTTGTTCGAGTGCGTGTGTAAAGAGGTATGTCCAGTGCAGACCCAAGCTTGACCCAGGTGGGGTGGGTGGGTCATGTCAAAATTACATTATAAGGTGATGCACACACATTGGATTGAGTTGATCCCAACCTGGACCCAAGAGTCTACTAACAGATTCTCAATGGGACCGGTGGCGTCAACCTGACCTGATTTTGAGCCCCAAGTTTTGAGAATGATTAGTTAACTGGAGTGTTGGCCCATAGCTATGGAGGCCCACAGTATAAGAGATTTGGACTAAATGAGTTTATTATGAAGAAAAAGATCAGTTTCTAAGGGACATGAGGAACAGAAGCAAAAATTAGAACCCATTCCAATAAATCAAAACATGAAGTACATCACTCTTTTTCTTTGCTGTATTGTAATTTAATCATGAATTTTCTATGTGAACGTTTCCCAGGTAAAGAAAAAGAAAGGGAAAAATTGGAACTCAAATGTCAAAAGGGAAAAATATTTGCCGCCTCCCACATGTATCCATGCAGCCCCCCACCCTCCAGACCTCCCGGCCTGACCATATCTATGCATTTTAATGGATGTGCTATCAGAGGTACTGAGCCTGTATTCTCTCTCTGTTCTCCTCCCACCAGAGCTTCGCATGGGCTTCTCCAAATCTTTCACGACTGCAAATAACCAAAACCCCGCAAGTCATTAGAATAAATCCTTTATTGAATGAAACATAATGGAAAATTAGTTATTTCCAACCAGCATTTTCTAGATAAAGTAATTGGGGTTGTAGATCATAAGACCATTTATTTTTGGTACAAAAAAAATCCACTACTGTTTGTAGGCACTCCTAGCTTACAGATTTTATATGCAAGGGCTGTAAAAACCGAATGGGCGTAAGAGTCACTATGTAAACTTGCAAAAAGGAAAGCAGTGACTGAAAATAAAACCGGACTTCTTCGAGTCATCATGACCCATCAGTGGGTTGGACAGTGATGGAGAGACGTTTTGTCTAGCTCAGATGATCGTACCTTCTCCATCATTGTCCAACAAAGCAATGAACAGTTTTGATCCCAATGAAAAGAGACTAAAAACTTAAGAGCCAAAAACCCACCTGAATCTGACCCTACGAAGCTCACGAGTCCCATCGGCCAGGGCCCTGATTGTAATGTAAACCCCAGGCTCATCCTGCTCCACCCACTCTGTTTCTGCCTCGCTTGCATTGCTATATGACACTGAGGCTTCATCCCTTGATGAGCTTGTAGTCCTCGAAGCATCTATTGATGAAGTCTCCCCTCTATTATTATTGTTAATGTTACTATTACTGTTAAAGATATGGCTATTGTAGCCACCATAACTGGAGCCAGCTGATGCCCATTTCTCTGCCGAATCTGAAAAATATCCTTTCCCAGTGGGTCGGTAAAAGTTCCGGTGTGTTCGCTCTTTGGCAAGAGGGGGTGTCACAGGGCTCTCTCGAGCTGAATTTACCCTAGAACTGGCATCTCTCTACATATCAAATATGGCAATGCTAAATATTAGTCAATTAAGCACAGTATAATATGTTAATAAGGTCCCAACCTTCTTCCTTATTTCAGTCCACAGTGTGGACCAGGACTTTGAGCCCCATTCGGGCCCAGACAGACCAAAGCCCAGTACCGGCCCATGGTCAGCTAATTGTAGGATTTGTGATCTAGAAGAAACCATTTTATGTTCTTTCTTGCACAAGTGCATCATGGTAACTGCAACAGGCAGTCCAATTTTTTAGAGTTCATCATGCTATATCATATAGCCGACCCCAAATGGTTGGGATAAGGCTTGGATGATGATGCTCATACTATATCATATAAGGATGATACTTGATCAAACTATTTGAAAGACATTCAGAAGAAAAGACTGTTGGGATTAAGAGATGGTACCTCATCCTCAGACCTTGGGGGAGTAGGAAGGTTGACTGCTTGGCGTGTGAACCTCTCCACATTGTACAACTCCATAATCCTGTCATAGTTCTCACCCCACCATCTCTGTGCTTGCCATTTATCAAATAGCTCACGGCTGTGGCATACCCCAAATCAAAGGAGAACAAGTTCAGAGATCAATTTGAAAGCCAAATATAAAAAGAATCAGTCAGTAAGAAAAAGAAGAGGAGGCAAAAATAATCAAGTTCAGAGAAACCAACTTCTTACTTTTTTCCCCACAAAAAAAAGAAGAATGGAACCCATTCCATAACACTATAAGACCAAGGAACCAACCACAACACCATTACAGGTGCAAACAGGTACGATTGGCCCCGACCCAGTCCTGACCCAGTATGCTCTGGGGCCGATCTGGCCCTGGACCCACCTACAGCTTTCTAGGGTCGACTGAGCAGCAGTCCAACCCTAAGGCCTGTAAGAAATTTAACATCTCCGGGAAAAAAAAGCAAAGGTGAGCAAACCATGAAATTACCTGAACCGTATCCTCTTCAAATCATTCCCACCTCCAGGCAATGAGACAAAGGTGATGAGCACACCAGGCTCAACCTGAGCCTGCCACTCCTTTGGCTCCTCCTCCTCTTCCAAGACCACACGACCCGATCCCACACCAAGCCCACTCGAACCCTCTAGGCTCAATGGTCTCTTGAACCTCGATGAATCTACTAGTGCATGTGGGTCTGAACCTTGGCTTGGAAAATCCCAAGCTGGTGTGGAGGAAGAGCTCCCTGGCCTATGATAGGCATAGCTTGATGGCTCTTCTGAGGCTGCATCGATGTCTAAGAATGGGTGCCGGCCCTTCCGATAAGAAGAGGAGCTACTGGTGCATGGCTTGCATTGCCGGTACGCACTCGAGAATTTCAAGGCCATGTCCTTTATCTGTGAATTTAAAGAGAGAAGTTTCAGCGTTTGAATCTTGAAGCTTGTCCCTCAGAAAAAGGAATTAGCCTAACACAAGGCAACCGGAGACAGAGAGATTCATGCAAACCCCATAATTTATAAGAAAGTGTGACAAAAGAAATGGCTCCAAGCTACCACGAGAAAAAGAGAGAAGGAAAAACCACAGAAAGAGAAATTGGGGGTTGGGGAGGCATGGAAGTTTTTTCCTCATCAATCAGAGTAAACTCACGACAAAGAAAGAAAAAAATGCGGAGAGAGAGATAAGGGACCTGGGCAGTGATGCTTTTGACACCATCTTTATTCCTTGGAGTGCCGCGTGCATTTTCCTCCTCTTCTCCATCATCCAAATGCTTTGAGCAAGCAATGCACGCCAGCATCCTTCCTTGCTGATGAAACCCGCCCTGTTAACAAAGAGGAAACCTCAATTCTCCCACAGAGTTGGCATTTCATTCAAGAGTATTCACAGAGAGAGAGAGAGCAATCCAACAACAGATACACTACAGAAGAAATTAAGAATGCTCCCCCAACTAAATTATTGTTCATAGCAATCCATTTATAAAGTAACAAATAAAAGGAGAAAATCAAAGGACCCAGCAATAATAACATCCTATATAGCAAATATGTATAGGACAGTTAGCCTACCTCCTTTGCTTTCCTTTACTTTCCCTTTTTCAATTTTTAACAGTCAATTTTTCCTTCTCTCATACTGAATGCCACTGTTACATAGTCAACTTGTATTGATTCTCCAATCTTGAAAAATAAATAATTTCAATCCCAAAAGACCTCTGCTATTGATGCATAGTTAGATACTCCACAATTACTTATCCAAAAATAAAAAATATACTTCACAATTTATTTCAAGGCTAATCCTTGAAAGAGTTTAACATTTTTGAAGGAGAGTTTTTTATGAACTAGAAAACCAAAGTTTCTAATTATCAGACCACTTTTGGCACTTTCATTAACTATTACCAACCAATTCAGATTGGAAACCAGTGTTGCATATCTGGAAAACATTAAATCTTAAACAGTTTTAGAGTCTTAAAAGTACATTTAATCTTTTCAGAAGCTCTCCAGTTTATGGAAAACAACTAATCTAGCAAAAGCTATGGAAAACAACTAATCTAGCAAAAGCTATGGAAAACAACTAATCTAGCAAAAGCTACTAAAAACAAATGGACTACAAACACAGAAGAAGCTCTTAACAAGAAGTAATAAATAGTTCTTGTACCCAATTGAATTAGAGGCTCAGAAAGCTGTAGTTTTCGAGCTGTTTCTTTTTTTTTATTTTAGCAGAGTGACTTAATCTTTTAAGCTTTCTTCCTTCGATCCCATCAATGTTTTCTTTATAGTTTATTTAGAATTCTCAACCAGGATCTGAACACTGAAGCAAGGCAGAATAGAAGTTCAGCAATGAAAAGTAGTTTAAGGCTTTAAAGAAAGAACAAAGAAAGACAGCTCAAAGTTAGCTAACTGAAAATGAAGGAGATGGCGACTTGCCCACATGTTATTAGTCCCACAAAACCACAAGGGGCTACGTGTATAGTAAATTCCACCCATGTTTTGGGTAAGAATAACATAAAGGAAAATTGTACCATGCGGCGGGGACCACATTTCTACATTTGCAGTCCTCGACGTATAAGCATTCATCTTAAAGATGGATGTAAGTAAGTGGTCTATCCAAAAACAATTGAAAATATCGGTCCAAATTATTTATTAACAAGATTATTATTTTTAATTTTTAAAATTTGTTTATTCTTTCATATTCATGATCTCAATGTTAGAGATTACGTGTCTTTAAAAACTAAGTCAAAAAATCCATCTCAAAAATAAATTTTTAAGAGGTGACTCATTTCTACGTGGACTCATAAAAACTGTGTCCATAACAAAAACATGGGTTCTAATAGTAGTCTTCACATAAAAATGAAAATGCGGACTCATTGTTTGCTCTAGGTTAGTAACCCAACCTATAGTTAGCAAGTCGGCAAGACTCATTGTTTGCTCTAGGTTAGTAACCCAACCTATAGTTAGCAAGTCGGCAAATAACAATGTGTTGGCAAACTAAAACACCAGTAATAAATTATTTTTATTCCTAAAAGTTGAATCCAAAACATTGGGTTAAACATAAAGATAGTGAATATTTCAAATTTAGCTTGGAGTGAAAAAATAGGATATGTGAAAATGACACAAGATAAGATTATGATTTATAACTATTGGATGGTTAGATTAAAACCGTTAAAAAATTATTTTATGTTCTTGCATAGTATCATTAGGGTAATACTTGTATCCAAATTTTGAATGTATCAACGCTATAGTGGTGCATATTTCAAGGGAACATAGTGGTGAATACTTATATTTTTTTTAAATACAATTTTTTTAGGGAACATACGGTGAATATTTTCAGTGGAATTTTTTGTTTCAATCAAGATTCTTAATTTAGTCCCACTTTTAACATGCTTATCTCTAAACCAAAATCCAATAATATTAAATTATGAAAGGATAAAGTTACATGGAAGAAGTTTTTTAAAAAAGTTTTTTCAAAAAATATAAGATACATATTTATATTGGCTCATTTAAAAAAACAGAATTTTTTAAAATCTTTTAAAAATAGCAAAATTCTTAACAGATTGAAAAAATCAGAGATTTTTTGAAAAAAATATGTTTTGATGTAAGATCCAACCAAGAAATTCTATACCATGGGACCATTTATCTCTATCGAAAGGAAGTCATAATTACTCATAACCCTTAAAATTGGATGGCTTAAAGTGTATCACAAAATTTCAATTTTTTTTTTTAAGTCCAATCTACGACACTCTTACAGCCACCAGATTTAAAACGTATCAGCATTGAAGAGTGACTGTGACCTCATCTTTCTAATGATAAATGGCCTCGTTGTATACTTTTTCAACCACCCAATTTGAATAAAATATGGGAAAAGAGTTCCAAAAATAAATAGACTCTTCGTGTACTTTTTCACTTTCAAGGGACACGGATCGCTATTGAGTCCAGAGAATGTCCGCGAAAAATGAGCAGAGCAGCGCCATTAACGAGCATTGTCTGAACAGCACCTACCCAACAATATGTTTGTCCCTGCGTGGAGAGAGACAAGATTCCCATTCGAAAACGACTACACACATGTGGGGGAAACCAGAGGGTTGTGGTGAGTGCTGCTGACTTAACTTGTGAGTCTCCTCACCCATCAGACGTCCATTTTCAAAATATGACATCCAGAAAAGGCAACATACACCGTAAAAGACAAAATTCAAAAATAATTTCTTTTTTTTTGAAAAAGCTACCAAAAGTCACCATATTGATTGAAATTAGTAAATCCTAAATTTTTATATCTAAAATCTTTGTTAAAGATGGATTTTGGTGGGTTACTCACATGCATAGGTGAGTTCGCTGACACAATAAAACTTTCCTTATAAAATATCGCACGATACGGAGTAGCGTTCGAAAAATCGAACCGGCTTTCGGCCGGTATCAAGTAATCGGTAAACCGATTGGTTCAACGGGTTTAACCTGATAAGTCCCCTCTAGTTAAAAATGTATTAAAAAATAAAATAAATATAACAAATTTAAAAAATATGAAAAATATATTTAAAGCATCATTGTACATTGCACCTCCAAATAAAATTGTAAATTAATAAAAATAAATAAATATATTTCTACTCAAGAGTATTTTTGAAATTTTTCAAAAAGGGAAAATGTAAAAATAAGTGGCCAAAACATTTTTCGATCTTTACGGAAATGATGAAAAAAATTTAAAAAAAATGCATTACAAACAATTCACTTATTTTTTAGGATTTTATATATTTTTAAAAATACACAGCTAGATCACCAAGATCGGCCAAAACCAAAACCAACCAGTGATTGATTCCGATCTAACAGGCCGGTTCCACGATGCATAGATTTGTCTGCCAATGGTAATTGAAAAAACCCTCAACTAATACAAGAATGACCAAACAATTCTAAAAATTTCAAAATTACACATCATTATTAATCATGGTGTTTTATACTACGGGATCATTTATCTTTTAGGACAAAAACCACACTTAATCCTAACCACCAGATGTCCAATTCGATGATTTGGATATATCACAAAGTTCAATAAATGTTTTGTTGGGCTTTGAGTTTAATCACAAGTACACTCGCAACAATTTGATTTCAAAATTGATGGTCAAAATGGTTGGGACCTCCTTTCTTGTGCCAAAAAGTAAATAGCCTCTTGGTATACTTTTCCATTAATTATTAAGGGTGCAGTTTGCATAAAGTTACAACCTTAATCAAAGTAATGACTAATAAGCACCTCTAAATTTTGTCTATGCAATTTTAGTATAAAATTTTTTAAGATGGCGCGAGAAATCAATCATTTTTTTCGTTACTTATAAAATTTTAAATTCTAAAAATAATTCAAATAAAAAAGATCTATAAATCGATGAAAATCTTGAAAATAGACTGTGGACATGACACATTGCAAATAAATTATTGTCCTTATATTTATATGGACCCAAAAAAATGAATTGGATGGATGATCTATGAACCGTATTAATTGGATGTCCTCACGAAAAAGGCTAAGAAGACCACCAGTCTTCATCGATATTACAAAAGCGACAGGGATCACAAACAGTATTCCCGCTTAAAGCTTTCCATTTTCAAACTTCGAAAATTCAGATTTATCATTTATGCCCTTCGTTTCCACCAATAAAACGCCAGCACCAGAGAACTCAGCGAGGGTAAAATCGTCACAAAAGAGAAATATAGGGTGGCGGGGATTGTGACATTTGGGTAAATGATTGGGACACTTTTTGGTGCACTAGATGTAAGACAATAAATAAATGCACGTTAAAAATTAAATTCCTTTAATTTAAATAGTCGTAGTATTCGATTATTTGAAAATAACAAATTGAAAAAAAGAAATAAGTAGGAAAAGGTAAAGGCATTCAAATGCTGATTAGAATGGAAACAAAAAGGACAAAAAGCAACGGAAGAGGGAGACGGAAATGGGTTGGGTTCCTAACTTTTTAATTTTTTATGATCTTAAACCAATGGAAAGAGAGACCTCTTAACTAATTATTGATTAATGACGCTTTAGTCATTTCCAAGCCTTAAAACACAGAGAGAAGAGAGAGATTTTTAATCAGTGGAACTTTAGGAGGAAAGACTTGCATTTCTAGAGAGAGAGAGAGAGATTTTCATGCACTAGTTGGCATAGTAACCAAATAAAAAAACAAGCAAATTTTAAGAAGGTAAATCAATGGCAAAGGATCATTTCTGAACTTTCTCAAAAAATGAGAGAAAACAGTGAAGCCCAACCCCCTACCCCCTCTTTGCTGAGGGAAATCAAATAAAACACACATAAATTTCAGCTCAAAAGACCTCAAATCAAGCGATGACCGCCATTTCAAATAACGGAAAAAACCAGACGTCCTCGTCTGAAAAGAAAATAATCCACCAGAATTTATTCATGTCAAAAGAAAATCAGATTTCAAGAGTAAAGGATTCATTTTCGAACGAAAAAAGGGGCTGTCGAGATATTTTACGCTTTTGAAGACACCCATTTCAACTATTTCGAAATTTCAAAAAACCAGGGTCGGTAATAGGAGATGGACCATGCAAAAAACGAAATGATGGTATGTAAACAATACCTCAGTGGTTTTCCGGAGAGTCTGTCCACTCAAGTTAGTGGAATATGAGCAGAGGGAGTGGTTTACGGCGGTATTTTGGTTGTTTCCGGCGAAGTTTGGCCGTCTTCAGACGAGATTCCGGTGGAGTTTATGAAATAACTCCGCCTGTCTGATATTGTGGGCGGGTGCCCGACCTTACTGTACTTTTTGGCCCAGAAATGAATACGGCGAAGGCTTTTCGTCGCTATTTATAGGGAACGAAATATATGTACATAATCCTTTGGATTTTTTAAAATTGTGACCGAAATGCCCTTGAGGCCGATTGCCACAAAACCATCCATTTTGGGCTACATGGATTCCCTTACTTATTTTAGGTAGTTGAAAACTGTGTTACTAATCCTACTAAATGACGATTTCTAATTTGTTAGTGTGCTATCGATTGCGTCTCAAACAGTTTGCTACCACCTTGAGCTCCATTTGATGTTGATGATTGACGGTTGGTATGTATGGGTCCTAGTGTTCACATTCCTTGAGAAGAGGGTGATGGACATTGAGATGAAAAATGCAGTCCTTTGCTGGCATCGGACGATTGCGCATGCGCTAGCACACTATTTGAAATTCAATTGATAGCAAGAAACACTTGCCCTGTTTTGTGTTCTAGAAAGCCCGTTATAATGACCGTTTTAATTTCGACCAAATTTCTCGAGATTTTATGTACAAAAAAAGTCATGTTTGTTGCATTTGGGAAAGAGAAATTATGTGAGAAGACCGGCAAATCCCGATTTTGCCTACGATAAAAATCAATGTGTGATATGCTATCATCATCATCATCAAAGCATTTTCTCAACACGTGATATGCCATAGAGAAAAATAGAAAAGAGTGTACTGGAAGATATATAACTTTCAAAATCATTGTAAGAAAAGCAATAAGGCGTGCCACGTCTTACGAAAACTATTTTCTGAGGCGACTTACGTCACTCCGAACTTAAATGTATTATTAATGAAAAAGCTTTGGTTTATAATGGTGTCATTTACATGCATGTATGCTGCATAAACATCCTTAGCCGTCCAATGTCAACAACAAATGTTCGAGATTAATTGTTTCTATCATCATCGTCGTCAAAGCCTTTTCCTAGCTCGTGATATGCCATAGAGTGTATTGGCAGATATATAACTTTCAGAATCATTGTAATAAAAGCAATAAGACGTGCCACCTCTTGCGGAAACTATTTTTTGAGGCGACTTACGTCACTCCCAACTTAAATGTATCGTTAATAAAAAAGCTTTGGTTATAATGGTGCCATTTACATGCATGTATGCTACATAAACATCCTTAACCGTCCATTGTCAACAAGAAATGTTTGAGATTGATCGTTCCTTCAATCAAGCAAAAATTTTGTCTAAATTAACAAGTGAATACAAATGAACAATTCATTTTGACCGTTCATGTTGAGAACAGATGGATGATGATTTATGTACCATAACGTTTATATGCTGAATGGTATCACGGCATGCGCTGCGTTCACACGGGAAATATACTGTGATATAGGCTCGAGTATGATCTATATTATCATGGGAAAGTATATTATACTTTGGTGTGTGCAAATACATATGGTCGCAATATGCATTAAACGATTAGGTCAAGTTGATTAGGATTTTTCAATCAAACTCAAGAATTCGAACTCTTAACATCTCTCAACCAAACTGATATGTCTATTGCAAAGTACATGAGCTCAACAGATCGGGTTTTTGTATCGTGAAATTGTTTTTTCATGTAGTTAGATGCGGGAATGTTTTCACACTAATTAACGGTCAATTGGTGTGAAAAGTTGTATTGGGACCGATTGTGGTGAAAGTACTCCCAAATCTAAAGATAGGAAGGAATGTTTTTCATATGAAAATACTATCCAAAAATTATTTTAACACGAACCAAACATACCCTTGATTTCACCGCATATTAGTTATAAGTTAACTTAGCATGAGGGAGTTGTGTATCATGTCATAGTTTTGTTAGGACTAACAACAGGTCGAGCTGCCCTAGTCCCCCATAGGGTCGGCCAATGCCTCGCCTAGCCCTGACCCAACCAAAGAGACCTTAGCATGGGCCTAACCTGCCCTACAATGCCAAGTCGGGCTTAGCCAGGCCAAGTAAAATAAAAAATATATAAAAGAACAAAAATTAAAGAACCACCCCGGGGCAGACCCAGGCCCGGACAAGCCTTGGGCCGTGGTTTCTCAGCCCTGTCCTGGCCCTTGGGCCGCATTACATGGTGCAGGCCTTAATTTTCGAGGGCCAGGTCTCATATGCTTTTGATGTTCCACGATGTTACTAAACTCGGCCGCACACTCCTAAGTCCTAACTATTCTTGGACATAGCTGGCAGTTAAATGAAGTTTCATTGGTCAAAAGAAGATAAAATTACCAATTTGTCCCCACTCGATAATCTGTCTATCGTACAAAAGAATGCGGCCCTACTCGGAAGTCTATCAAAATTTGGGGCATAGATTTCTTTCCACTTTCCTATAAATTGACCAATATGCATTTCCTTCTTTTTATAGCTCTCGATATGACCAAACCGTCCTTCAAGGGCTAGGACCCAACCCTGTTATTGAATTTTCAAACAAAACTCCCTTTCACTCTTTCATCACCACACACACCAATGCAAATAATATATAGGTACTTTATCATGTTTTTTGGGTAATTCAATGGCGAAGATAGTCCCCTACCAGTTTTTTTTCGAATAGAATAGAGAGTTAACTCTTTTGAAGGTGTCACTGGGTGGTATCAGCATTGTAACTTGACATGGGGGTGCTACCACCACGACTCAGACCCTTTCACTCTATCTTTTGTATAATGTTGATCATGAAATCCATCAAAATAATTGCTTGAAGGATAACCTACCAAACTTCATCTAAGAGATGAAGTATTTATCATTTTACCTATTTATTTGGATTTAATTTAAAAAATTCCATCAAAATATACATCATCATGACGATATAGTCAAAAATTAAAATGTCAAATAGTTGATAATTTCATATTTAAAATTTTCCCTAAATTCCCAAACCAACTCACTAAGTTTATTTGTATGTATTATGTACATAGCAAGTGGCTGCACACATGATCTTGTTGCCTCGTCTGTGCACTACATAAGAATGTTGATGGGTCTCAACTTTCAACCATGTTGAAGGGAAATAATAAAAGTGATCCCATCAATTTGCCTAGAGAGAAAGGTATTGGAGTCAAGACAATGACTTGTAGAACCAAGAGAGAGAAATTAGAATGGAGAACATGAGCAATTTTTGCTCTTTTGTGAAAGTATTTGGTTAAATTTTGCATCATTAACCCATTCACACTACATAGAATATGCATGTTGGGAAGAAATAGCCTTCATAAAATAGAGTTGAGAATAAAGGCGTATTTGATTTTTGGAAGATGTAATTCCGAATTTGCTTCTTCTAATAAAGTTGATATGTTAAGTTCCTAGAGCAAGTGATACCAAAATTTTAGCAAGTGGATACATCATATTACCACTTCTATGTTACAGTATCAAAAGAGTTACGTGCTTCTATATCTTGTATTAAAAGTAGATAGTTTTATCATCATCATAGTTTTTCTTTCAATTAATTAAATTAATTAAAGCCTATTGTACGAATCTTGACTTGTTATTTTATTTCAAAATAATTAATCTTTTTATATATTTCTTTTTTAAAAAAAAAAATTGATCATTTTTTATGAGGTCACTCGAGAGATCCCAGGGCATTTTCGTCTTTTTCGACAAGGCTAATACCTTACCCCCGAATCCTAACCTCTCCTAAAAAGGGCAATTTTTAGTAATTTCTTGAAAACCGAGGATCATTTTTGAGATTCCCGATACCGTCAGAGTATCTGATATCTGAGTCACGGTACTTAACCGGTCACGTCTGGTACGGCCTCAGTGCATCAGGAACCCGACCGGCTACCGCAAGTCACATCGAAGCCCGTACAAGGGCCTTTGGCGGTGTTGACCGGCCGAACCGGTCGCGATTCGAGGCTTTAACTTTAGATCTGCGTCGTTTGCTTTATTCTTAGCTTATTAAAGGGGCATGGGGCTTCGTGAGAAGGGGCAGTCTAAAGAAGCAGACTGCCACGTGTCATTTTCTCGCGTGCCTGCCTTTCTTAAAAGAGAGTTTCTAAGTCCTTCTGACCCAAGAAAGGGATAGTCAAAAAAAGCAAAAAGAAAAGAAATTTGATAAATAAAGGAAAAATAAAAATTTGAAGAAAAAAAAAGGAGGGAAAGGGATTTCCTGTTTGGACCTTCGGTCGCATGGTAATTGGAGGTCTGTCCCCACGTGCTCCATCTGGTTTTGTCTCGAGGACTATCAGTTTTGGCTCAACCTTCCATAGAGAAAGCAAATTGTGGAGAAGAAAGAGTAGTAGATATCTCTTTCAAATAAAGAAAATTTTGAAATTTTGAAGGGAAAAAGAGTATTGATCTCTCTTTTATGGAAAAAGTATAATTTGGATCAAATTAAAGGGCAAGGTTGGCGTTTACGCCCTGGTTTAAAAAGTCGGACTCGGTTTTGACTCGGCAGTGGATCGATCCTGAGTCCCTTCATCCGACTCGATGGCGACCTTGGTAATTTTAATAACCAAAATTTTAAAATTGAAGAATTGGGATGCTTGAGCAATTATAGGGATTTCTATCTCGAAATCCAGTAGATTTTACTCTTGGAGTTTTGGCTTCCAATTGGAGCCAACTCGAGTGAATCACGAGTTGGTGAAGCCCAAACAAGCTGACATTGGGATTATTTATAACAAGATCATTTACTTTTTGTATGATGAAGTCACAACTATTTCCATTTATTAGATATCAAATTGGACCGCTTGGGGTGAGTTATGAAGTTTGAGAATTTTTTTATGGAACTTAGTGTCTAATGAATGACACTCGTACCATTCATTTTGAAATTTAAAAGATAATAATGATTGTGACTTTCTTGTACAAAAAGTAAATCATCTATTTATAAACAATCTCTTAAACATTCAGGATTTAAAAAATATAGCTCTCAATTAAGAATAATTGATTCAAAATTACTAGGGAGTATTTTTGCTCTTAGTTAGAATAGTGAATAGGTATGGTTTTGATAGACTCACCCCAATTCCGGCAAAAAAACAAGTGAGCCAGTCAAGAAACCTTTTGATTCCAACCCATTTTTTTTATTGATTTTAGTGATTTTTACTTTTTCAAAATTAAAAATATTATTGAAAAGGCCTATTTCCATGTTAGAGAACCGGTCTTCCTATCTGGGTTTCTAATAAGTGTTAAACATGCTTCACAACATGGATAGAAATGTCCTTCGATATTTTCCACCCTATCCTCAATCTATATCTATATGATCAGCGGTGATCTCTATCTGTCTAACCTATGTTTTCCCCACCGCCCCCCCTCTCTCTCTCTTGTATTCTCTAGCTCCATACACACTCTCAGGCCTGCTTATCGGGGTGGCGATGGGTCGGGTATGGGACCCAAACCCAATCTATCGGGTCTAAAAGTTAGACCCATACCTGTACTCGTTGAGTCCCGGGTCACTCCCATCAGGTCCTGGATCTGGTTGGGTCCATTACACCCTCACTATGAGCTTTATTTTTTATAGTCTATAATGGTGAACAACAGATAACTGATTTTTAAAGGGTGGATGATTAGAGAGAGAGAGAGAGAGAGAGAGAGAGAGAGAGAGTGAGAGAGAGAGAGAGAGAAAGACATTCGAGATCCAGATGGAGAACTATGTCTCCAAGAAACTAAGAGAGGGAGAATTGTAGAGAGGAATGATGGTGATGGGGTTTGGCTATTTGGAGAACTACGGGAAGACAAAAAGTATTGAAACGATTTTAGGGTTGAGGCTTTTGCCTTTGGATAAACTGAAAATTCGGGTATGGGTACTAGTCGGGTCGGGTATAGGAGGACCCGTACCATGACTAGGAACTATTTGGTTATCTTTTATTGGACCCGAATCCTACCTGTGGGTCCAAAACTTAGATCCATACTTGGACCCATGTCGGGTATATCTGAAGGATATGGGTCGGGTCCGGGTCCATTGCCAACCCTACCCGCTTAGATGACAATGAAATTGACTATCTCATCTAAAATTGGTATTCTTTAAATAATGTTATCTTGTTAGATATTTGGTACAACTCCTATACTATGCATAATATTACTTAATTAAATTTCTAGATATTTTTCAGCTATTTTGGGCATTTTCGTAAAAAATATGTGATTTTCAGCAAATTATAATGAATAAAGTACAAATAGTTTTCATAAATATAGATTTATATGGGGCTTTTTTTTGCATCAAAACCATCTTTTCCAATAAAATTTTGAGGTGCACCTTATCTTAATAATACAACATTGACCCCTTGTATAAACTTTTTCCCTTAAATTATTCCCACTACATGTACCATTGTTTGCCAAGTTAGCCTGGTTTCTGAAATAGACATACAATTTTGGTTTTTTTTTTTTTGTAATTTAGTTGGGAAGACATGCCCTACCCGATTTTTCAAGTAGATTAGGAGTTCGCTTTTTAAATATCTGAGTGTTCATTGGGTGCTTGCTGCAAACTCCAATACTTCAGTATAGTCATGTAATTTAGAATGTATTTGCATGGTCTTTGGTGACAGAGTTATGCCCCCAATTTTCTTTATTCACCGGCGTCAGGGAGGTTAAGTGGCCGCCAATATGGTGCACAACAATGAGCCATGCCATTTGGTAAACTATATTTTTGCTAAAATAATTGTCATTAGTTATTTATACCCTTCTAATAAAATAGTAAAAGAAAGAATATAAAGTCTATGACGTACATACGGAAAGAATCAAGGTTTGGGCAAAAATAAAGGAAAGGAAAATTAATGTAGAAAATAAAATGAGTAAAACACAAAGAGAATTGTGGTGAGCAGGATCTTGCAATTTGTACCCCTTTTATATCATGCATATATCCAAGAAAAAATGTACTTTTTAGATTTTGTATCCGACTTAGCTCTTTTCTGCTTTGGAATAATGTAATACACAAAAAAAAGAATAATCAATTGATTTACCTGTCCAATCCTTTTAGACGTCTTGTAGTTAATAGCAACAATGGTAAACCCGATAGTTAGGAACCTACTATTTGAAATGCTTCTAACTAAAAAAAAGTGCTTGAACCCAGTGGTAATCAATATAAACCTAGTACGCTCAATAATAGTACGATTCATCATCTCAATAACCTGTTTTTTGGGAGCTGTCAACTATCTAATAATACCATGCTCACTATAAAAATTTTAAATTTACTAGAAAACATTTATCTCTCATTATTAGTTATTAAATACTTGATGCTCTTGTCTTTCTGATTTTCACCGATTTCTGAATCTATTGTATATTATAAGTAACATTTAAGTATTCCTCTCATTTATTATCAAGTCTCTTTTCCCCACTCCACAATGCGTCCCTCTCTCTTCTCTCTTCTCACATCTCTTACTCTCAACACTAAATTGCTCGTGGAGAAAGGGGATTCTTTCCCCACTGGACTACCCCAAAAAAAATAAAAAATAAAAAATAAATAAATATGCTCTCACTTTGGCAATTCATTCTCACTTTACCTTGTATGAAGTGCTGGACTTTTAAGGTTAAAATATTTAAACTTTTATTTTTTGGTAGTTTAAGCTCCTTCTTAGTGCACTTCTCTTCTGGTCGACGTGTTACGGTTTTGATTTATACTTCATCTTTGGCAGATTTTTCTTGTCATTATCAAGTATCGTATGGTCACATATGGAGTCACACAGTAAAATTTACTCTATTGGGCTGATGACCTACTTATAATTGTTTTTAATTATAATTTTGGAATATACTTAAAATCACCATGTAATTAATAATTTTATTTTGAGCATTACAAACACTTTGATCGAATTGTTAGATCTATTGCCAACAATTCGATGGTCTCTATCATGGTTTCAAAACTCGGCCGAGGCAACTCAGACTCAGCCGAGTAACTTGGCCTCGCCCTATGGACGAGGCTAGTTTTAGCCGAGTAGGTTGTACATAATTGTTTAAACTTTAAATATATTATCACAAAAACCAACACGCCCGCTTACAACGTTCTATATTAAGATGGCACTAATAATATATATATATATATATATATATATATAACAATGTATTTTTTTCTATTTTTTTAAAGAAAAAGAGCTGGACTTGGATGAGTTACTCGGACTCGCCTAATTAAATCGCCTCGACCAAGTCCCGAATACTTTGACTGAGTCGATTTTTTGAACACCGGTCTCTATTTAAACTTATGATGTTACTTTGGCGAATGCATAGAGTGTGATTTTTTGTTTTCCTTACTTTCTTTTGAGGTTGGTCCTTAGGGAAGGATAGGACTAGACTAAACAGTTTGGCCCTTGAGATCAGCCCGACACTAAACAACCAAGGTCCTGACCACCAAAATTTAGCTCGAGGGATGGGTCCAGGCTTGAAATCTAGGCGCCTGGGTTTAGGCCATGGGTCATGGCCCTGCGTGACCTAATATGTTGCTTCTAATTTTTTTCCAAGTTACAATCCAAACTACCTTGGCCCAACTTGATCCCCCCTCAAAAAGGTTGGGCTGCGCAACCTAAGAAAAGAGTAGGACTGGACCTAGCCGAGCCTCTCTTGCCCTA
Organism: Amborella trichopoda; assembly: GCF_054954075.1. Lineage (NCBI taxonomy): Eukaryota > Viridiplantae > Streptophyta > Magnoliopsida > Amborellales > Amborellaceae > Amborella > Amborella trichopoda. The sequence goes on along the minus strand of NC_142338.1, from coordinate 45,145,603 downwards.
GTTAGTATCAGGCCTAAGTCACATCCCTATTGGCCCGGTTCAGGTCAAAGCTTAGGCTATCCTTGGCATGGCCCTGGTGGGCGTGTTGCCACCCTATGAAAAGTTTATATAAGGTTGTAAATACACCTCAAAAATCCTCTAAAAGAAGGTATCCCGATATTGGAGAACATCTCGAGATATGTGGATATGAAAGACAAAAAATTCTCTACGTCCTAAAAATGGAGCACATTATAAGAAGTTATTTGTAACTTTTTTTTTATTTTTTATTTTTTAAGATTTTCAAATATTTATTCTTCTGCCCAATTTGTGACATTTTTGAAATTCTAGATTCGAGATAAAAATAAAATTTTAAATCATCAGAAGGTTTCGGACATATCACTGAGCAAATTTTAGATGTACTTACTTCTACAATACAAAGAGGGGCCCTGTACGAACCTCATCCTATAGAACTTGCTTCAGTGGGGAGCATACAATCTTTCGGCAGGTGGTGCGTGAAGGTGTTTCTATAGGAGCATATTATATAGCTACGACTTTGGATGAAAGAGCTAATTAATAAGAGTTATTTGTTATGAAAATTTGGGAATTTATCTAAAAATTATTTGATGTTAGTTTAAAAACTATTTGGAATTTTGATTTTGAGTTTGTAAAAAATTTGACACTTATTTTTTCACATGTATTACATGCTCCCGTGGGAGCATATGTTACACTTACTACCCCAGCGAAAGTTACTTGGGAGGATTTTCTTCAATTTGAAATTTAGGAATCCATCTAAGAATTAGCGTTAATCTTTTAACAATCAGGAGGTAATATTTTATGGTTAAGGTTTATGCATGGCATCAACCTTAACAAATCAAGTAAGGTGCACCTCTAAACCATGCCTATAGATGTAGCTGCGGAAAGCCTTGCAATGGTATTAATATCTATAGTTATCCATAATTATGAAATTTAAATCTTAAAAAATAGTGCAGACTGAATAAATGTATAAAATTTTATTTTTCAAAATGAAAAGTCGAGATAATATAGTAGAAGATGCAATATTTTCCTGACATAGGATAGATTTCTTTCATATGCATACATATCGAGCTTGAGATGATCAAAATTAGAGGGCTTTTCAGCACTAAAACAACCTTGGATTATTGATATACCCATTCACCTTATACAAACTTTTTCCATCTTTTATTGTTGGGTGCACTTTGTATAATTCTGAGGCTCTAAACAATCAAAAGTAAAGCACACCTTCAAATAGTATTGAGAAATGTGATTCAATATTGAAAATCTTTGAAATAGTCTTAAAAGATATTTTTATATTTAATTAAAAATTTTAAATATTAAAAAATAATGTAAATCAAGCAGAAATAAAAAAAACTTAAAAATTTGAAAATTAATGGTAAAAAATTACATCATCACAAGATACACTATTTTTAAAACTTGACCACCACATTTTTTTGATGTCCATGCACCTTGATAAAGTGTTGCCATCATTGTTTGCTATCCGTAAATTGGAAATTTGGACGCCTCAAAATACTCGTGGAGTTTTACCTAAGGGAGTCGAAGGAAGAAACGCTCCCGCGGGAGCATAGAATCTTTTGCCAAATTAAGAATAATATATGCCCTGTGAGCGTTGGGTTTTACGCATAAGTCGGTATTGAAATCGTATTGATTTTCTTCGTTTTACTGGTTCACTTCTCATGCAATGGGAAAATTAACCTGAAATTAGAGGGTGCGTATTCTCCACTCAATCCCACCATTTCCCATTCAATTATTTATCTGCCATTTTGTGTTTCATTTTCTGTTAGCTTTCCGTTATTCCTGGTTATATAAGCCATCGATTTTCTGGCATTGATAACATTGTTTGTGAATTGGTGCGTTCTCAAATTATTAGGTTAATTTTTCTTTCATTGGCGCAAGCAAATGGAATGCTTTGATTAATTTATTGCTCGTTTCATTCTAGTGTTGATTTGATTTTCCCTGAGATGTTTTTGACTTAAAAAGAGATAAATAGTTGGCGGTTGATATTCTTTCTTTATGGCATCCGCTATCTAGGGTTGGTGTGGTTCCTCAGTCATCATATCTTATAGTTATTTTGATTTTCAGTTCCTTCGGGTTCTTTGGGGCTTGGTTTTTAGGGTTATTGATTGGGTATAGCAGAGATGAAGTCCTGTCTCTCTATCTGTTATTTTCCTTCTTCATTTTGTTGTTTTCTTTTTCCTTGAGTGCGTGTGCGTGTGAGAGTGAGAGAGAAAGCGTCTTGCAAATTGACTCATTCTGTAGACTGTAACATAAAATGCTTTATTGCTCTTGACCAAGAAGCCATTTGAACTCAAAACATACAATTTTTTCATGGAAGAGGCTTTCTTTTGTGTATAAATTTGAATTTCGTGCAGCATATTTGGACATACACTCAAAGCTGGTTGCCCTTAGGATTGTTTGATTCGTGTAAAAGCCTGATTTATCGAATCCCAGTATAGATTGGAGATTAAATTGTTCAAATTCTGCTATTGTGCTTGTTTGTGTGCTATCTGAGACTGAGATTGGAAGCTTGTTTCGTTTGGTACTTAACCTTGTATCATCCTAGAACATACCTCTCGAAAACCTAATCTGTTTAGGAAGTGCTTCAATGAGCTCTTTAATATCCTTAAAAACACCAAACGCACTCACCTCTAAGACCCATGTAGTAAAGCTCTTAAGTGTGGCCTCGAGAATTGATGTGCCAATCGTTTAGTTGAATTCCCTTGACCTGGCTCCCATTCATTAGGTGCCACTTCAGAATGTTGAATGGTTAATTAAGACAGTCATAACCAAGCATTTTTGCCAAATACAGGAATTAACCACATTAGACCTCATTGGCAGTTCACGTATCCTCGAAGCTCCATAATCTATTCAAAGGAAACCTAGTGATGTGTCAAAATTCTCATTGTCATAAAAATGTGCAGTGTTTTTCACTGTCAAACTCATCATCTGTCCTCTGGCATCATTTGACTATGTGATATTTTCTTGTTGTCACTCTCGTATAAGCTCTTATGAGAGGGACAATTTCGTATCTCCAATCATCAAAAAATTTAGAGCAGTACCTCTCTTTTTCAACCTATAATTTACCTTTTCAACATCTGCCGCTCTAGGTAGGACCTATAAATAGTCTAGCTCTGAATATAAAAGCATCCGATCACCTTAACACATTAACTCTAAGCTCTATATGCCAGTTCATCATGCTCTTCATGAATATGCTGGGCATCCCCACAAGCTAGTTCGTTGTGCTCTTCATGAATATGCTGGGCATCCCCACAAGCTAGTTCGTTGTGCTCTTCGTTGAACCTTTCCCTTGTAGGCACAAGCGGAAAATCCAAAGCCCCAATTAGACTAAATTTCTACTTCTAATTTTGAATCTTAGTTCTTCAATCATGGCTTTTGTGCCCTAGCACATATGTTCTACTTCCTTTTCCAAAATCTTCAATATTGAAAATAAAACAGATTCTGTAAGGTGCCTTTAAACTTTTGTGCAACTACACTTCACTTTGTTATGTTTGGGCATTTGATGAAGACCAAGCATGCTTGTATTTTATTCATTTCCAGCAGCCCTAATTGTGTGGAGAGTCTACATCTTCTATACATTTAGTCTTTATAACTTCTTTATTCACTTCTCTAAACGTGAAATATAATTGGCGACTTGTTGTATTCGATTAGGTTCCTTAAATAATTCAAAGGAATTTTCCTGGAGACTTCATATATCCTCTACTATGTTGCTGATTTTTTTTTTGTCTTTTTCCTTATTTGAGCTTGATTCTACCCTTTTATGTGTTTACAGTTGTGTATGGTAATGGCAACAAAATTGCTGCCTTTACCTAACTGTAGAAAAAGCATATTGTTTCCAAATGCAAATATGGCTATTTCAAGAGATTGCATTGTTGATCATCTTCACATGACTGGTTTTGACTGTGGTCGAAGACTCTTCCCTTGCTATTGTTCTGTGGCCACTACCCTGCCTTCTTTACTAAAAAGCCCCAGGTAAAATCTCTCTCTCTCTCGCACTCACTCTCTATCTTTATGTGTGTGTGCATGCTTGCACGTGTTTGTATCAAAGTGCATAGACATGCCATGCTTTGATTGTCAGACCTCAATGCATTTTCTGATATAAGTTTTGAACTTGTTCTAGGGGTTATGAGTTTCACTTTTACATTGCCTTTCATGTGGTGTTCATTTATCTCCTACATAAGTGAAATACTCTTGATTTTGTTATATAAGAAAGGCAAATTGTTCTTTTTGTTTTTTTGTTTCTTGGAGTCTGATATACTTGCCACTTCCTCTTAGAACTACTAACTGTTTTTGCGGAGCAGGATATATTTTTGTTAGATTGAATGGTAGTATGGAAAGCCTGTTTTTCTTCCCCTTAATACAAATCAAATTTCTCAAAAAAAAAGAATGGTAGTATGGAAAGCAAGCCTCCTTGAACGCAGTCAGCATGCCCTTAAAGCTTTTTTTTTTGGGGAACTGTTAATTTAGTATTGAGTGTAAAGAATATACATGTTACAAAAAATGGGCTACTCACAACTGGGAGCTCTATACAAAAACCACCCAGTTAGTGGCAGTATCAAAAAATGCTATACAGGCATGTCATTACAAAAAACACAGATCCCAAGGAGCACAAAGATGTATGTGCTAAAGAGTCGCCTAAAGAGCACCCTCCTTAGCCACGACATCAGTTGCATGGTGGGCCTCGCGCCTGGTATGCAATTATGCATCCATAAGACTGGAGTATGCTTGCGAATGTTAAAAATCTCGTCAAAAACTGCTGTGAGTCTCCAAAGGTGGGGGGGTGAGGGTTGCACCTCTCCTAAGGCCCAAGAGATGACATTTTGAGAGTCACCTTCCACTACTAGAACTAGACCCCTTGTAGAATTGAAGTTTTTGAGGGCTACAAAAGAGCGAGGGCTTTCGCTGTGGTGGAATCCGCACGGCCAATAGGAAGGGCAAAGGAGAAGAGGGAGGTGCCTTTGTGGTTCTTGAAGATGCCCCCGATATCTGCCGGGCCTAGGTTACCAAGGGAGCAACCGTCGAAGTTGAGTTTGATTTGGCCTGGGTCCATGTATGGCATTCGATATCTTTATTCCGATTTCTCTGTATCTTTAAGCTGATATTTTTTTGATATTCTTCTCGTCTCTCTTTTGTAACATTTGTTTTTGTTCTTTTGTTTGATTTTGTTGATGCACATCTGTAATTGGTAAGCATGCTGATATTCTAGAAACCTGGTGTCTAACAAAGCAATCCTGGTTACTGCTTCCATTCCTTTCCTACCATGAAAGGTTAGGGCTAGTTTAATGGCTCCAAAATGGATATGGGTATATCCTTCTTTAAGCCATTGAGGGAAAAGGTTTCTGGGTAAGGTAATGGCAACATACTGTTCAGCTTGGGTGGCTGGAATGTGGTGTTGGTCAAAAGAAGTGGCTTGAACATACTCTTTAATGGCTTCTGGATTGTGTTTCCCACAAAGTTTTTTGATTCTTTTAGTCCAGTTTAACCTAGATTTATCATAAACATGATAAGGATTAATTAATTGAGACCGAGTTTCTGAAAACTTTTCAAGAGTGTAGGTTATTTCAAAAAAGTGTTCTTGTTTTGAAAATATGGGTCCTAATTCTAGATTAGAGGATGAAGACAAGTCTAGGGAAGAAGTATCTGAGACACTTTCATCTGCCATCTTTGAAAAAAATTTATAGAGTTGACTGTATTTGTAAAAGATAGGTTAAGGCCAACTTTCCTTTTATGGTTTACAAAATATGAACTCTTTTCCAGGCCTTCTCGCCGACTTCAGAGCTCCTGTCAAGTAAACCTCAGAAAGTGTTGACAGTGGAATGGCATCACTTAAATTAACCTATAATACGTACTTTGTTTTCTGATGCGAGAGATCGTAGTCTAGCTACGCAGACGCAGAGCATACTAATCAAAGTACAGATTAGAGATTAACCCAGTCAAGAGTGTAAATAAGAAATTAATCTCAACAGCATAATCCAGGCTCTGATACCAATTATAGATGTGCATGAACAAAACCAAACAAAAGAACAAAAACAAATGTTACAAAAGAGAGACGAGAAGAATATCAGAAAAATATTAGATTAAAGATATAGAGAAATCAGATTAAAGATACAGAGAAAACAGGAATGAGCATGCACACCAAAGTCTAATAACTTTATAAACAAGATACATAAGATATAAGATAAGAAGGAGAGATCTTATAGAGAGGAGAAAAGATCTTCCAGGCATAAAAGACTAGCAGAAGAGGAAAGAAGGAAAGCACAACTAAAGCATACCGGACTAAAGCACACAAGAGACTAAGCAGGATGAGAGGCTCTAGAAGCACTCTGCCCATTACAAGGCCTCGAAGGGCTATTTATGGACCGCGGATATGAAATCCGGATTTCAAAAAAAATTAAAACTGGACAGGTGGTCAGGACAAGTGGCCTTTGTACAGTGAACAGGTGGTCAGAACAGGTGTCCTTTGTACAGTGAAAAGTTTATCTACAGTGACAGGTATCGGTGCCACAGTGATGTCTACAGTGACAGGTGTCGGTGCCACAGTGCTGTCTGTCGACAACACAGTGCTGCTACAGTGCTGTCGACAAAATAGTGTTGCTACAGTGCTGCCTACAAAACAGTGTTGCTATAGTGCTGCCGACAAAAACAGTGCGGCTACAGTGTTGTTGCTACAGTGCGTGTGCGGCTTCGGTCTTGTACGACTTCAATCTTTGTACGGCTTCACTCATCATGCGGCTGCAGCATCAATCAGTGTCAGGATAAAGATCAAAAGGGTATCCATCCGACTCATAATTAGATGATGAGGTAGGGCTATGAGATGGTCCAGTATATGTGTCATCACTCGAGCTGTCTTAAGGAGGAGGGTGATCTGCTAGCCATAAATGAAGCTGATGTAGTAAAGCTACTCCTCTAGGTGTTTCATCGTTCCATACTGTATTCCCTGTATAAACATCCACAGGAATCCATTATGGCTGGATTCAGTTAATATAACACATGATGATTTTTAATTCTTTCCATCAATCAGTCTGAAATAGCCAAAAACTCAGAAGATTAGAATCATACCATCCAATGGTTTCTATGAGAGGATGTCGGGTAATGTAGGTATGTTCATAATAAATCTGAGGGGTAAGGTCTTGATGGAAGCTTATAATAATGTAAGGCTTATGGGGGTAACCAAAAGATTCAAACCATTGGTTATAATGGTAGTGTTTAATTAAGAATTTATAAAAATTTAAGGCTCTGGGATTAGGGTGTTGGTAATTATTCCATTGTAGAAAGTGGCAATGTCGGAGGTAAGATGGGAGTTTTCTTACATGGAAGTTGAAACATATATGGTGGTTTTGGGTAAGATACCAAAAAATGCAAATAGTATCTTTTGGCATGTTGTAGTAGTGCCTGCTCTGAAAAAGGGACAGAAATGGGTAAGTTGGATGGCATCGAATTCCTTGAAAACAATCTCCATGTTTCTTGAGTACTATTTCATGCATTTTTTGCTGCATATCATCATTTCTAGAGTCCATAGTATTCCTGAGGATAGCATCATAATGTTCATCCGGGAGGTCTTGGTCATTATCATCAAGGCTGATGATTGCACCCAAAAAGGGAATAACTGGGAGAAAGAGTTTCTTCAGAAAATCTTTTTCTTGAGAACATGTTTGCTAAAACATTATTTTTCCCAGAAATGTGCTTGTATTCGAAATTCCATTAGGAAAACCAGTTTGACCATCTTAAGAGCTGGGGGTTCGGAAGTATTTTGTTTTTGAATTTCAGCATATTAGGGAAGGCAGACAAATCCATTTCTACAAGAAAGTCGTGTCCAATGAGGTGAAATTGAAACTTCTCTATTCCTCTTTTGACAGCAATAATTTCTTTGAAAGTAGAATGATAATGGAGTTCAGAATCTTTAAATCTTCCACTTTTATCTCCACAAATTTTTCTCTTTTTGAACTTTTTCAAGCAAAATGCAAGCCCAAAATTCATCAGATGCGTCAGTTTGCAAAACTCTTTTTCCTAAAGAAGGAATTTTTAAAGAAGGGAGATTTCTGGATAATCGTTTGAGCTCCTGAACACACTCAGTCTGTTTCTTAGTCCAAGGTGGTGCTTTTTTCTTTAACAAAAGATAGAGTGGACTGGTAAACAAAGAAAGTTTAGGGATAAAAGGGGACATGTAATTTACAATACCTAAGAACTGCTGTATTTGTTTTACAGAAGAAAGAGTGTAAGGGAAATCTAATAAATGTTTGGCTATATTGGGTTGTAGTTTGTACATACCATCATGAAAGTGCATACCAAGAAAATCTATTTCAGATGTGGCAAATACACATTTTTTCTTAAAAAGCATAATACCGTATTTACAACAAAGGGAGTGGAATTTGTCTAGGAGGAGGACATGACTTTCTAGGTCAGGGGAGAACAGAAGGATGTCATATATCAAAGCCTGTGTTGAGATTGGTTCGAAAATGATGGTCAAAACCTTTTGAAAATAAGTGGGTGCATTTTTCAAACTAAAGGGCATAACTGTCCATTGAAAATGGTAATTTGGGAGGCAACAAGCTTTGTTTGGTCTATCATCAAGATGTATACCAATTTGCCAAAATCCAGATTTTAAATCAAAATTTTAAAATATGTGAGCATGAGAAATCTGTGAGAATTGTGCAATCTGGTTGGGTAGAGGGAATTTATCATCTGCAAGAAAGGTATTTAAAAGTTGGTAGTTGATAACCAATCTGAGTTTTCCACGAACTTGCTCAGCTCTTTTATTTACATAAAAGGCTTCACATGCCCAAGGAGAACTGGTTTGTTCAATTAATGGTTCTTTTATCAGATCATGAATTTCTTGCTTAGCTTGTTCTAATAAATCAGGATTTAACCCTTTGTGTGAGGCTTTTGTGGGGTTGATGTCTTCATTTTTCTTGAACGGGAGTTTGACATAGAAGTTTTGGTTTCTCCAGAGTGGATTGGTGCACTTTTTCAGGAATTCAGAATGAGAATTGGCACAACAATCAAAAATGATTTTTTGTCTAACAGTTTCTAAGGTTTGTGGTTGGTCTATACTAGCAATCCATGGTAAGATCAAATTTTTGAAATGAAGTCCTTTAGAGGTCCACCGAAGTTTTACTTGACATAAAACATCAAATCCTAGTAGAAGGTCTTTGTTTGGTAAGTAGGATCCTAAAGGTTTGTGCTAGATAATAACTTTGGGAAACAACTTAATGAGAATGGGTTTGCTAATTTGGTTTATAGAGAATTTTTCACCGTTAGCAGCTCGAAAAGTTTGGTTACAGTTTTCCCAAAATTGTTTTGGTAGCAAATCGGGTTTTAGAATGCTAGCAGATGCACCAGTATCAAAAAAGGCAGGAACTATTAGAGGTTTAGAATAGTGCTCATGGAGGATTTGAACAAGGGCAATTGAGGTAGGCTGGGTAGGAAGACTAGCTATATCAGGGATTTCATCCTGTGGAGACAGTATCTCAGGAATCACTGTGTTGCTTATTTGATTCAGCTCAAAATCATCAGTATAGGAAATAGATATCAGTGTATCTTCATTTTGCTCATCATCCAGAGAGAATACAGATTCTAAACCATCTTCAAAATCTTCTTCTAAAACTTGGGATAGAAGATTTATAATCTTCTTTTTATTTTTCTGGTTAGGGAGATGTAGCAATGATCTCCTTTTTTTCTATTCTTTCAAAATCGTGATCTTCGAAGATATTTAAATCTCTTGAATTTCTTCTTTTTCCTTTTTTGAATTTCTTATTTTTTCCAAAAGGGGGACAGGCACATTGTTTTTCTGTTTCACACTTAATCTTGAGATATGGCTTATCACTAGATTTTCTAAGAAGATGCTTATTCTTTTCCATCTGTTTTACAAATTCAACTTAGTTACATAACCTTTCTAAAGCATGGAGGACAAATTGATATATCTCACCAAAACTGAAATTTTGGATTGTTAATCCTTGATATTCCATTGTCTTGGTTGCTTCTTTTCCAAGGGTAGGAGGAATAGACTTAAGATAAAATTGTTTCAAATTAACATCGTCAACACCTCCGATTTTATGGTATCTCTTGTTCATTTCAGAAAAACGCTTCTCAAGGTCTTGTCTCTTGAACGAACAACATATAAGTTGGAAGAATTCTTCACGAGCAGTAATTTGTTCATGCTTAACAGGACCTGTGAATTTAGATACCAAATAATTAAGAAATTCAACAACAGATTGACAATTCCTCAATTGTGTTTGGCGGTATTATCCAAGGCTTATGTACTAATCTAACAGGCGTCCTCTTAGTCGTACAATATCTTTTGCAATAGTATTGGCCAAAGTGTTTGCAGGGTTAAGCATCTCTGCATGCATCCAACCTTGAATTTCGCAGAATCTGTCGTTCCATTCGGAAGGTGGGATGTCATCAATAGTAAATCCTTTTGATGAATCTCCATGAGTGGGATGAGGTAAGGGTTCTGGAGGATCTGGTGGTCGAATTTCTTCATCAATTATAGGATCAGGGTCCAGAGGTTGGTCTGGGGGGTTCATCATTAACAATGGATCTGGATTCAGAGAAATAGAAGAAGTTTGACTACTAAAAGTTTCAAAGGAATCTGACTGAGAGTCAGAGGATTGGGTTTTTGTTTGAAGGTTTAACTTGGGTTGTTTGGTTAGGTTCTTCAAGAATGTACTCATGTCTTGCACAGGTTCTGGGGAAGTTAGGCTTTGTGTTGGTACTGAAGATGCTTTGACATCTGAATCAGTATCGGATGACTGAAACATTTGGGTTTCATTTTTGGGAGGAATATTTGGTGGAGGTTGAGCAGGAATTGGCTGTGTGACTGTTGGTGGTGGAGGCACTGGTGTGTGAGACGAACTTGGTACTGAAATAGTTGGTTTTTTTCTTAGCTGAGGGAAAACCATTTCTTCAGGGAAACGTCTTTCATCTTCAAAAGTACTGAAAGATCTGAAACCAAAATTTCTCGGAGGGAGGAGACCAGTAGGAGGGTAAAGGGTTCTTGTAGGAGGAAAAGGGTCAGGGTTCCTTAGGGTTGGATAATTTGGGACATAAGGGTTTCCAAGTAATGGTTGGAATTGAGACTGGTATGGTGGCTGGGAATATTGAGCTTTCATCCAAAGGTCTTTCTCAAGACTTTGCTGTTGTTTTTCTAGAAATGCTTTTTTTTTCCCTTTCTGAGTCAGCAAATAAGTTTGCTCATGAATGTCTTTAATTGTATACAGAATTTGTAACAATTCTTCATGCAACAGCTGTATTTTTTCTTTCAACTGTATAATTATGCTAGATAAACCCTGTAACTGTGAAGACATATTATTCTGTTTTTCTTCTATCCGAAGCAGCACTAAGTTTTGAGACTTTGCATTTTCAGCTTGCCAATTAAGACTTGCTTCAGCAGGAGAAATTGTCTTTAATATGCCAGAAGAATCTCTGGTGCTAGGTTTTTAATCTTCCACACATGTCGTTCATTTTCTTGGATCTTTTCATAATCATGCAATGGAGGAAAATTAGTAGCATAACTAGAACTGTGAGGATCAAAGGGCATACATTCAGCAATTGGAATTCTTTCATCAGAAGCATCATTCTTGTCATCCCATCCAGTAGGGATGATATCAGTGGTTTCTGGAACTTTAGGTTTTGGACTGCCATAAGTAACATAATTATCCCACTTTCCTGAGCTTTCACCAACTAATCCGACTGTTGGATCACCATCAATAAATCTTTGATGAAGGTTTTGCTGAGAAGTTTTCTTTTCTTTTTTCTTTTTTGGCTTCTCATCAAAATTATCATTTACTTGAATGCAAGTAGAACAATTGCATCAATCAAACCAATTATGTCCATCTGCAGTTTTCTGTTCATAAATAGGATTCCCATTTTTATCAAATGCGACCATTGGGACTTTTTCAAGAAGTCCTTGAAATTGAGTAGGGAAAATTTCTCTGGTATGATTTTCATTGTTGCTTGAAGAATATTGAAAACTTATTTGGACTGTTCCATCCTGCATCCTTGTCATTCGTGACTCAGACTGTACCACAGCCTGACTTGGGTGTGTAAATTCTCATAGTTTGTTACCCGAGTGGTTGGAATCAATTCAAGCAACCGTTCCCTTGATATCTGTCTCGGGATATAGTGACAAACAGGCTGGGAATTATTATCAACTTTAATGAATAAGGCAGTGTTTTCGCATTCAGGAGGTAAAGGTGTGACAATATCAAAAGCATGATTCTGGAGCCGATACACCATTTGATAATGGAGTGTGGCTACAGATGCAGTTTCAATTTGTCTGGTTCCAGTAATTTGTAATTGAACTTTAAAGCAGAACTCAAATGGGGAGTTTGGGAAGAAAGTAACAAAAATGGTGTCAGCGTTGAGAGTAGTTTGAATTTTACGGATGCAAGAATGCTGATATTCTAGAAACCTGGTGTCTAGCAAAGCAATCCTGGTTACTGCTTTTATTCCTTTCCTACCATGAAAGGTTAGGGCTAGTTTAATGGCTCCAAAATGGATATGGGTATGTCCTTCTTTAAGCCATTAAGGGAAAAGGTTTCTGGGTAAGGTAATGATAACATACTGTTCAGCTTGGGTGGCTGGAATGTGGTGTTGGCTTGAACATAATATTTAATGGCTTCTGGATTGTGTTTACCACAAAGTTTCTTGATTCTTTTAGTCCAGTTTAAGCTAGATTTATCATAAACATGATAAGGATTAATTAATTGAGACCGAGTTTCTGAAAACTTTTCAAGAGTGTAGGTTATTTCAAAAAGGTGTTCTTGTTTTGAAAAGATGGGTCCTAATTCTAGATTAGAGGATGAAGACAAGTCTAGGGAAGAAGTATCTGAGACACTTTCATCTGCCATCTTTGAAAATTTTTTATAGAGTTGATTGTATTTGTAAAAGATAGGTTAAGGCCAACTTTCCTTTTATGGTTTACAAAATATGAACTCTTTTCTAGGCCTTCTCGCCGACTTCAGAGCTCCTGTCAAGTAAACCTCAGAGAGTATTGACAGTGGAATGGCATCACTTAAATTAACCTATAATACATACTTTGTTTTCTGATGCGAGAGATCGTAGTCCAGCTACGCAGATGCAGAGCATACTAATCCAAATACGGATTAGAGATTAACCCAGTCAAGAGTGTAAATAAGAAATTAATCTCAACAGCATAATCCAGGCTCTGATACCAATTCCACTCCCTTTGTTGTAAATACGGTATTATGCTTTTTGAGAAAAAATGTGTATTTGCCACATCTGAAATAGATTTTCTTGGTATGCACTTTCATGATGGTATGTACAAACTACAACCCCATATAGCCAAACATTTATTAGATTTCCCTGACACTCTTTCTTCTGTAACACAAATACAACAGTTCTTCGGTATTGTAAATTACATGTCCCCTTTTATCCCTAAACTTTCTATGTTTACCAGTCCACTCTATGTTTTGTTAAAGAAAAAAGCACCACCTTGGACTAAGAAACAAACTGAGTGTGTTCAGGAGCTCAAACGATTATCCAGAAATCTCCCTTCTTAAAAATTCCTTCTTCAGGAAAAAGAGTTTTGCAAACTGACGCATCTGATGAATTTTGGGCTTGTATTTTGCTTGAAGAAGTTCAAAAAGAAAGAAAAATTTGTGGATATAAAAGTGGAAAATTTAAAAATTCTGAACTCCATTATCATTCTACTTTCAAAGAAATTCTTGCTGTCAAAAGAGGAATAGAGAAGTTTCAATTTCACCTCATTGGACACAACGTTTTTGTAGAAATGGATTTGTCTGCCTTCCCTAATATGCTGAAATTCAAAAACAAAATACTTCCGAACCCCCAGCTCTTAAGCTTGGGTGGCTGGAATGTGGTGTTGGTCAAAAGAAGAGGCTTGAACATACTTTGTAATGGCTTCTGGATTGTGTTTCCCACAACGTATCTTGATTCATTTAGTCCAGTTTAAGCTAGATTTATCATAAACATGATAAGGATTAATTAATTGAGACCGAGTTTCTGAAAACTTTTCAAGAGTGTAGGTTATTTCAAAAAGGTGTTCTTGTTTTGAAAACATGGGTCCTAATTCTAGATTTGAGGATGGAGACAAGTCTAGGGAAGAAGTATCTGAGACACTTTCATCTGCCATCTTTGAAAAATTTTTACAGAGTTGACTGTATTTGTAAAAGATAGGTTAAGGCCAACTTTCCTTTATGGTTTACAAAATATGAACTCTTTTCCAGGCCTTCTCGCCGACTTTAGAGCTCCTGTCAAGTAAACCTGAGAAAGTATTGACAGTGGAATGGCATCACTTAAATTAACCTATAATACGTACTTTGTTTTTTGATGCGAGAGATCGTAGTCCAGCTACGCAGATGCATAGCATACTAATCCAGTACGGATTAGAGATTAACCTAGTCAACAGTGTAAATAAGATATTAATCTCAACAGCATAATCCAGGCTCTGATACCAATTACAGATGTGCATCAACAAAACCAAACAAAAGAACAAAAACAAATGTAACAAAAGAGAGACGAGAAGAATATCAGAAAAATATCAGATTAAAGATACAGAGAAATCAGATTAAAGATACAGAGAAAACAGGAATGAGCATGCACACCAAAGTCTAATAACTTTATAAACAAGATACATAAGATATAAGATAAGAAGGAGAGATCTTACAGAGAGGAGAAAAGATCTTCCACGCATAAAAGGCTGGCAGAAGAGGAAAGAAGGAAGGCACAACTAAAGCATACCAGACAGGCTGAGAGGCTCTAGAAGCACTCTGCCCATTACAAGGCCTCGAATGGGCTATTTATAGACCGCGGATGTGAAATCCGGATTTCAAAGGAAATTAAAACGGGACAGGTGGCCAGGATAGGTGGCCTTTGTACAGTGAACGGGACAGGTGGCCAGGACAGGTGTCCTTTGTACAGTGAAAAGTTTATCTACAGTGACATGTGTTGGTGCCAGAAATCTAAGAATCCAAAACTCTGCCCTATTAGGGAAATGGTGGTTGCGGCTTTTAACCTTAAGAGACCAACTGTGGATAGACATCTTGAGATCCAAATACAGAATTTCACTCTCTCCATGGGTTCCGGAGATGAGAACTTATCCTAGAGCATCAGAGGTTTGGAGATCTATTATCTCGACCTTTCACTCTTTCAATAAAGATCTTATGCTCCAGCCAAAAGAACGAAATAGGGTTTGATTCCCGTTAGACCTATGGTTTGGCCAACAAACTCTCAACTAACAGTTCCCAGATTTATTCTCATTGGCGAGAAACCAAGGAGCAACAGTTGCATAAGAAATGATCGAGACGGGAGCTGTCAGATCATGGCACCGCAACTTCTGAAGAGACCTTTCTAATGAAGAGATTACTCTCTTCTCTAACCTCTCTCATTCTCTCTTCTTTTGTTTCCTAGCTCTTCAAGGTCAGGACAAGTTGGTTTGGACTCCCTCTGCCTCAGGAGTTTTCTCGGTCTCATCCTTCTACTTGTTTCCCTCCCAACCCCCAACCTTCCCTTTGAATCCGACCTCTCGAGTGGCGCAAGCTTGAAACTCGTTCTTCGTGTTTAGTGCTTTCTGCAAAAGTCCTAACTGTGGACCAACTCCAGTGGAGAGGCTTCTCTATGCCTAGCCGCTGCTCCTTGTGCTTCAATGATGAGGAATCCAACTCCCACCTATTCTTATCTTGCCCCTTAGCTTTTGAGGTGTAGGGTAAAATTCTGTCACTCTTCGAAATTCGGTGGGTCACTCCCAAAGGTGTAGCAGCAATCCTCAGTGCTATAGAACCTTTCCCGTGGCCAAAATCAGGGATCCAACTTTGGAAAACGGCAGTAACAGGAACTTTGTGGGCGCTCTGGATTGAGCGAAACCAGAGGATTTTTAGAGGATAATCCTCAACCCCAAACATCCTCTTCGCCAAAATCAAAGCAAACCTGATTTTTT
Source organism: Amborella trichopoda (assembly GCF_054954075.1). Lineage (NCBI taxonomy): Eukaryota > Viridiplantae > Streptophyta > Magnoliopsida > Amborellales > Amborellaceae > Amborella > Amborella trichopoda. The sequence continues at coordinate 45,129,654 of NC_142338.1, read as the reverse complement.
GGGCTTCAAACCACAAATACTTCAAAGGAGTGGTCCCATCAGCTTTCCACCAGAATTGGAATGCGTTACTTAACCATTCAAAAAGAAATGCATCTAGAGCCTCTTACTGGTTCCCGCCTGACCCGGGACACTTCAAACTCAACTTCGTTGGGTGTTCTTTAGGGAATCCAGGTCCCTCAGGAGTAGGTGTCATCCTCAAGAACCACTTGGGGGAGCCAATAGCAACTATCTCCAAATTTATAGGCCACAAGGAATGAATGGAGGCAGAAGCTTTGGTACTATTAGAGGGCATGAGGCTTCTCTCACAACATAGGATTGAATCGGTAACAGTAGAGGGAGATTCCAAGAACGTGATCACCTTGGCCCAGAACTCTTCTTCCTCCCCTTGGACTCTATTTAACATCTTTGACGAAATATCCCACCTTGGCAGGGGACCTCGGGTCGTATGGAAGCACTCGTGGAGGGAAGCAAACCACAACGCATACACCCTGGCAGCAACTGGTGAAGGAGTTCCTTGATTTTGTTTGGCTCTCTTCGTGAAGGACAACTTGTTTTGGATGGGTTTCTTTTTCTTGGTTGCTTTGTTTTCTATGTGACTATAAAAAAGATGGCCTTTTAATTCTGCCTTCTATCTCTCCCCTCTCTTTCTCTTCCCCCCTCTACCTAGCCTCCTGTGGCTAGGTTCTACCTTCTTACCCTGTTGGGACTCTTTACTATATATATAAAAGTTAACATTCTAAAAAAAAAGACCTTGAAGAGGGACCGAGCCCCAGGCCCCAATGGATACCCAGTGCCTCAGTTCAAAATCTTTTGGGGCACCATTCGTCCTGACCTGCTTGTTTTCTTTGACAAATTCCACTCGAGAGGCATGTTTCATAAGGCCATGAATGCCACATTCATTGCCTTAATTTTCAAATTTCAAGGGGGGCCAAAGAGCTCAAAGATTTCAGGCCAATCAGCCTGGTTAATAGTTTCTACAAAATTCTTTTCAAGGTTCTTGCCTCTAGGTTAAAGGAGGTCCTCAGCTGGGTCATCTCTCTGACCCAAGGGGACTTTGTCAAGGAGCTCCAGATCCTTGATGGAGCACTTGTAGCCCATGAATTCATCTACTCTAGATCCCTGTCTAAAATTCCAGGCGTGGTCATCAAACTCATATGGGAGAAAAGCTACAATCATGTTGACTGGGATATTCTAGATGAAACCCTCCGTAGGATGGGGTTCAGGCAATGTTGGAGAGGCTGGATGCGTGGAAGCATTTCGATTTCTTTGTTCTTATTAGTGGTTCCCCCAAAGGATTCTTTCCTGCCTCTAGAGGTCTCTGACAAGGCAATCTCCAATCACTTTCTTTTTTGCTATTGGTACTAAAGTGTTTAGTAGGTCCGTCTCCAGAATGTATCACTCTGGCCTCCTCAAGGGCTTCGCAATAGGGAGTCAGGGCCTGTGATCACCCACCTAAAATACGCCGACAATACCCTCTTTTCTGTAATGCCTCTACCCAAGAAGTTGACTTTGTTCTCCTCTTCCTAAAATGCTTTGAGATGGCCATTGGATTCAGGTTTTAATATGGCCAAGTCCAAGATGATAGGTATGTCCACCAAGGTTATGTAATTCATCGCCTGGCAGACAAGTGGGGCTGTACGGTTGATGACCTGCCCTCCCCCTACCTTGGCATTGTGCATCGGTATTGCCCAAGTTGCAACAATGGAGCCACATTATCGACAAGTTCGATTGTAGACTAGATGCTTGGAATACGAAGGTTTCTTTCCTCAGCAGGGAGAAACCCTCATCAAGGCCACCCTTTCCAACATCTCATCTATTGGGCGAATATGTGCTCGCCCAAAGCCCAAGGAGGCCTAGGTATTCGCAGTCTCAAATCCAACAATCTAGCTCTCCTTGCCAAGTGGTGGGGGCACTTTGCCATAAGATAATCACCTCTGGAAAGAAGTCCTCTGGCATAAGTATCGCTGCGGAGCTTCAGCTTGGCTCCCTAACTGCAGGGCCAGCAGCAGATCCTCGGGTCTTTGGAGATCCCTCCTTGTAGCCACAATTTCTTCTTAGTACATATCTGCTTCCAACTGTGAGAAGGCAATAGCGTCCTTTTTTGGTTGGACATCAGGATAGGACGCTCTCCTTTGAGGGAACGCTAGCTCTTGACACCCAGGCAACTGTGGCTGACCACTTCAATTTGTTGGGCCCTGCTAGAGTCTAGAACCCCAACTTTAGGAGGCCCATTATTGACCACGAGATAGAAGATTTCTTGGCCATGTCATCCCTCCACTCCGTCTTCCTCCCACACCACGGTGCTGACAAGATTATTTGACCTGGCCCCTCGGGAGTTTTCTTGGTAGCCTCATTCTACCGCAAAGTCACCTTGCCTCCTACCCTGTCAGCAGCACCCCTTTCAATAGCTGCTAAAGCCTGGTTTCCCTTTATTCCCTTCAAGATCCAAGTCTTCAATTGGATTGCCCTCTCCAAGAGAGCCTTGACCGTTGGCCAGCTTCAAAGAAGGGGTCTACAAATACCCAACAGATGTGTCATGTGCACTGAGGAGGAATAAATCAACACACACCTCTTCATCCACTGCTATTTAGCTAGATCCATTTGGGGAGACCTCCAACTTTTCAACTGGTTGTTGGTGACTCCAAGGACATCTATCTGCCGCCTTCCTCTCTCTAATGCGGTCCAAGTCGGGCGTACTACTTTGGTAGGTATCCATGGCTGCCATGCTGTGGGTCAGTGTAGGAAAAATCGGGCGGTTCAAATTCTAACTGTCCTGTTAGATTGGAATCGGCAAGTGGCCGGTTCTGATTTCGGCCTGTTTTGGTGAACCAACAGGGTATTTTAAAAAACAAAATGAAAAAAATTATATAAATTCCAAAAAGTAAGGGATTTTGTTTGTAATGCATTTTTTAATTTTTTTTCGTCATTTTGGAAAAGATTGGAAATTGTTTAGGCCATTAATACCTATTTTTACATTTTCCCATCTTTTTTGGAAAATTTCAAAAATACCCTTGGGCATAAATTGATTATTTAAAATCTATTTTTTTCATTAATTTTCAACTTTATTTGGATGTTCCTTGTTTAATCATGATTAAAATATACTTTTTCATATTTTTTTAGATTTGTTTTTGTATGCGTTTTATTTTTTTTAGCACTTGTTTTACTGCCTGGCAATTGTCCGGTTAGGCCGGTTGAATCGGCCGGTTTACCGGTTAGGCCGGTTGAACCGCTTCCGGCCCCATGTCCGGTTAACCGTTCCGGTTCGATTTTTCCGACACTGCTGTGGGTCATTTGGAACGAGAGAAACAACATGATCTTCCTCGGGGAGAGGGCTACACTTGAAACCTTGAAGGACAGGGTCAGAACTTTGGTCACCTTTTGGGCCAAAAACCACAACTCATTCAAGCACTTCTCCTATACAGATTTTCACCAAGACTGGCAGGTGATGCTGTACCTGAGGTCCACTAGAATCCCACGTGCCTATCTGTGGACACCGCCTGAACCCGGCCAATCCAAGCTAAACTTTGATGGCTGTTCCCAACTTCGATGGCTGTTTCCTTGGCAACTTGGGCCCTTCAGGCATTATGGGTATCTTTAGAGACAAGGATGGGTGTACTCTCTTCTCCTTCTCTGAAGTCATCAGGCACAGTGATTCTAACACTGTGGTGACTATGGCTTTCTCGAAGCCCTCAGAAACTTCATTCCCTGTCCAGAATTGGTCGTCGAGGGAGAGTCCAAAAATGTCATTGCCTGTGCCTCCTGTTCCTCACCCTGCCCTTGGAAACTCGGCCATATTTTTTATGAACTTTACCATATCTGCAGGCCTGTGCCCGTCTCATGGACACATACTAGGAGAGAAGCCAACGCAGCAGCCGACGCCCTTGCTAAGGAGGGCGCAACAAGAGACGCCATGCAGGGGAATTTTGGCACCTTTTTGAGCTCATTGTCCCCCCATTTTTTGTATCTAGTCCTATTCTTCATCTTCTGGATGTGGAGCATTTTTTGAGTCCCTTTGAGGGTTTCACCCAGCTTGTGGGCTGCCTAAACTCTTGTAATTTACCTAATACAACAGTTTATCAGATTTAAGGGGGGAAAAAAGACATTTATATTTCTCAGAAGGGGATGATCAGTTATTGTTATTTTCTGTATCAAGAAAACACAAGGGATGTTTTTTGGGTAAAGGACGGTTTGATCATTATTTACTCATTTTGACATACATCACTGAATTTCTAGTAGAGTAATTTAAGTTGGAATTTTTACCCTTACCCTTGGTGTGCTAGCAACAATACAGGATATCAAAATTCCCATGATATTCATTCAGTGAATGGGAATTCCCTTATACGTACTTGGAATTCTATTAGAAGGTAGAATGTATTCAAGATCTTATAGGTATGACTGACATGGGGTCTTTAGAATGATCACCAAGATACTCTGCTCACATCATACATGCCCATGTTTGAAATTGAACCTTCTGTGCTCTATCTTAAATTAGCAATCTGCGTGTCAAAGTGAAAAGCACGAGTCCTAATTTTCTTATCTGTGTTTCAGCCATAGGAAATTGGGTTGGTTGGTCAAGAACAGCCAAGGTGGCGGACAATTGAACTCTCCTGAGAGAAGTGGAACTCGGCTAATTAGAGCCCTCCGAACTTTTCAAATCAGGTTGATTGCCAAGATCGAGGAGTTGAAGAAGGGTTTCCCTAAAAAGTTACTTTGCTTGCTTGTTGGGTTCTATTGTGCAACTGCATTTGCCACAGTGATAGGGCAAACAGGGGATTGGGATGTGTTATCTGCTGGTTTGGCAGTGATGGTGGTGGAGGGGATAGGTGCTCTCATGTACAAGGCTTCCTCTCCTTTGTTTGAGAGGCTCCGGTTTTTTATCACTTTGTTTAATTACTGGAAGGTTGGTCTCTCTCTAGGCCTCTTTTTGGACGCCTTCAAATATGAAATGGATGCAATTCTTGGGTTCATTACTGAACCCTTCAATTTTGAAATAGATTTGTTCCCGATGTTCTTATAATAGTGGTTTAATAAGAATATTGGATGTAGGTTTCTCCCCCAATGCCCCACCGCGGCCCTCCGTTTCTCTTTTTTCTTCTCTTTTCTTGTTTGGTTTTCACTTTTTCCCCCTTTGTGTTCCTTTTCTATTTTGTACATGACTTGTAAATATTTGTTATTTCTCTCATTTTTTGCTTTAATTTTTTTTCTGAAAGGTTACTAGATTTGTCTATGCATGTTTTTACCCCGTAACCACTAAACCAACAGGGATCTACATATCCATCATTTTGCATATATTTTCCGTTGTAATTATTCTTTGGTGTATTTTTTTTCACTGTAGTTTTGTGTAGGCTCCTCAATCTGCAATTGTGTTTATGCATCTTGTATCTGTTTTTCAGTACATTTGAACACGTGTTTCTCACTATAATTTGTGTCCATTTCTCTATCTAGAGGGCTCTGATGGATATGAGGTTTCATTTTTTGATTCTTAGTAAGAAAATGATTTTTTCTCCAATTTTCAGGGTTATATGGTTGTTGGATAGGTTTATTTATTTATTTATTTCATCTTGTGTGCTACTGTTTGGCTCTCTTGTATATTGGTTTTAATGTCAGGTTCTTTTTCTCTAAATTGTATGTGTGTCGCATGATTCCCTCTGGGATTTCTGTTTGTTGCTGTTTCTCACATTTTTTTATCTATCCATATTTATTTCCGTGTCTTTACCTCATTATATGTTCATACCTATACAATTAGTTTTTTCTTTATTAGTTATGAATGTAGAATTTGTTGTGGATGGTTACTTCTCTGAATATAATTGTGTGGGTTTCTCTATCTACAAGCTACCTGTGGATTTGTTTCTTTTATCCTAAGTTTCTTTGAACAATACATCTATGCATGCTTCTCACTGAAATTTGGTTTGTGAATCTACAATTGTTTTTCATTTTAATTAAATTCATGTTCCCTCTTTACAATTTTCAGTATTGGATTAGTAGCAGCCATGAGACATGCTAGATATATGAAATGTTAATTCCAAAAGTCCAGCACTCCTTTAAAACGTGCTATAATAATAGGAGATTTAAGGCTCAAAGGCTCAAACTACCTTGTGTTCACCCATAATTTATTTTATATATCCGATCTCCCTTATCTTTGGAATATTTATTTTTAAATGGAGAGAGAGAGTTACCTTCACATCTTTGGATTTTTTTTTATGGAGAGAGAGAGTGAACTTCATGTGGGCTTCTCATTAGTCTTTTTTTTCTATTTGAGTGACATGCTAATCGAAGCAAAAGAAGAAGTATTTACATTGATCTCTATGGACAGGAGACTATTCGTCCAGTCCCATCAAATAATTACACAGTGGGCTCCAAGATTCACATTCCAACATTGTATCCGGTCCCTCCACATTTTCACTTCCTAATAGCATATCTAAATCTTCCAAATAGTCATCTTCATTATTAAATCTATTGTCATTTGTGTATGTAATATTACCATTATTAACACTACTGTTATTATTATTATAACAAACTGTGTTTTCTTCTACCAATTGGGTTTCTGTAAAGTCAAAAAACTTGTCGATGTCGAAGTCTCCGCATTCTGGAAGATTCCAAGGGCTCGAACCACTCGCTGCACTTGAGCTTGCAACCTCTTGCACGGACGGGTGCTCGATGGTGCGATCCTGATGTTCTTTTTCTTCAGTTTTTTTATTTACTTTTTGGTTTAGTTCACTCATTGTTAATGACTTTTTGCTCAAATGAGTATTCCAGTGGTTCTTGATCTCATTATCAGTTCGTCCTGGTAGTCTTCCAGCTATCAACGACCATCTGCTCTAAAGAGAGAATAATGAGAGAGAGTAGCGCGATTTGGAGAGAGAGAGAGAGAGAGAGAGAGAGAGAGAGAGAGAGAGATCACCTGTTTCCAAGTAAATTATGAAGTCTTATGATCAAATCGTCCTCATCTTCTGAGAAATTCCCTCTCTTAATATCAGGCCTCAAGTAATTCAGCCATCTCAACCGACAGCTCTTACCACACCTGTTTAGCCCTGCATAAGTAAAAGGGTAACAAAATATGGTTAACAATATGCGCGTTAAGAAATTTCAAAATTCAAAAAAAGAAATTGCACTCTTTTTTTTCCTTAGTTCAACAATAGGAATCGAACTTGAAATATAACATTGCTAATGTCAACTGTTAATCACTCGAGCCTACGCTCAATTCACACACTCCACAATGTGTGCGTTTGTGTGTAATGCAGGCTCAAGCAACACAAAATGGAGTTTTGAAAATCACAATGGATGCAAAAAAAAGGAAAAGAAAAACAATTGGAGTGTATATTTAGCAGTGAACCTGCCCTAGCAGGCAAAGATCTCCATTTCTTTTCTCCATGGACCTTTAAGTACTCCCTCAGTCTTTCATCTTCATCAGCCGTCCATGCTCCCCTATTAATCTTTCCACCCGTGTAGCACTTTGCCTTCACCATCTCTCTCTTCTAAGCTCAACTTTCCCTCCTCTCTTTCCTTTCTCTCAAATTTGAAGTCCACCCCACTCCTGTCTTCTTTGGTCACCTCCTAATATATAATATTGTGCCCTTCCTCTCTCACGTGCCAATCTACCGCCCCACTTCCCTACCTAAAAAATATTGAGTATTTAGATTTTATTTTCCAAATTAGTTGGGACCTCTGGGGCTATTTTGTTTATTATTAAAGGATACGAAAAGCTACTCTTCAACCAAGAGTTGGGTGATCCTAGGTTCAGGCATATGAATATAGGACATGTTGATTGGTGTTTTCAATTATTTTCTAGTCGTTTATTGTCCAAAAAAAAAAAACACTTCTTGACATTGTAGGAAATAAAGAGCTTGCTCTTATGATGACCTTTTTGTAGCCATACAGAAATAATGAAATGCTTGTAAACATAGGGTGTAGGGACCATATGTAACTCATCTACCCTTCTAGCATTTACTTCCCTTGTCAACTACCACTGATACAAGGGGTGGGGATTCTAAAATGTAGAGAGCACGTGCAACAGGAATCCTGTTGGGTCTTGTGGTATAGTTACAATTGAGAAAAGGCTAAAATGAAGGTGATGATGGTGCCAATAGTACGGTAGCTTAAATAATACAACAACATTAACCATTGGAAAAAAATATATAGTAAAAATGTGGTGAAACTGGTACCGGTAACATTAGAAGGATAACGCTCCTAGATGAAATCGTACATTTGCTCTATCGGGTAAAACACTTGATAGGAATGTTTTTGTGATACCAAATATTGGGGATGTAGCCTACTCAAATTTGTAAACGACCCTAGAAAAAAAAAAAAAAGTCATAAAAGATACCACCATAGTACAATTAAAAAAAAAAACACGCCATAGGATTGAATAGAGACCATCCATTTCTCGGACGGTCATCTATGTGTTTAAGAACTCAAAAATCCTTTTTTGTTTTTTGAGATTAGGATTTTTGTTTTTTGAGATTACTCATTCGGTGATTCTAAAGTGGATCCACGAATTTTCATATGAAAAAATCTTCTTAATTATGTTCTTTTCCGCAGGGAGCAATTCTACATAGTGTCCTTGCCCCAGCATTAGAAGTAAAGGTTGGCCACGGGCTGGGTCGGGACGGGCCATGACAACTTGGCCTTGGCCCTGGCCCGGTCCCTATCTCCATGGTGCCGGCTCACTGTTAGGGCCATACCGAGCTAACCAAGCCAAACCGGGCCACCACTAAGCCTAGCCTAAGCTAGCCCTCGGGCCATAGTTTCTAGCCAAAGCTTACTTTTTTAGGGTTGGGCCAACTGGACCGGGCCAAGCCGCCTCGACTATTGCCAGCCCTAATTAGAAGGGCAAAATTTCATATACTGCATGTACATAATGTACACTTGCATCTTGTCATCATGATTATGGACAGATGATTAGGGATGCTTAACTAGACTAAAGTGCCCATCAGCATCGAGGGTGCTGAAGATTCATTCATGTGCAGTTGTGCACAATAAACAGGGTCTCATACTTAAAATAAATAATCATAAGAAAAGAAAATAGCCATCATCATCAAAGAAGGTACTGAAAAGTGATTCACCACTTCTAGTTCAGTGAATCTTCATGTACTTGGTGGTAAAATTGCAATTTAATTCCATGTGTAACTTTTAATTGGGGAGAAGCCAAATTGCCATTACACCATTCCAAATTTGGGGATCTTTGTGTAGTTGGTTGCTTACGTAACCTAGCCCCACAACTACTCTTGATTAATGTAACTACCTCTACCCACCTTTCTCATTCTTCTTTATTTTTCATTCAAATTTTATTTAAAATGAAACCTTTGAGTTGTTGGGGTCAACCTAAATATAAGGTAGACGCCAAACACTCACTACCTACTCTTCTGCAAGGCTTTGAGCTCATAGGGTGTCCATTTGACTAGTCGAATGAACGAACTCATAATGTTCATGGAGGTATGCTAATAAATCATAATGTTTATTAAGGTATGCTAATAATAATAATAATAATAAAGACCCAATCCCTTTCACAAGTTCTTGGAATTCAAATTCGTTTTAATAGAAAAAATGCATAATAAGATTATTTACTTTTGGGACAAGGTCACGGCTGGATTTGAAATTAAGCGTCTTGGAGTGTGCTGTTCTCGAAATTCAAATGAAAATTTTCCGAACCTAATGACACATCTCAAGATCATGGATTGGATGATTGAGAGTCGTCGTGACCACCTCATGCCAAAAGTACCTAAAAAATAGCTCCATATGAAAGAGGGAGACACAATCCCTATTATGTCCTGCCATCTCAACAAATTTGCTCAATTAATATCATGAATTCCTTGTAATTAATTGTAGCTTAGGTGGTTAATCGCTCCTTACACGTCCGTGTAATTAATTGTAGCTTACGTGGTTAATCCGTCCGTACACGTCATCATTTGAATGGTGCAACTTCCCTCCTACCAAGCGCGAATCTTTCCTCCTTTTTAATGGGCTCCTCTAGTCGTTTCAAGGGCACTCCAATCACTAGATAGGTCAGATCTCTACCCCCTAAGCCTCATCTGTAGAGGCCGGCCGAGTGGTGCGTGGGTGGTCAAGGTTGTGGTCCAAGAACCCCCTCAATGTATCAACCTATACATGTGGTACCTTGACAGAACCAGTTATCATTCATGACGATCCAATTCTTTAAGTCGACAACACTATATGAAAATGATGAATACTTCTCTCCTTTGACCGTATGAGAGGTCAGGGTGTGCATGGTGTAAGGACATGTGGCTGATGACTAAAGGCCCTTGGTGCGATACCTTAAGCAAGGTGATGTGGGATGATAGCTATGGCTGATGTGAGCGTGGCTTGGTTGGCATGATAAGATGACTCTTGACTTGGCTAGACAGGGGTGAGCGGTGAGGACTATGGGTAAGAAGTGAGCCATATCCTGGCTAGATAGGTGTGGACAGTGATGGTTATTGTAGGATTGAAATGTGTAACTGCACATGCATGAGCTTTTGAAACGACGATGGGCCATGTGAGAGTAGTAGAGCACTTAATGACTACTTGTAACTAAACATACTGGTACATGGCTAGTCATGACCCTTGATAATGGGTTGATTAGGAAAAGTAATCGACCCCCTCCAGTTAAGGAGCCATGAGGATGTGCATTGAGGTAGTGGGGAGGTGGTTGTAATTGCCACCATAACTGTGGTTAGTTATGCTCATGCCTGACTGACATGGGATTATGGACATCATGGGTGGCTATATATGTAATTGACCCAGAGTGTATGTTGGCCAGGTGGCCTCCATGTGGGTTCTGGTGGTGGCATGACTAACACTTGTCCAATGTACATTTGAATTTGAATTTGTAACTTAGGGTTGTAAGAACATCTTGCCTGGCGATTGATGGAGAGTTCATCACTGTATACATTCCAATTGTATAGTAGAATATTAGTGGGCTACAACCCTTGACTATTGCTCGTGCCTGCCCTCGTGTGTGATCGTGCTCTATTTCTCTTGGATGGGTATGTGGAAGGCTAGTTTAGCCTTGGTTGGCATAGAACTTAGGCTTGGCACTAGGGTTGGGTAGTGAAAATATACCCTGTGACAGTTGGTATCAAAGCCAAAAGATTGGTCAACCAATGTGACTATAGCTGGTGGTATAGCTAAAGTGCGAGACTGTGTCGACCACTCAAGGAGGAGTTGGAGCAACTCAATCACAGGGTTAGGATGATGGGTTGGGTTAGGATTGTATTGTCTTATAGGCCCGGATCAATGCTTTGGAAGCTAAAGTGGAGGACCATTGTGGCATCTGTGTCACTCGTATGGGAGGGCTCATGGACGATCTCAAAGCCACCTCATGCCCCTACAGGAGGATATAGCTCTTGTTAAAAGGGCCTTGTGTGAGGGTGCCAAAGCCTAGGGTATTTGAATGCTAGAGGGACTTAAAGGTGATGAAGAACTTCTTATGGACATGTAGAGTACTTAAAAAATGCTCGTGTCCACAAGGAGGATCGTGTTGGCATATGTACCATCTACCTCGCTGGAAATGCAAAGCTCTAATGAAGGATGCAGTTGGGAGGCATTGAAACAAGAGCTAAAGGATCAGTTCTTTCTAGGCAATGCGGCCTATGTGGCTTAGAAGGCTTTGAGGAAGCTTCAGTAGATAGGCTAAGTGCAAGACTATTTGAAGAAGTTCATGCCGGATATACGAACCATGATTAATAAGGAACGGTTCTTCAACTTTGTGTTTGGGTTGTAGGGTTGCGCCAAGGCCAAGTTGAGGAGGTGAGGATTACGTGACTTTCCAATTTCTCTTTCTCTTTGATCACCTCCTTCTCAAGTCGAGTGCCATTGCGATGCACCACCCTCTCACTATCTAGCCTCGATGTTTAAACCCTGTGGATTGACCATTGAGGTTAGATGGTGAGAATGTGGTGCATTGCAATGACACTCGACTTGAGAAGGAGGTGATCAAAGAGAAAGAGGCATCCCGGGAGGCCTTCTTACGTTGTTTCATATGCGGAAGTGACCATCCAACAAGGGTGTGCCCATAAAAGCAAACTCAATTTGGTTTGACTAGTTGAGGAAGATGGGGAGGCCTTAGCATAGGGCCTGCTTGTTACGCCTGTTGAATACAGTACAACTGGTGCACAAATTTAGGAGTCTGGGCCCAGTATTGATGAGATGATTGATTTTGAGGAATCAAGTAATAACTCTGGTTGGGTTATCATGAGGAGAGCATCAATGGTAAAAGTGGGAGGAGTCATGTGACTTAACATGGGGGAAACATCTTCGACTAGTGAGAGGTGTGATGCAGCAGGTCATCAGTCTAGCTCTAGAGTGGAAAAGAAAAGGAGATTTGGCAACCAACACGAGTTTTGCTGGTATTGGTCAACCTGTAGCAAGCTAGTGCCATGCCATCCTCTTGAAGCTGCAGGTGGCAGCATGGATTGTGGTGGCAGCAACATATCTGACAAGGCACCCAGACACACGGTGACTATGAAAGGGCCTGACCTATTGTGCATAAGTAAAAGTCTTGGAAGCAATAGTGGACCTGGCCAAGCGGGTGAGTGGACACTTGGCAGCAATGGACCTGACCAAATGTGATATGGGCTAAGCCAGAGGCCTCGTCAAGACGAGCATGGGTGTTGACTGAAGTCATGGTTTATGGGCCCTCGACGAAAGTTAAGTAACTGACAAAGACGTCAAAGTTTATGTGGGAGAGGCTTGTAAGACCCCTTAATGGTACGTGAGTGGTCAAGGGCGTGTTTCAAGGAAACTCCCTTGATGCATCAACCGGCACATGTTGCAACCTCGGCAGAATTGACTCTCACTCATGACGGTACAATACTTTTGGTTGACAATATTATATGAGGGGTGATGACTATGGCTGACCTGAGTGTGACTTGGTTGGCTTGACAAGTTGACTCCCGACCTGATGGCACAGGGATAAGGGCTACGTGCAAGAGATGAGCCATACACCTGCCTTGGCTGCTATGGATTGTAAGGGTTCTTGTGGGTTTGAAATGTGTAATTGCACGACGACCATGGGCCGTGCAAGAGTGGTAGTACGCCTAAGAACCTATTGTAACTAACCATGGTGGTGCATAGTTGTACACAGCTGAATTCGGGCTAGATCTAATACCAGATCTTGTGCAAACTCACTTTATACGTAATTAATTAAAATATTAAGGGCCTGCCAATTCCAACCCAAAGGTAATTATATGTTACTGAAGAGATCAAAGCCTCTTTGGATCGTCGAATTCACATCAAAGTCAAGAAATAACTATCTAAACGAACCTATGAAACAATACAATTCTAAAAAACTGAATAAAATACTATAAAATTGAAAATAAATAAAAATAAAAAATTTACAAATCGTTGGGGTCTCCTGGCCTGACACCTGAAATAGGAGCCTTGATCGGAACTTCCTTGAATGACACTAAATATCCTTTTCCTTTCGAAATGAATTGAATGACTTCTCTTGCTTTTGAATGAATCAAGGCTGAAGGGGGTTTTGAATCTAGGGTTTACGACATTGTGGGCTCGACATATGTATGGTTTTTCTTATGAGATGTGTGATCATGGCCTAGGAAAAGTAGGGTTTCTATCTCCTAAAAACGAACTAGGGCTTAGGGTTTTTAAGGAACTGGGTTAAGGTTTAAGATTTTGGCCAACATAGGGTTTTAGGGTTTCATTAGATTGCGAGTAAAAAAACGAGGGTTTTTAAAGACAAACTAAACATGAGAAATTAGAAGGAACTCATCCACGATTAATCAAGAGCTGAGAGCTGCCTATGCCACCGCTACGATGCACAATCTCTAACTTCTGCGCCTCAAGTTCCAGCACAATTTTTTAACCGACTCCAGTTGATGTAGATTTTCTCGAGATTTTGATTTAAAGTATTTTTACTTGCAAAACTTGTTCAAAATTACCCGTTTAATTGGTTTTCCAAATTTCTCATTACCTTTCCATTGCAAACTTGCCTATTTTGAGGTTTTAGGTTTTTCAAGACTAAATTCTATGAGATTTGAGATTATTTTGAATTTATTTTGGCTGGATTATGATTTGGACATCACGATAGTTCACTATGGACTATGGTGTATTAGGCTAATGCGGTTCTTAAGGATTAAATAATGGGAATATTGCATAAAACCCCCCAAAACGGACTTTCTAATCAATTTACCCCTACCAAACTTTTCCTAGCAACTTTCCCCCTAAAAACCATATTTCTTAGCAAATACCCCCAATACAAAAAGTTCTTTTTTTTTTAACGAAAATACCTTTCCCGTACATAACAAATCATTTTCGAATCCCAATAAAAGGAAACACCGGACCACACTTGTACAATGCCTGATTGCTCATTTCAAAATGCCGGACTGCCACTTTAAAAAGCCGGAATGCCCCTTCAAAATGCCGTACATCCATTCAAAATGCCGGACTGGCCCTTCAAAATGCCGGACCGCTTTTTCAAAATGCCGGATTGCCCCTTCAAAACGCTGGATTGCCCATTTCTCCAATAGCACAATCCCTGGACCCCCATAATGAAACGCCGGACCGCCCATTCCAGCAAAAATAATCGTCGGACCGCCTATTCCAAATGCCGGACCGCCCTCTCCAGCGAAAATGATTTGTTATGTAAGAGAAGGGTATTTTGTCAAATGAACTTATTGTATTAGGGGTATTTTCTAGGAAACATGGTTTTTAGGGAGGACGTTGCTAGGAGAAGTTAGGTTAGGGGTAAATTGATTAGAAAATCCATTTTGGGGGGTTTTATGTAATATTTCCTTAAATAATTCTTCTAAGGCTTTTCCTATGAATTTATGGGTCATTTTTATGCTTTAAGATCTAGAAATTCAAAGAAAAATGTTAATTCCAAATTGAGTGTCTATAATAGTTAGACATGACCCTAGATACTGGGCTGACTAGGATGAGTATTCAACCCCTCCCATCAAGGAGCCATGAGGCCGTGCATTGAGGGAGTGGGTATGTACTTATAACGGTCACTACGAATGATGGGTAGTTATGCTCATGCCAGGCCAACACGAGATTGTAGGGATCATGACTGGCTTTGTGTACTTGACCCAAAGTGTGTGGCGATCGGGTAGCCTCCACGTGGGTCATGATGGCGGCATGATGACCCCCGTGCAATGTATGTTTGAATTTGAATTTGTAAGCGAGGGCTATAAGAACCCCTTGCTCGGCTCTTGATGAGGAATCTGTGGATGTGTACATTTTAAGTATATAGTGAAGTACCAATGAGCCACGACCCTTGGCTATTGCTTGTGTTACCCTCATGTAGAATCATCCTATGTTTCTCATGGGTGGGTATGTGGAAGGTTGGTCTAGCATTGGTTGTAGAAAACTTAGGTTAGCAGCGCATAGGTTGGGCAATGAGAATTTGCTCTAAGACAAGAACTTTCTCTCTCTCTCACACACACATGGGTTGATTAAGTTTCATTTGTTAGGTTTACGTAATCTTTAAATGTCTTATGAGTGCTTGTAAAATGAAATAATATAATGAAACATGAACGCAATGAGAGTGTAGTCTCTCATGGACCACACTAAGCAAATAATGTTTGCTGATACCGAACAATGCTTGACGATCTAAGACAGACAGTTGGGAAAACCCATGTTACCTGGGCATAGAGAATAAATCGATAAGGGTTGTAATGGGCCATCCCTCGATGAGGTCGGAGCATATGCCGAGATGAGTGAGCCGAGGGACTGTGTGACTATTGTGTATGATGGTGGCCTATAGAGACGGGGGCCAAAGCCTCATCCATGTACCATCACATGACATGCATATTGATAGATCGTTCGTAAAAGCAAGTAAGCCACCTTTCAGGGTGAAGTGTATGCATGGGCGAGAGATACCCCTATGCACCATAAGAGTTGTGGCCGCATCAGGTCTAGGTGACCTTGACTTGTCTCTAGGGGAGGACCTGAAATCCACAGACTAGGATTGCGACCCATTGACTCATCGGTCAGACTTTGGTGACCCACTAATGAGCCCCTGCTTGGACTGTGGGTCATGGGAAATACTGGGTCTGTCTGATAAAGCAAGTATGGTCTGTAGTCTACAATTGAATGTGGAGTGCCCCATGACGATTGATTTAATTCTTAAACCATATGGATCATTTTTCCATCAAATTAATTTAATTGTATTTGTTTCATGATGGAAATTATTTTAGAATTTTTATTTGAATTTTTATGAACCTCTGGATATTTTATTTATAATTTTTGGATTTATAAAATTAAAGATATTGATTTTACAATGGTTTAAATATTTAAATAATATTATAAAATTCTTTTATAAATTTTAAATATATAAAAATACCATGGGGGCCTATTGTGCACATGGGCCCAACATAATTCTAGAAGGTGGGGCCCATGAGTGCCTGGCACGCCCCACCTTTATTCACTTTCCTATTTTTGTGGTGATATGACATGTGGCCATATGGTTGGAAGTTGTTGACTAAATATTGACTTGATATATCTTTAAAAGATTTTGTGAAAAGATTGAATAGACTTATGCTATTTGATGGTATGCACAATATTTTGATTAGATTTAATTTATTTAATTTCTATTGATGGGAAAATAGTTTAGGAAAGGGGGATAATGGTTCATGCACATTCCATAATGTTGATAGCCCATCTATGAAATGAATGACTCAAATCTCTTACCCCATAAGTCACCCAAAATCAATGGTTCATATTCAATCTCACAAGAAGAGACAAGCTAAGAAAAACCCTAAAAAACCCTAATCATGTTCAAAGCCTATAAAAAAGATTCTCTCTACCAAAAAATCTCTACACTTTATCTCTTGTATCTAATTCCATATTTTTCTCTCATATCCCAAGTAGAATTTCTCTCTCTCTCAAAGACACACAATATTACTGAAGTATGCAATAGAAAAATACATCATTATCTTCTTTATATCACTGCTCCAAAATTGTTTAAAATACCTATTATGCAGAGTGCCTTTTCTGTGTTTGAATATTTCAATAATTCTTTAACTAGGGTGTATTACTTGATCACAAAGGTCATTAGATTTTTTATATCTCATTCCCAAGATTGATCCAGACTCAATAAAGATAAAAGACAGCTAATGGCATCAAGTATCAAGTATCAAGTATCAAGTATCAATAGCTGATGAAAGGTATTATTTGAGATTCACACCATGATTTGGTTTTGAGTCTAGTTTTCAATACAAGAGATTTCAGGAAGAAATTCTCTGAGGCTTGAGAGAAACAATTTTTTTATTGAGCAATGCTCAACCTGATTTTCTGCTAAAAAAATTACATTATGATGTAAAAGTCACTAAAAGGTAAACTCACTAAATGACGTGATTTAAGGATGGAACTAAATATTATTTTATATTTTTTGAGTCTATTTCAGTACTCAAAAGAATTAGGAGAGAAACTCTTTATAAATTGAGAGATATTCTATTTTTATTATGGGATGCTCATGTTCTGTGCTGCAATAAATTAAAAGATGTGGCATGTTAAGGCACATCTTTGGATTCATAATTATGAAGACCTTTTTAATATTCATTTTAAAAAGTTTGATAGTATGTCATGAGTATGGTTTATTATAGTAAAACTTCAGAGATATGTAATACAGAGTTGGCAAGATAAGACACTTTATATGAAGAATGTTCGATTTAGGAATAGCAGAAAGAAGAAGAAATACAATACCTATAAAAAAATCTTGGTTTCTTCGAAATAAAGAGATATATAGAGAGACTTGATGGTAGCATAGAAACGCTAAAGATCAGTGAGAGAATCGAAATTGTGATATTTGAAATCATGGGATGAAGATGATTATTTCTTTACGGTATGAGACGCAGAGAATCCAAGTGCCAAAAAGATGGACACTTCATGACATGTGAAACTGATGACCATTATATTCTCCATCAGTTGCGTGCTCTTCCAAAATCACAAAAACTTGTCAAACAATAAATCAAGAAAGCCCAGGTACTACACTACATGCTTTTGAGGTATGAAAATTATCCCACATTACATGGTAATGTCATATAGGGAAAAATGATTCAATATCTTTTTATTTTATATGTTTTGGTTATATTTTGGCTAATTGTTTTATTAATATATATGGAGTGTATGGACATTAAGTGATAGGTGCTAACAAATTTGAAAGAGCTAATTTTTTAATATTCTGTATTTTAATGTCTCATTGTGCTAAAGTATGAACTACTTAAGATAGTAATACACATGGAGATGTGATTTGATCAAGGGCTTTCAGCCCTAAGGATGAAACACGAGAGATGTGTGTGGCTCATTCAAATATGTAAGCACGAAGAGATTGTTTCGATGGAACTCAGTCTTAGTGACCATCCTCCCAATAATGACTATAATACGATGTGTTACACGTGATGATGATCTTTCGATAAAGTCTTCATATTTGCCAAAAAGGAAATATTTTGTCAAGGCATTAATAGACATTCTTTAGTCATGCATTTTTGATAAAATTATAAGATGATATTTATTACTTGTTTTTGTGGCCACGAACTTGACTTGGTAGGAAATTAAAAGTGAATACGATGAAATGATTTATGAAGGTTAAATATATATTTTAAAATTAAAATTGAAGGATTTGAGAAAAACCTAAATCTATGAATATGGTTTTGAGAAAACCACATAGTCTTGTTAGGTCCACTAAGTCTTTATGAAAATCATTTTAAACTGTTATATTATTATATAACTATTACTTGTGTGTGTGTGTGTGTGTGTATATATATATATATATATATATATATATATATACCAAGTCAATATTTTTTATTAAAGAGAAAAACATTGTGTCTTGACGGTATTTATAAAAAATTGGAAAAAAACTATCATGCATTAGTTTTTAAATACCCATGTGCCTTGACTCGTGCTTCTAGTTATTTAAAATCCTCGATTACCTAAGACCTGAATCATAGGGAATGTTGAAGGAAGGCCATTATGCTAAGCTTCCTTGACACATGTTGTGTTGATTAGATAACTTAGTTTGTATGAATTTACTACCAAGATGACTAGTGTGGTTGAACCTTTGTGGTTCATGAAGGTTTTGAATATAGTGAAACCAACAGGAATTGAATTACATATTGCATAAAACTTGTTATGCTACCTCGTGTTATATATATAAGAATGTTGAGAATATATATGTTATATGTGCAATAATTGAGTGGGAACTGCTACAGTCTCATGTTTCTTTTAGCTGCTTGGGTATTCAGATATACAGGTGCAAATTATCTCATGGATCTAGATGATACAAAATTTACATCTGGATATGTGTTCATGCTTAGAAGGGGTACAAATTCTTGAAAATCAAAGAAACTGGATGTGGTGGAATTATCCACTATAGAGGCATAGTACGTGTGTGCTGTTTGACAGCCAAGGAGGCCGTATAGATTAAGAAATTTCTTAATCGACTTGACTTTGACCCCGTGCGTTGTGAGACAGTAAGGATTTTCTGTGACAATATGGCGGTGACATGTATGTCAAAGGAGCTACGATTCCATAAGAATTCCAAGCCTATGAAACCATGTTTCTATCATATGATGAATGGGGTGAGATTGAGAAAGATCGAGATCCAGATAAACTAAATATTTCAGTGGGAGCACCTGCTAGTATTTGACATGTTATATGGAACAACAGACTATAATGTTATTCACCCATGGAACCCAGATCTGTGGTGTTGGTTGTATGGCTACAAAATGGAGCATCTTATTTGAAGAACTCTTTTGAGCCCATGTACGACCCCATGTGATGAGGGTACATGATGGTATTCAGCGACAACAAGTTTGAGATTCTCGATACGATATGAAAGATGACCTACGACCACTTTTGAGATGAGATCCGAGTAACAAAGAGAAAAAGACGTTGCCGCTATAAATCCTTTTGTGAAAGGATTGATGGATAAAACTATGATTAATGTATTGATAGAGAATAAATACAAAATGCTTGAGAGATATATTGTAATTGGGAGAGAGAGATGGAGATGAGAGAAAGTGAGGAAGAGAGAATGTAAGGCTTTCAAAGGCCAAGTGAAATATGTTAGGTTTATGTTGCCTTTAAATGCCTTATGAGTGCTTGTAAAATGAAATAATATAATGAAACATGAACTTAGTGGGAGTGTGGTCCCTCGTAGACCACACTAAGCAAACGATGTTTTTACTTTTGGGATGAGATCCGAGCAACAAAGAGAAAAAGGCGTTGCCGCTATAAATCTTTTTGTGAAAGGATTGATGGAGAAAACTATGATTAATGTATTAAGAGAGAATAAATGCAAAATGCTTGAGAGATATATTGTAATTGGGAGAGAGAGATGGGGATGAGAAAAAGTGAAGAAGAGAGAATGTAAGGCCTTTCAAAGGCCAAGTGAGAGATGTTAGGTTTATGTTGCCTTTAAATGCCTTATGAGTGCTTGTAAAATGAAATAATATAATGAAACATGAACTCAGTGGGAGTGTGGTCCCTCGTAGACCACACTAAGCAAACAATGTTTTTACTTTTGGGATCAGATCCGAGCAACAAAGAGAAAAAGGCGTTGCCGCTATAAATCCTTTTGTGAAAGCATTGATGGAAAAAACCATGATTAATGTATTGAGAGAGAATAAATGTAAAATGCTTAAGAGAGATATTGTAATTGGAAGAGAGAGATGGGGATGAGCGAAAGTGAGGAAGAGAGAATGTAAGGCCTTCAAAGGCCAAGTGAGTGATGTTAGGTTTATGTTGCCTTTAAATGCCTTATGAGTGCTTGTAAAATGAAATAATATAATGAAACATGAACTCAGTGGGAGTGTGGTCCCTCGTAGACTACACTAAGCAAACGATGTTTTTACTGATACCGAACTGTGTTTGACGATCTAGGCCAATCGGTTGGGAAAAATCCATGTTACCTGGGTATCGAGAATAAATCGAAAGGAGTTCTAATGGTTATACCTTGATGAGGTCGGAGCATATGGCCGGAAAAGTGAGAGGAGAGACTGTGTGACCCTTTTGTGTGATGATGATCTATAGAGACAGGGGCCAACGCCTCATCCATGTGCCATCACACGGCATGTATATTGATAGATCGTTTGGGAAAGTAAGTAAGCCACCTTTCAGAGTGAAGCGTGTGCATGTATGAGAGATACCCCTATGCACCATAGGAGCTGTGGTCGCATCAGGTCTAGGTGGTTTTGACTCGTCTATAGGGAAGAACCTGAAATCCACAGACTGAGATTGTGACCCCTTGGCTCATCGGTCAGATTTTTTTGACCCATTAATGAGCCCCTGCGGGTCATGAGAAACACTGAGTCGGTCTGATAAAGCAAGTGTGGTATGTAGTCCACAGTTAAAGGTGGAGTGCCCCATGATTTTTGATTTAATTCCTAAACCATATGGATCATTTTTCCATCAAATTAATTTAATTGTATTTACTTTATGATGTAATTATTATTATTTGAATTTTTATGAACCCCTGGATATTTTATTTATAATTTTTGGATTTATAAAATTAAAGATATTGATTTTACAATGGTTTAAAGATTTAAATAATATTTTAAAATCCTTTTATTAATTTTAAATATATAAAAATATCAGGGGGCTCATTGTGTACATGGGCCCATCATATTTTTAGAAGGTGGGGCCCATGAGTGCCTCCCTTGGGTGGCACGCCCCCTTATTCTCGTTCCTATTTTTGTGGATATGGCATGTGGCCATATGGTTAGAAGATATTGACTAAATATTGACTTGATATATCGTTAAAAGATTTTGTGGAAATATTGAATAGACTTGTGCTAATGGTATGCACAATATTTTGATTAAACTAATTTATTTAATTTCTATTGATGGGAAAATGGTTTAAGAAAGTGGGATAATGGTTCATGCACCTTCCATAATGTTGACGACCCATTTATGGAATAGATGGCTCAAATCTCTCACTGCACAAGTCACAAGAAGAGGCAAGCCAATGAAAACCTTAAAAAACCCTTATCTTGTTCAAAGTTTATAAAAATGGATTGTCTCTATCCAAAAAATCTCTACACCTCATCTCTTGTACCTAATTCCATATTTTTCTCTCATATCCCACTTAGAATTTTTCTCTCATATCCTACTTAGAATTTCTCTCTCTCTCTCTCTCTCTCAAGTAAAGTTTCTCTCTCTCATGAAAGCAAAAAAGGATGGTACGTCCCACTCTCTCATCTTTGATTTCTCTCTCCCACATTATAGAAAGGGGATAAGAGTTTAGGCTATGGGGTTCTTCTCTCTCCCATCTCACAACTATAGATTTATGGCTAAGGATTTTAGGATTTAGCAACTATAGATTTATGGTTAAGGGTTTTAGGATTTAGCAAAAAGAGAATTCATCTCTCTCATACTAGGTTGCTAAGGGAATTCACTTAGGGTTTGAGTTTGTGATCAAATGGGTTCATGTTCTATTGGTGTGGCTTGGCCTAAACTTGCTTTCTAGGTTGAGATTGAAGATTGATCAGTGATCGCGCGCTATCCGATGGTGGTGACTCGGTATGGGGTGTAATAAGCCCAGTTGAGATAATCAATGGCACTCTCTTTTTGTTTCTTGTCATATTTAATTATATTGTCTTTATATTCTCAAGCATAAGAATTGTGAATATTTTATTTGTTTAAAGAAAATTGGTTTAATGATATCAAGGTTTTTAAGATCTTGGATTTGTTGGTTTAATTTTTTTTGAAGCAAGAATTATTGTAATAAGACTACTTGTAAGTGATATTTGCCAAAAGAAAAGAAAAAAAAAAAAGAAAATGGGTGAAAATAATAAAAATAAAAAATATATAATCCCCGACAAGATCACATTAGTCTTTCTTTCACCATTAGCAATAGAGTTTACATTATAGAAAAAAGGTTATATAAGGTTTATATAAGGTTGCAACCTATTGCTATATATATAGGTTTATATAAGGTTGCAACCTTACCTTAAAATGTAGAACTACGGATGCAGCTAAAAAATCTATTGGAAAATATTTTTTTAATGTTTAAAAACACTTTAATCGATCATCTCGACATCGAGATATATGATTATGAAAAATAAAAAAAATTTCGAGTCTTAAAAATAATGCATCTTACCTTTATCTAGACCGTCCATTTTCAAGATTTCCATTGGCTTATAGATGTACTTGATTTTAACCATTTATAGAGTTTAAAATTTTACAATTAGATATGAAAATTGATTGTGAGATAATTCTAAAAATATTTTACATCAAAATTATATGTTATAATACAATTTGGAGGTGCACCTTAATTGGATTGTTTAAGGTTGCAACCTTATGGAAACCACACCCATATATATATATATATATATATATATATATATATGAAAAAATTGGAATTAGCTCACTAGCTCATATGAATATATGAGCCCAACGGCTCAGATTGAATCTGGGCTGATCTAACGGTCACGGATATCTGTCAGTATTTAGATTTTAATTTTTTTTTAAAAAAATCCAAATCACTTGAAATTTTAGGTGTATGTTCTTCTCATCAAGGCGCACCTAATAAAAATAAAAATAAAATTATTCATAAAATAAATAACCAAAATACCCCCAAAAATTTTCGGGGGTATTTTGGTCAAATTATTTCATATAAAATATTTTTTTTTAATATTTTTCAAAGATTCATCTATTTTTTATCGGCACACCCTAAAATTTCAAGTGATTTAGATTTGTAAAATAAAAAATTAAAATTCAAGTACTAACAGATATCTGTGACCGTCATCTCAGCCTAGATCCAATTTGGACCATTGGGCTCATATAAACTCAATATATATATATATATATATATATATATATATATATATATATATATATATATATATATATATATATATATATATGAAAAAGTTTATATAGAGAGCCGAGGCTCTAAATAATCAAATTAGAGCCCACCTCAAAAATTTCATTAGAAGAGGTTATTTTGATGTTCAAATATCTTCAAATTGATCATTTCAAGTTTTGGAAATAGTGCATCTTGTAAAGTACTTTTAGACCATCAATTTTCAAGATTTTCAAGTTTTCATAGATGTATCCGATCTATACTAATTTTTAAGCTTTAAATTTTATGATTAAATATGAAAATATATTTTAAGGTCATCACAAAAATTTTCAGTATTGAAGTCACATTTGTCGATACTATTTGAAGGTGTGCTCTATTTTAATTATTTAGAGCCTCGGCTCTATACAATCCACACACACATATAAAAAGACATGGCACTATCACCTCCATACCATAACGAACGGGACTCGACACCCCTCTTGGGAATGCCTAAAGATTTCATCCTCCCATGGGAGAATATATTGTCTATTTACTCCCTTGCCCAATCTAGGAGTAACTGTAAGATCCTAAATTCTTTTTGACTCATAGACTAACCTCAATAAATTTTTTTTCCAAATAGACATATGCTTGAAAAAAATCTCAAAATTTAACAGAGACAGTCCAATTTTTTAGTGGTGAGATTTAAGTGTTAGAAAGCTTAAAATTCAAAATTCTCTTTTGAGAGTGATCATTTAGTTATTTTTAGGTGGACCACAAATTTTCAAATCGAGGTCATCTAGCCAAGGGAGAAAATGTATAGTGGGCTCCTACAGGTATACAAACTCGAAAAGCTCTTGAAAATAATGTAAATCACCACTCGGTTGGTATTTTACATGATAGAGTTTGGAGCCTCCAAACTTTATTATTATTTTCTTTTTGATAGAATGGATCGAGGCATTAGCGCATGGATGCCCCATCCCCATTCCCCAAAACTTGGTAATCTTAGAAACATGGGTGTGGTTTCTATAAGGTTGTAATTTTAAACAATCCAACTTAGACGCATCTCTAAATTTTATCATAATATCTAATTTTGGAGTTTTTTAGTATTATCTAAAAAACTATTTTCATACCTAATTATAAAATTTTAAATTCCAAAAATAGTTAAAATCAAGTAGATCTATAGACGTATGAAAAACTTGAAATAGACGGTCTAGATAATATGTTGCAAGATGCACTCTTTTTGGAACTAAAAATCTTTTTTTTTTCATATTCGTACATCTCGATGTCGAGATGATCGATTAGAGGGTTTTTTCAATATTTATAAAAAAAAATTCTCGTAGATTTTTGAGGTGCATTTGTATTTCTACATTTTAAGGTCTAGAAATATATAAGACTTAAAACCCTATGAAGAGTTGTATTGAAGCGTTTTCTTGTCCAAAACGTATATTTTGTGATCTCAAGTTTCCGTTTTGTCACTCTTGACCGTGTAGATCGCTTGCCGTGGATGGCGTTTTTTTGCACATGTACTAGGATCATGTATGGGTGAGGTTTGCATAAAGTGCATGCATATACTATTCAAAACAAAACTAAGCTAGAAGATATAGTTTTGAGAAATGATCCTATAGGACCCTCCCCCACCCATATGTATAGGCCCTCAAAAGATCACCGTTTGGCACGGATCTATAGAAAAGTCAAGTCCCACATCCATGTGAGTACTTTTCTATAGATCCATGCCAACTTTAATAGTGATCATTTGGAGTATTATACACATGGGTGGGAGAGGGTCCTATAAGATCATTACTCTATAGTTTTAGTGTTGAAAAGCTTTGCGATGGCATAAAAATCTATTATGATTCTTAATTATAAAATTTAAAGCTAAAAAAATGATGCAAATCAATCAGATCTAAATAATGTGTTACAAGATGCACTATTTTCATGACTTGGAATCTTCTATTTTTTTTTCTTTTTTCTCCTGATATCCATACATCTCGAGATTGAGATAGTCAATTTGATGGTTTTCCAGTATCAAAACAAACTTTTCTAATAGGTTTTTAAGGCACATTTTACTTCAATAGTATAAGACACCTTTACCATTTATTCATTAAAATTCCAAAACCACCCCCATACATGTGTTTGTGGATTGGCCAAGACTATAGGAAAGTATTGTGATCGAAGTGATCATAGTAACAATGTGGTCATAATAGTAATCATCATCTAATCAATGGTTGGACAATGATGGAAGGAGCATGGATGTGTTAATTGATGACTTGTTTAGTGGCAGATCATTCATCACCATCCAAACCACTCATCGATGACGCTTACGACGATGCCGTTATCTCTACTTGAGAAACAGTTTGAGGCCTTCGTAATATACTCTACGAATCACCCTCTGGTTAAGAAAAACCAAACGAGAGTTTGAAGCCTTAGTTATTTAGTTGGGAAACTCTATAACAATGTAGAAAATTAACAAGGAAAAGTAGCAATTATCATTGCTACTATCGAGGGGATTCGGATATTACTGCATTTGTTTTTTTAATTGGAAATTTGTTGGATAATTACCAGGACTTTAATAAATCAAATTGAATATATTATCCATTATGATATATATTTTTGTAAATATTAATGTGTATGAACTCAAACTATACAAAATAAAAGTAAATAAATGTGTTAAGAAGTTCACAAACAACCAAGTCCGCAATAATTTCTAATCTAATTTGAATCATAATTAAAATTATAAAACTCAAAATCCAACTTAGTAGCTTTAACTTACATATCCATTATCAATTTCCGGCAAATTGCTCCCCATTTACCTTCATGAGATTTTTGGAGCTATTTTATGTAAATAAAATGTTTATTTTCTAATTCAAACTGCTAATCTTACTTTAAGGTTGCATACACATTACTATCAAAACAGGTTTTTATCGTGATAATAATGGGTCGTCCTTAATTAATGTGATGCCCTTAATCAATGTGATGATATCAGTTACCAGGATATTATCAGAGTTATTTTTTGAAACAGAATTTATACAATAAAATTGGAATAATTTCAATTTATCAAAAATAATTGTCACTAAGCGAAGGAGCGAGTTAGCTTGAGTTGAGTTTTTCTAGGCATGCTTTCTAGGTTCAACTAGTGACTTCTTAGGTCGTGGTGGTAGTACCCCCATACCTAGTTACCACGTTGCGATTTTCAATCCTGCTGACCCCAACCATTTTTATTTAAAAAAAAAAAAAAAAATTAAATCCCTAATTTATATCAAAAAATGGGTACCCCCCACCCCTCGAAAAAAAAAGAAAACCTATATGGAAAGCGCTCCTTTAAATTCTCTTATCGGGTTTATGTGGCCTTTAAAGACCTTACGAGTGTGTAATGAAAAACATTTACTATAGTGGAACATAAACTCAGTGGGAGTGTGGTCCCTCGAAGACCATACTAAACAAATAATATTTGCGAACAACGGACTGTGCTTGATGATCTAGGCCAGCCGGTTGGAAAACCCAAGGTACCTGAGCATAAAAAATAAACCGTGAAGGGTTTTTGGGTTAGCCCTTGATGAAGTCGGAGCTTATGCCTAGATGAGTGAGCTGAGGGACTGTGTGACCCTTGTATGTGATGGTAGGCCTACAGAGATGGGAGCCAAAACTTTATCCTTGTTCCATCACACGGCATGCATATAGATAGATCGTTCGGAAAAACTAAATATCCACCTTTGGGTGAAGCATATGCATGTGCGAGAGATACCCCTATGCGCCATAGAGCTGTGGTCGCATCAGGTCGTGGTGACCTTGACTTGTCTCTAAGGGAAGACCCGTAATCCACAGACTGGGATTGCGACCCCTTGGCTTATCGATCAGACTTTGGTGACCCGCTAATGAGCCCCTGCTTAGACGTGGGTCATGAGAAACACTGGGTCGGTTCGATAAAACAAGTGTGGTCTGTAGTCCACAGTTGAAGGTGGAATACCATGTGATCGTTGATTGAATTCCTGAACTATATGGATCCACTTCCCATCATATTAATTTAATTGTGTTGATTTTATTATTAAATTATTTTTGATTTATTACTTGAATTTTTGTAAGTCATTTGATATTTTATTTCTTATTTTTGGACTTATAAAAATGAAGTTATTAATTTACAAAGTTATAATATTTTAAAATTCATTTTGTTTAAATTTTAAAATATTTATTAAAAAAAAATACATGGGGGCCCATAGTGCACATGGGCCCACTATGTGGGTATTAGGTGGGGCCCCACATGCCATACATGAGTGGCACGCCCCACCCTTGGATACCTTATCTTGTTGCTTTATCTTCAAGTCTGTTAAATATGGTAACTACATCGTGTAGCATGTGGTCAAATATTGATTAGGAAATATTGACCATATATTATCTTGATTATTGACGGAATATCTTGACTTGATATTATTGAAGTATTCTTATAAAAAATACGAGATGGATTATGCAATTTATGGTATGCACTATATCTTTAAGGGATTTAATTTATTTAAATATATTGATGGGAGAATGGTTTAAGGAAAGGGGGATAATGGTTCATGCACCTTCCATAATGTTGATGGCTCATCTATGGAATGGATGGCTCGGATCTCTCACCCCACAAGTCATCTTGATCAATGGTCCATATTCAATTTAAAAAAAAAGGCAAACTATGGGAAACCCTAGACCTAAATTTCACTATAAATAGGGGTGCTCTCCCCGATCTCAATACACCTCTCTCTCCTACAAACTCTCTCTCTATCTTCCCTAAGGGCCACGCCCCTCTCTCCCTACTCTCTTATTTTCTCTCTCTACTCTCCCTCTCTCTAAAAAGCCCAACATAGACTCTCTCTCTCTCTCTCATTATCTAAATCTAAGGGTTGGGAAAATTAGGGTTTGAGCCTAATTATTTTAGAGTTAGGGTTTTGTAGAGATTTAATGGTGGTTACCTAATTTGGTCGAAATTAGCTTTCTCGATTCGAGATTGAAGCTAGACCGTTGATCCCGTGCCATTAGATGTGGTGACTCGGTGTGGGGTGTAAAAAGCCCGGTTGAGGTAATCTCCGGCATCTTTTCTTTTAATTGTTTGTTCTTTTATTTTATATTCTCAAGCATAGCATTGTTTGTTCTTTTATTTTTGGAATTTTTATTGTTTGTAATAAGACCACCTGTGAGTGATCTTGTTGCCAAAATTATAAGGGGTGATTATTCTTAAAATCTAAAAAAAAAAAAAAAAATTGTATTTCCCCGGCATAAGATTACATAGGTTTTTCTTTCATTGGTATCAGAGCTAGTTTTACTTGATTGCCATTATGAGTCTTGTTTTATTATTTTTTTTTGAGAATATAAAATAATGGCTGCTTGTACCTTCATCTCTGAAATCCTGAAAACCGGATGGTTTGATGGAAAAGAAAAATCAAATTTGTACTCTATGAAGAAAACTTGATTGAGATACTCTTTGAGGACCGACATCATCGTCCAACTGACGACTCATTTCAAATAATCAAAGATGAGTACGCCAACTGGAGGATGATGAACTTGAGATGCAAGCACATTCTTTTATGTGTCATGACTGACTTGTATGCTTTTGAGTACGAGTCAATCTATACTGCAAGTGAGATTTTTGATAAACTTGAAAGAGAATATGCTGAACCCTCTCTTATGAAGCAAACTATGGCTATGAGAAGGTACAATGATTTAAAAATGGTAGAAGGTACGAAGTTTGCAGATCATATGCACGTGTTTCGTGCGTTAGTAAGAGATTTGTAAGATACAGGCATGAAGCCCAATGAATCTATGCAAGTGATTCATTTAATAAATTCTCTTCGTAATTCATGGGAGATTTTCATATCTTCCATTTCTGCCAGAAGAAAGATACCAAAATTGGAGGAATTCATCACGACCATCAAATATGAAGAAGAAAAAAGGAGTTCAAGGCAAACCCCAAATGATGCTATGCATACGATAAAATCTTAACCATCTTTTAAATTTAAGAAATAAAATGGAAGAAATACTTTTGAGAATAAAAGATATTTCAAAAGAAGAGATTTTGGAAATAAGGAAACAAAGAGAGAGACTCGAACTTGTTTTATTTACAAGAAGGTGGGCCACATAGCTAATAATTGTCGGTCCAACAAATCTGGTGGAACTAACAAGGAATTGGTATGTGAGGTTTTCGAGTCCATGTTAGCTGACCCAAGGAAGCTTCTTGGTGTCTTGACTCGGTGGCTATGGCTCATGTCACAAACACCAAGGAAGGTTACCGTTCTTTCACTCCCATGGGGCCAAGACAACAACATATTTATATGGAAGGAAATCAGAAGACTGATGTATTTGGAGTTGGAGATTTTGAGCTGAAACTAAAGAGTGGGAGCACCTTGATTTTGAAACAAACACTTTATGCTCCTGATATGAGAAAGTGCTTGGTTTCGGTTCTTAAGATGTCTATGGCTGGATTCATAATCACTTTCATTGGGGAGAAAGTGGTAGTCAAGAAGGGAAAAGATGTGATCATAACTGGAAGACTTGTAGACGGGCTACTTACCATTGAAATAAAACAGAACGTTGCTTATGTCTCGTCCCCTAATGAATTAGATGCTACCCTATGGTATATGAGGTTAGGACACATTAATATTAAATGAATGGAAAGATTAAAATGGGATAGGATTCTTCATAATTATAAGGGAGATTTATCGAAAGTGTGCGAGTCTTGTGTGCAAGGAAAAATAATAAGGAAAAATACCACCAGGGCAAAAAGAGCAACTAGCGGATTGGAAATCATTCATAGTGACATATGTGGACCTATGAATGTAACCACCAAAAGTGGAAAAATATATTTTATCTCTTTTATAGATGACCACTCTCGATATGGCCATGTGTACCTTATTCATGCAAAATCAGAAGCCTTAAAAAAATTCAAAGAATATAAAGCCCAAATAGAGAATCAAATCAACCTGAAAATTAAAGTCTTTAGAACCGATAGAGGGGGGGAATATTCATCTGACCTTTTCAAAAAATTGTGCATTGAAAATGGGATCATCTAGCAGTACATCATGCCTTGTACTCTTGAACAAAAATAGTGTAGCTGAGAGAATGAATATGACCTTTGTGGAATTGGTAAGGAGTATGATGGGACATGCAAATCTCTCATTGAAATTTTGAGGAGAAGCCATATTAACAGCATGTTACATCCTTAACCGGACTTCTTCAAAAGCTGCCCCACTTACTCATCACGGAATTTTCACAGGTCGTACTCCCTCCCTTGAACATCTGAAAGTTTGGGGTTGCTCAGCCCAGGTCCTTATCCCACATCAAATTAGAACCAAATTGCAACAAAAAACTGTCAAATCCATTTTCATTGGTTACCAAGATCATGGTAAGGGGTATCGATTCTACAATCTTGAAACTGGTACGGTTAATAAAAGTCGCGATGCTCATTTCTTTAAGGAAGAGTTCTTTGAAGCAAGGGTGAGTAGAAAACAAGCCAACTTTTATGAGGAGGCCAAAAACAAGGATGTAGCTCGAGACCTTAAACTTGAAACTTCTAAACCAACCCAACATATTTCTGAACTCTCTAAAGACAAAGAACTCTTACCTAAACCAAGACGAAGTAACCGAGTCAGTAGATCACCTATTTACCTAGAACATTTTGTCTACCTTAAAGAACATTTTGATAAAATTGGGGAAGATCTAGATTCAGAACCTAGAACTCACCATGAAGCCTTGACCTGTCATGAAAGACAATACTGGGTAGAAGCCATGAAAGATGAGTATGCTTCCATTAACCAAAACCATGTATGGGAATTAATACCCTTACCTAAAAAATGTAAGGCCATTGGTTGTAAGTGGATTTTCAAGAAAAAGTTGAACTATGAAGGGAAAATAGAAAAATACAAAGCTAGGTTGGTTGCAAAGGGTTTCACCCAGAAAGAAGAGATAAATTATGAGGAAACTTTTTCTTCTGTCGCCAAATTTCTATCCATCCGAATCCTTATAACTATAGCAGCCCATTTTGAATTTGATGAATGTCAAAACAACCTTTCTAAATGGGGATTTAGAAGAAGAAATTTACATGACCCAACCTGAGGGATTTGAGGAGAAAGGGAAAGAAAACCTTGTATGTAAACTTAATAAATCCTTTTATGGCCTGAAACAAGCATCGCGACAATGGTATATAAAATTCTAAGAGACTCTTGCTATTGCAGGATTCTCTACAAATAATGATGATTATTGTATATATCAAAAGGTCAGTGGGAGTGATGTGGTATTTATATCGTTATATGTGGATGATATGCTAATTGTTAGTAGCTCAATTGCCCTAGCAGTAGAGACGAAAAATTTTCTTGCACAACACTTCGATATGAAGGATCTTGGAGAAGCTTCATATATGTTGGGCATCAAAATAATAAGAAACAGGAGAGATAAGACTATCCAACTTTCCCATGCAACATATTGTAAGAAGATACTAAAAAAGTTTGATATGAGTATGTGGAAGCCCATATCAACCCCAATTAACAAAAAGACGAAGCTTAGTGTCCTACCGAAGACATGGATATAAGAGCCATGGAGAGAGTGTCATACAGGAGCGCAGTTGGGTCCCTTATGTACGCTATGACGGGAACAAGACCTAACTTGTCATTCGTCATGAGTCTGGTGAGCCGTTTCTAAAGCAACTCAGGAGAAGAGCATTGGAAAGCAGTAAAAAGAATTCTCAGATATTTAAAGGGGACCATGAACTATGCGCTCACATAGTAGGGGGAACTGAAATAGCAATAGAGAGATATTCAGATGCAAGTTATCTCGCGGATCCAGATGATGCGAAGTCTACATCTGGATATGTGTTTATGCTTGGAGGGGGTGCGATTTCTTAGAAGTCAAAGAAACAAGATATTGTGGCTTTATCCACCATGGAATCCGAGTATGTGGCATGTTGTCTAGCAACCAAGGAGGCTGTGTGCATTAAGAAGTTTCTTAATCAACTTAATTTCCATCCTGTACGTTGTGAGGCGGTACGAATTTTCTATGACAACACGGTGGCTATTTGTGTCTCTAAGGAATCTCGTTTTCACAAGAATTCAAAGCATATCAAGCCATACTTCTATCACTTGAGAAATGATGGGAGATTGAAAGAGATCGAGATCAGCTACATATCTACAGATTTGATGATTGTAGACCCTCTGACTAAGGGAGTTGTCCATAATGTTTTTGTAAGACATATGAGAGAGATGGGGATGAGAGAAAGTAAGGAAGAGAGAATGTAAGGCCTTCAAAGGCCAAGTGGGAGATGTTGGGTTTATATGGCCTTTAAAGGCCTTATGAGTGTGTAATGAAAAACATTTACTATAATGGAACATAAACTCAGTGGGAGTGTGGTCCATCGAAGACCATACTAAGCAAATGATATTTGCGGATAACGGACTGTGCTTGACGATCTAGGCCAGTCGGTTGGAAAACCAGAGATACCTGGGTATAAAAAATAAACCGATAAGCGTTTTTGAGTTAGCCTTTGATGAGGTTGGAGCTTATGCCTAGATGAGTGAGCCAAGGGACTGTGTGACCCTTGTGTGTGATAGTAAGCCTCCAGAGACGGGGACCAAAACTTCATCCTTGTTTCATCACACGACATGCATATAGATAGATCGTTCGGGAAAGCTAGATATCCACCTTTGGGTGAAGCATATGCATGTGCCAGAGATACCCCTATGCGCTATAGAGCTGTGGTCGCATCAGGTCGTGGTGACCTTGACTTGTCTCTAGGGGAGGACCTGTAATCCACAGACTAGGATTGCGACCCTTTGGCTCATCGATTAGACTTTGGTGACCTGCTAATGAGCCACTGCTTGGACTGTGGGTCATGAGAAACACTGGGTCGGTTCGATAAAGCAAGTGTGGTCTGTAGTCCACAGTTGAAGAAGGAGTACCCGGTGATCATTGATTGAATTCCTGAACCATATGGATCCACTTCCCATCATATTAATTTAATTGTGTTGATTTATTAAATTATTTTTTATTTATTATTTGAATTTTTGTAAGTCATTTGATATTTTATTTCTTATTTTTGGACTTATAAAAATAAAGTTATTAATTTACAAAGTTATAATATTTTAAAATTTATTTTATTTAAATTTAAAAATATTTATTAAAAAAAATACATAGGGGCCTATAGTGCACATGGGCCCAACATGTGGGTATTAGGTGGGGCCCCACATGCCATACATGGGTGGCACGCCCCACCCTTGGATACCTTATCTTGTTGCTTTATCTTCAAGTATGTTAAATATGGTAACTACAACTTGTAGCATGTGGTCAAATATTGATTCGTAAATATTGACCATATCCTATCTTGATTATTGAAGGAATATCTTGACTTGATATTATTGAAATATTCTTATGGAAAATATGAGATGGAATATGCAATTTATAGTATGCATTATATCTTTAAGGGATTTAATTTATTTAAATATATTGATTGAAAAATGGTTTAAGGAAAGGGGGATAATGGTTCATGCACTTTCCATAATGTTGATGGCCCATCTATGGAATGGATGGCTTAGATCTCTCACCCCACAAGTCACCTTGATTAACAGTCCATATTCAATATCAATAAAGAGGCAAACTATGGGAAACCCTAGACCTAAATTTTACTATAAATAGGAGTGCTCTCCCCCATCTCAACACACCTCTCTCTCCCACAAACTCTCTCTATCTTCCCTAGGGGCCACACCCCTCTCTCCCTACTCTCTTATTTTCTCTCTCTACTCTCTCTCCTAAAAGCCCAACATTTTCTCTCTCTACTTTCTCTCTCTCTCTCTCCTAAAAATCCCAACATAGAGACTCTCTCTCTCTTATGATCTAATCTAAGGGGAAAATTAGGGTTTGAGCCTAATTATTTTAGAGTTAGGGTTTTGTAGAGATTTAAGGGTGATTACCTAGTTTAGCCGAAATTAGCTTTTCCGGTTCGAGATTGAAGCTAAACTGCTGATTCCGCGCCATTGGATGTGGTGACTCGGTGTGGGGTGTAAAAGGCCCGGTTGAGGTAATCTCTGGTTTCTTTTCTTTTAATTGTTTGTTCTTTTTTTTTATATTCTCAAGCACAGTATTAGGTTGTATGAATGACATCAAGTAGTTGTGATTTATTTTATTGATGTGTTATTTATTTTTTAAATTTCTATTATTTGTAATAAGACGGTGATTATTATTAAAAGAAAAAAAAAATTATATTTCCCCGGCATATAATTACATAGGTATTTCTTTCATCTCTCCCTTTCTATTTTCTAAAGTTACTTCAATTTGGCTCTCTCTAAGCTGTCTTTTTAAATACTTCCACTTGGTCCTCTCTCTTTCTAGTTTATCAAGCAACCTCCATTTGGTTCTCTCTTAGTAACTTCCATTTGGTTCTCTCTTATTAACTTCCATTTGGTTCTCTTGCACTATGTTCTAAATTAAGCTTGCGTTTGATTGTCTTTATCGATTTGATTCGTCATCCAGCTTTGACACTAATCCGTAACGAAAGAAGGAAAACTTGGGCGGGCTGACTCAAATTCGCCACAATAACTTGGATTTACCACCTTGGTCAGTTTGAGTATCCTTGAGTTTGGTTCGACTTGGGGGTCTTAAAATTTTTTTTTAAAATTTTTTTTTACAAAAAATAAGAAATTTATGTATAATATATTTTTTAAAAATATTTTCTATAGTTTTGATAAAGATTGGAAAGTGTTTTTGCCATGACTACTTATTTTACATTTTTCCTTGTTTTTTAATTTTTTCTAAAAACACCCTCCCAAACTATTTTTTTCAAAATCCATTTTTCACTACTTTTTTAATAACATATTTTCCTATTTTTAGGGGGTTTTTTGTATTTTTGTTTTGTTTTAAACACTACTTTTTGGCTTAGCATGCTTGGGCCTGATTCCGACCGATGGCTCCGCTAGGGGCAGTGCTCCATGGCCGAGTGGAGCATTCTAGTACTGTTGCCAACTACGCAGTTTTTAAGTGTAAAATCGTTTGTTCTGTGCCTAAAGAGAGATTCAGCTCTCTAATTCAATTTGAAAACAGAAAAGCAATATTCACCCAAGAAAACAAACACAGAGAGACCATTTTGCACAACCAATTCAATCCATAAACACCATAGAGAATTGTATTCCTTCTGATAAGTTAGCAACACCAAA